>NC_143397.1:145463441-145766471 GCF_052110815.1 Crocodylus siamensis
AAGTTTTCATAATGACAAACTTGTTTGCTGGTTTTATCTATATATTACTTTATATAAATCATTTTTATATCTTTTCTCTTTTTTCCCCATTCTGAAGCATGAGGGATTCTTAAATAAAATGCAGGTTGTGTTGGTTTGGGCGCACACTCTACCACATCCAGGTGGCCCAGATATTGTAGAATGAAGAGCTGTTTCAGGGTCTCTTGCAAGAACTTTGACAACATTTGTCTATAGGGATGATCAATTTATAATAGTACTTGGACCTGCTACAACAGATTGTGTAAACATGGTTCAGACTTATCAGTTGACAGTAGAAATAAACCTGAAAGGAGCCAGCACTTTGGAGTCTTAGTGGCTTTATCTTGTGTCAGTACTGTTTGCACCGTAGTTAGTTGCTAAGCTTTTGGCACCCAGCAGAGACCTTGCTTTCAGCATCCCATTCTTTGCCAGCCCTGGTTTTCTGTTGTCAGGTGGTAAAGGAGGTCCATTGTCTTCTGTAGATGGTTCCCTCTGTCACTGACATCATGGAAATTTTCACTAAACCCCAAAATGAGAGGAGATCTGTCAGGATGTAAGAAGTGGTCCAGTTCACTTGGAAGACGGTAGGCCTCGAGGATGAGGCAGTCTCCCACCTTAGTGTGGGTTTGGTCTTGCTCAATTATGGGGAGGTTTCCATTACTATCTTTCTGTTTATGCTTTGATGGCATTGTACAAACATACATTGACAAACTATTATTGGCTTAAACCAATGAAAATTATTCCCAACACATAGGTAATTGGATTTCTCTGAAAGCAAAAGATAGACATAACCAAAAGGAAAAAAACAACAACTAGTGGGACTCCAAAAAATAGTAGTGGGAAAGAGCAAAGAGAGAGGATGGTTTCACTTTGAGCTCTTGGGCAACATTTCTGTTGGCAGTGGTAGCCATTTAAAGGGTCTCTATACTAGCAACAATTTCCCTTGAAATACCAGCTAGACTTGTAATAATTTTACAAGCGACTTCTAAGAATTTTGAAGTTCTGTGTCAGGAATAACAGGCTATCCCTTTTTCTCTTCACAGAAACATTTCCCAGCAGTACAGAAATCTTCCCTCCCTCCACCTACCAGTAGTAGTGCTAGTAGTGGTAGTGCTAGTCTCAGAATGATCTGCCTTGCAAACTCCAGGTTTTCTGGTTTGTTTTTTGTGTTTTGTGCAGCTGAATTGAAATTCTACATCGACTCATACTCACAACCATGGGCAAAACTATCATTCCTGTTGATGATCAGACTCTATTGTAGCTCCTTACAAAGCAGCCTTCTACTCTAGCTTGTATCCAAGGTGAATTACAATTACGTCTTATTGATGATGAAGAAAAATCTTCCAACAAAATTCTTCTGTTGATGTCTCTAATTGACAGTATTTGTGCCGTGTTTGAAAACCTAGGCTGTTCACATGGATATGCTGTTCAAGTTCTCAGTCACCAAGGTGCAGTTCTGATCCTCTTCCACTAATCTCAGCTTTCGGCAGAATTTCTGCTGGAGGGGAAGGCTGGTCCATGGCTAATGCATTGATTTCATAGATTTCATAGACATTAGGGCTGGAAGGGACCTCGGGAGATCATCGAGTCCAGCCCCCTGCCCAAAGATTGACTCTTATTCAGAATGCCTTCTCAGCTGTCACTCGCCTGCTCTGTGGCCTTAGGCAGATCATCTTCCTGTGTTTGTGTTTTCCCTTTCCATCTTTTATCGTCTTGTCATTGAGGATTGTAAGCATCTCAGAGCAGTTTTTTGGACAGCATCTAGTTAGTATAATGGCGTTCTGGTCTCACCTGGAATATATAAACACTGCCATAGCAAAAATGGTGATAAACTAATCTTTGCCACATTGAAGGAATATTAGATCAGAAGGGCCTCAGAGTTTTAGATTATTTATCTTGTTTTGACCAAGGTAAATATATTATACAGCTCCACCTGTTATAGTCTTAGCTCCTGTTCTTTGTGATACTTGAAAGGTGTTGCTTAAAACTGTTCAGTGCTCTTTAGTTGCTGTGCAGAAGGTTTCGCCTCTCTGGCTTTTGGCATCTAGCCACAAAAATCAAGTAGCAAAATAGCTGCATTTCTGTCTATTTGGGTCTGGGACGTTGTTCTAGGATGAAAGACCATGAATGTGCCATTACTTTTATGTATTAATTTGATAAAACTTTATAAACGTGAAAAAATGACACGAACACATAAAGGATGGCCCTTTACACACAGCATGAACTTCCTTTTTGATGATTTTACCATGACATTGAATAGGCTATTGCTGCTGATTCCATTTTACTGTTTAAGATGAAATGTAACAAGTGGATCCATATTGTTTGTGCTTAAAGATTATACTAGTGGTGCTCAATCTTTTGGCCCAGTGGGCCAGATGAGTGGTGGACTGCACAAGGCCCCGTGCACCGGGATAGGGCCCTGGGACCCTGTGTTGGCCTTGCTATCCAGCCTGTAGGGCTCCCCATGAGTCTGGAAGTGCTTCCTGGAATCGGGATTTTTTTTTTATTATTGCTTAATTCTGCTCCCATTGATGCTGGTGGGTGACATCTTCTACTGAGTTTAAAGGGAGGGCTCAGCCTTTGAATTAATTCACTGACCATCACATTTACCTGACTATAAAAGCTTAAGATAAACAATAATTTTGTACTGTTGCTTGGAAAAATCAGGTAAAGGATGCTTACAGTATTTCTCTAGTCTAGTTGGTTTGCAGTTGTTAATGTATTTGTGTAAAATCAAGCTGAACAGTAGAAAGATTACATAGCTAATTGCAAGATTACTGCTATAACTCAAGTGAACAAGAGACAGGAAATGGTCATTGGGACAATGATAAATACATTTTGTGGTTAATAGAAAATGCAGAAAGCAATATAAAGGGCTGATGCAAGAAATGTTTTTGTTGTAAAAAAAAAAAAAAGAGTTGCTGGTTAAATCTAAGGACTTTGATGTCAGATTATTAGGACAAGAAGGTGAGGATTATTGGAAATGGAAGGATATGGCTATCTTCGGGACTCCTAGCATTTGATTCTCTGGCCCTCCTGAACATTTGAAGAAAAGTAGTACAGATGGTATCCTTGGGGTCTTGGTATTGTAGGTCCCTCATTCATCCTGAAAAACTATCCTGTGTAGACTTGGATACATCCAGGCCAAAACGGACCAAAAATGGTATTGGACAACTGCCACTGAAATTGTAATGGTTTAAAACTCACTTTTTGCAAGTTTCCAACTTCATCTCCCTTTCCTGTCCACCGTGGCTTCAGTCCACTTCAGAAACTAATTGAACCCTGTTACAAAAGGCACAAGAATTTAGGGCACTGAGAGCAGGTTTGCTTTCAAAATGAAAAGATTAATGAGAGGGGACCAGAAACCATGTTCAAGAATCTGTCCCAAAACCACAGGAGTGAGTGGCCCAAAGTATACCTGTCCCCTTGGTCCAGTTGTACCATGGAACTGCAAGCATAAGACATTAATACAATTGTGCCTATTTATTATTATCATTTTCTCTCTTGCCTCACAAGTATTTGTCTAGGCAACGAGAACTTTTTCAGTAACTACTGACAGACAGTCCAAATGCAAATTGGCTTCCTCTTCCCTCTCTCCAAAGATTCCCAAACAATTAAAACTAATTATTTTACTTTCAGTAGTATAAGTCTAATGCTGAACTTAAATTAAATATTTTTCAAATTAAATAATAACTGCTACTTTTAGATTTCAAGTAAAAAAACAAACCCCATTAGGCTATGCACAAACCACTGGAAGTAAGTGGGGAAAGTAGAATACTGAGGGCTGTCAGAATGGTATGAAAAGAATCAAATCTGCTTTTGAAAACATGAATACAAGGAATGTACATGGTGGAATAAGATTACAATATTAACAGAGACTTATTCTTTGCTTGATCTTTGCATTACTGAAACACAGGAGTTTTCTTCCCAGAAGTTACTTGTATTTGGTATGTAAACTTCAGTTTAAGACTTGTTGTATAATCTTTACAAAATAAGTGTTTTTCGTATTATGTGCTTCTCCTTCACTGTTAACTCAACAGTTGTTTTGTTTTGCCGTTTTAAGCCAGCTGAGTGAGCATAAGAAGTTAGTGTGCTGGCAACAGGTGGCTGATAGCCTTGAATATTTACGTAATTAAATATATGTTGGCTTTTATCCTAATAGCTGGGAGCTTTTGTAGGTGGAGAGCATAAGAAAGCATGTAGAAACTTGCTGTAGCAGGATTAATGCAGAAGTCAACATGATCTAAACTTGCCCTTACTGACTAGAGTTTGTATGTGTTTTTGGTTCATGACAGTCTACTAATATTTAATGAGTATTTGTACAATAACAAAAAAAACCTCCTTGTTTCTCTGGGTGTACGTAAGTACAAAAAGCATCCTCTTTCATACTTATGAAAGGCTGCCACATGCTGTATTAAAAGTTTTATTTTAGTGACAGCATAACATAATTCAGGTAATTTTATTTTAGTCCATAGATTGTAAGACATTTGCTTTTAGCTAACAGACTGTAATGGTTTGTCTTAGCTTCTAATAAACAGTTCTAAAGAGGGTTAAATATGCCAAAGTAGAATATCACGGTTCCATAGACAGGGAAAATTGGGAGATTTTGTCACTGGCTTTCATTATATGCAACAATCTGTGGTTTGGCTCATTATCTCTTGTAATAAACCTTTGAGGGAGGAGGCATTCGTATCTTTTATTGCTGATGATAACATTTGGATGGAGTCTGGACTTTGTTTCTTAAATTTAGATAATAATATCTGTCTACCACTTTGACTTTTTTTTTTTTGCATCCAAGATTTCTGTTAATTGAAAATTTCCATTATTTTCCTCAAGGAATCAATAAATCAACAGGACTTAAGCAGGAAGTAGTTAGCCATGGAATAGTTTTCAGCCTCAGTATGTCCCAGAATTTTCTTTAAGAGTTCACTTCCAGTAAGTCCTCCTAGCAAAACGAACTGTAAACTCTGCTTTCAGTGGTTTTATAGTTCCAGCAAAGGGAACTGGATCACCACAAAAGTACATTAAATGTATATGTGATGACTCAAAATAGAAGAATCTGTGTTTTTCTTTAAGCATGTTGCATTTCTACTGTGAGATCTTCAGTAGGCATTATAGTTAGGCATTATAGATACAGTGGTGCCTTATTTTCAAAAGAGCAGCATCCAGAGAAATAAAGCATATTGCACAACTCCTCTTAATGTCCTTTTCTTAATGTCCAAAGCCTCTCTCTTACCTATACTTACAGCTTTCTTCTCATCCTTGACTATGCGTTTTCCCTTGTTGGAAAGCAGGCCTTATGGATGTGTCCCATCCATAACAAGACATGAAGCAACTCAGATTTTCTGACTGTATGCCCTCATTTGTGCCTTTATTTCTTCTGAGGAACCATTAACTATGACACCTGTATATCAGGAAGTTTAGGAGGAAATTCCATTTGGAGGTGAGGAAATTACCATATTGTTAAAACATTTGTGACTTCTTTTGAGTCCTCTTCAAAAGCTTAGTTTTATTAGAAGACTTTCAAGTTCTGTTATATATTTAAGATAAGACTAAATCAAATTCCTTCTGACATAAGTTTACTGGGGAAGTTTACAAAATAAATGCTGTAAAAAATGCTTATGCTAGTTGTCTTCATTTTAGATCTTGCCACTTAAATTTTTGTACTTGAAATATCAATTTTTTTTTTAAGAATTGTGATATTTCCTCCATCTTGCATGTTACTTTTGATAGTCATAAGTGGCCACTTGTCTTAAGTGTTCTGTGGACATCTTCACGTCCTCAGCTGTACTGACTGGATTGCACTTAACTAGCTAAGGTGAGGGTAGCTATTCTGAAGTTAGGATTGTTGGTCTAATGTAGAATGCTGAATAAAATAGGTTAAGTTTGCAGTATTTTATGAGTCTGTTTTCATTGTTATGTTTGTAAAAGATGAAAGCCTAAGTGAAAGTTTTTGGTCATACAGTTTTTAGGGGCCTAAGGTATGAATTAGACATAGGATAGCATTCATACCCTAGGATATGTTTATTGAACGTGCATGTTTATTGCATAATTTTTAAAGTTAAGCTCCTGTGAAATATTTCTGACCTAGGGTATGAATGATGCTGAGGCCTACAGATCCTATTCAGAGCTTGCAATTGAAGTAACAGATCTTCTCATTTGACTTTTTCTTCACGTTTTCTAATGCTGGACCTATTAATATAGGTCTGGAGTTGATCTGCAGTGAACAAAAGTTCATACTTTGAAGCATACAGAAGTTCTGACTTTGATCAGTGAGGCAAAATGTTTTAGTCATTAAGATCCACTGCCTCTTGCAGTACAACTTGTTTGCTGGGCTCTAGTGCAGCTAAGCAATGGGAGTAGTGTGGATGCTTGTCTCTATGTGAAATGGGTCACTCAAGCACATAAAAAGCAGTTGGTGTTTGGAACTGGTCTGTCAAACATTTATATACTTTTGACTGGCACATTCAGCTCTAACTTCCAATTAATGTACATTAGAAGTTACTTTGCTGCAGTCTTCAAGCAAAACTAGTGTAAGACCAGTATAAGATCAAATCGGCCCTTCAAACTCTAATACCTTTTTAAGATGTAGAGTTTGCTTTAAATCATTAAACAGAAGAGTAACATTTGTAATATGGGTGAATATTACTGCTTGGCCTGCAGAACAGGCAGTAGCTGGTATTCAGAAATGCTTCCACAAACAGAGTTCTGCAAGCTAGAGGAGAGCTTGGTTCACATCCCACGAAGGTCTTCACAATGTTTGAATTTTCTAAAAGTGTTTTGATAATTTATAAATATTAGCTTGGCCAGCGGGGGCTGTGAAGACAGAGATCTTGGACAGAGACTGTGTATCAGCTTTGTCTGGAGCAAATGTTTTTGTGATGAGGGTTGGAAAGGTTTTTAAGATTTATTATGGAAATATTGAGCTATCATAGAACTGCAAAGGCATTGCTGTAAATTAGATGCAGGTCTGTAAGGGTCATGGAGAAGATATACCATAGGTCTGACTGACCTACAGTGGACATACAAAATCTGTTGCCAGCATTATATGAAAAGCCTACATGAATTTTATTTCTCTTTTATTCGTGGTGTTGTTATTATTGAAAACAGTATGACAGCTCAGTTTTTACTGGCTGTGTTCCCGGGTTCCATTGACTTAAAGGCATGTTGATGTTTTCCTGCGTAAGAGGGTTATTCTTTTTTTGAGTCAAAGACATTAGTATACAGTGTTTATGCCATAAATACGAATTGAATACAGTGCTAAAGTATCTCTTGAGCAACATGTTTTCTAAGTCAGGAGCTCATAGTTTAATAGCAACCAGTTGCATGTTCTCTAGTTTGTGGTTTCCATTTCTGTTTCATGGAAGATATCGGTTAAACATGTTTATTGCAAAACTTTTAAAGTTAAGCTCTTGTGAAATAGCGCTGAACATTTTTATTGTGACTGAAGGAACAATTAGTTGAAAAAAGCCAGGTCTTGCCTCGTCTATTGTCGTCATTCCTGAATGAAGCTGAGCTGAGGATACAGTTTGCCGTGATTACATTTCCTTATGACTCTTGCTTAGAAATCCCATGTTAAAAGGACACTGTCATATTTGAGAAAATTGCTATATTGTGAGTAGCTGATTATTGAGTAGAAGGGCCTTAAATGACTTCAGATAATATTCTAAATTGTATTACTTTCATAATAAGGTTTCTACTGGAGTCCTTTGCTTAATGCATTGTTTCCATGTGGAAAGAGAAGAACAGGTCAAGTTGTCCCATTTCTCTTCTCTTCCTCTAGTCTGTACTATAAACCTTCTGATAATGCAGCTGTGTTATCAGCTTCACCATATGCCAAAGATATTATGTTGCTTTGTAACTTCAGTAGCAAGTGACAGGTGGCAGGATGGAGACTGCAGCTGTATTTTATCTCCTCCAAAATGTGTTTCAAGTAGCCTTGCTGCGTGATGTAACATGTTACCCACCTGCCCTTACCTTCGCCAAAAGGAACAAGTGGTCAGATTAATCTGTTTTTTTCCCCCGTGTGTTTAATTTGGGAGGATCATTTTGACAATTATGGGCATCTGGGACAGCAGTTTGAGAAAGCAGAGGGAAGTTCCCCCATATTGCATTTTTTGCATTTTAGGGTGGGGAAGTTCCCCCAAATTTGTATTTTTGTTGCTGTTCTGTAAGGCACATCTTTATAATGATTTAAACATTTCTAGGCTGTAATTTTTAATGTCTTTCACTTTTTGGTACACCTATCTACTATCTTATTTTTTATACATCAGTAGAGGTAATTGTTTTCTAATAAAGCTCTGGTATTCAGTTCTCCAGGAATATAGGGCTCCTATAGACGTACAGCAAGGCTGCTCTAATATGCTGTAAATGCAGTGCATCAGAACTGATTGATTGAGTCTGCTGGAACACGGAAATTAACACACTCCAGCAGCCTCCAGCGTCGTATGCATCAGTGGCCCTACATGGAAAAATGGTGGACCCCTTTGAATTGTAAGTGTTGGTATTCGCATACTTTTGATCGGTCATCTTTTGCAGACCCCTTAGACATAGTTTGTGGATGCCCAGGGGTCCATGGACCACAGGCTGAAAAACACTGTCTTAGAGGATAAGTGCTTAGATGTTGAGCAGGAAGTTTTAAGTTAAGCCAAGGTTATGTGAAGTTGATATGGGGTAAGTTAATATACTTTGTATACTAGATATGCACACAAAAGAGAGAGCTGAAAAGACAAACGTTTTTCTTAAGGAAAAAAAAATCTTAGAGGTAAGACTTCCCCTGCATGTGCACACAATATACAGCATTAACATAAGGTTGTTTAGTTAGATGAATGGAGAGTACTCTTTACAGGATTTTTTTTTTTTTTTTACACGTGACGCATCTATTTAGTTATTTGGCAGCTAGTAGTACCAATTGTCATCTTATGCTAATTGGACCTATAGCCCATTTAAGAACATCTACATGGGTTTGCAAGCTGTGCATGAAGATGCAGCTTATTTAAACTGGCCATTGTGCTGTTTATATTGTAGCCAATTCTCCTTCTCCTTATCTTGTCTAGTTTAAATTAAGTTATCTTTTTACTCTGTGTGTGTGTGTGTGTGTGCGTGCGTGCGTACGTGCACATGCATGCATGTATACCTACATGTAGTGGCTAAGTACAGACAGTCAAAAGGCCTGAGGCTGAATCAGTTCAGTCTTTGCAGGTTAGTATAAACTGCGTAGATTGAACCGGTAAGCAAGTGAACAGATGCTTGATGTTTGATATGCAAATGCAGCCACATATTTGCAGTGGCCTAGGCCAGAAGCCAAGGGGGCGCTAGAGCAGGGGTGGGCAAAATGGTGGATCCAGCTGGCAGCTGAGCTCTGTTTCCCAGCAGCCCCTGCCTGCCTGGCTGAGGCTAGTCTCCATGGAGACCTCAGCCACACCTGTGCTGTGATGGCATGAGGCTGGGGTTGCCATGGAAACTGGCTCCAGTCACGCTGGCAGGAGGCTGCTCTGGATCTTCTGGGATCTTGCGGTGGCAGTAGCTTGGTTCGGAGTCAGGGCAGAGCTGCAATCTGTCACCTGCACGCTCTGTCTCGGCCATGGCAGAGCTGTGGTCCAATGCCAGCATGTTCCTGTGCGAAGCATGCAAGCTACAGATCATGGCTGACTCCAGAGCAAGCTGCCCCGTTGCAAGATCCCAGTAGTTCTGGGTCAGCCCCCTAACCTGCTCTGCTGTGTGCCTTGCTAGCACATCTGGGGCCAGTCTCCATGGCAACCCCAGCTTTGCACTGTCATGGTGTAGGTATGGCTGGGGTCATCATGGAAACTGATCCTGGGGGCAAGGGCTGCTTGGAAATGGAGTCCATTGCTGACCAGATGTGGCCCATGGGCCAGACTTTGGCAGTCCCTGAACTAGAGCGTGCCTCCCTGTTCTGCTGGAGCAGACAGCTTGGGCCAAAGCTAGCTGGCAAACCGTGGTGGGGGGAGGAGTTGTAGGGGAGGTGCAAAGCATTCTGGGATGCCGTGGGGCTGAGTTAACTTGAATCTGGAGGGGATCTAGGACAGAAGTTGGATAAACTGATTTTAACCTGAATCAGTTCAGTCTGATACTACATCCATCCAGGTTTATCTTAAACCAGTTTCTGCCATTTTGAAAGCAGTTTATGTGCACTGAATTTCAGTTGTGTTACGGATTCAAACTGATTTCTGATTCCTTATATTGGTTTATGTCCCTAGCTGGCATCTAACAGACTGGGTCCCTGTTATCACTCCGTAAGTAGGCCAGTTGCTTCTAGTCATGTAGCTGGTACTAAACCTCAGTGACTTCTGGGATTTGTCACTGCTAGCAAAGATGTAGATGCTAATGGTTTTATGTTGTTATCACCTCTGTGATTGCTGTTATGTTTTTTATTGTAATAAGACTTCAGTGTGTGTATGAAGAAGAGTGATGGTCCTGGGAAGGGCCACAGTCTTAAACAGTTAATTTCTCTGGCTCATTTGTTGTTGTGGAGCTCCTTTCCACACAAGTAGTGTGGCCATGTACCTAATAATAAAGTAAAAAGTAAAATAAAGCCTCTGTTAAAATCCCTTTCAATTCTTCAGAAAGCAGAAAAGAACCCAAGATAAGTGCTGGCTATACATCATTTTTTTGTAATGCACAGATAGTGTGGTGATATGGGTGGCATAAAAAATGTAGGTAGCTCCAGTGTGTTGCTTTTATTATTGTGATTACAGGTTTGTTATGGCAATTTCTAAGAGAAGTCATGCAGAAAAGAATGAAGCATAAATTGAGGCTTAGCTAAATACTCAGAATATTCTTTATTTTTCCATGAATATGTGCAACAGCTGTGGCTACCCTGCACCGTTCCTTATGTTGGAACTGACCTCGCAATCTTTCCAGCCTGCCTCTTGGAAGTAGAAAAGTGACTTCTTACCTAAAAGCAGGGGAAGAACCATGGGGGAAGTACCTGAAGCTGGAGGGCAAGGTTAAAATAATGACCCACTGGGGAACCAAAGCTCTTAATGATAACACCATGAAAAAAATCCCCAAATATCGATTGGCAATCTTTAAAAAATAACATGAAAAACGATAGACTTGGCATGTTTTAGGGCACCCACAACACAAGCCCTGTTTAGTTTTTCATAAAGAGGCTTACTGCGATTGCAGCATTAACTGATAGTGTAATGAAGTCTCAGATGTTAAACTTCAACAAGGCTGAACACTAATTTCAGGACTCCAACTCTGACTAGGTGGTGCTCACTCAGAAGGTGCAAGCTTAACAAACGGTGCCACGCCTCTAGTGATAAGAGCTCTTATTAGGTTTAGACACTTTGGTAAACGCAGTCTAACAATGATGCATGAATCAGGTTAAAACCAGAAACTGTTTCTACTTTGTGGAAAGGCAAATATACATCTTAGTTTATCAGAAAATTTCACTGATACTAATGTATCAAATTTCAGGATGTGATAAAAAGCAGATTTACAGGAAGTAAAAGAATTTTAGCATTTATAAAGAGCTTCTCATCTGCAGCAGTTCTCAGCCTTTTGCACCTTACGTCCCACCAACCATTTTGTCAAAAAAACCCTGGTCCCACCATGATAAAAACCAAACCCCACAAAATTGCACTGTTTTGAGATACCAGTTGATTCTTCTGTTTGAAGTGCAAACAACTGAGCTTTTTCAGTCGGGCAATGAGTTGAAGTCCCACCTACATGAGCTTCAAGTCCCAACAGTGGGACATGTCCCACTGGTTGAAGAACACCAATCTAGAGTACTTTACATTATTATTTAAAAGAACAGTTTTTAAAATAGTATTTGTAAACAAATAGCAAACAGACTAACAGTGTCTGTGCCTGGGCCCTAATTATTGGAAAAATTTGGGTGTAGTTTCCAGCCCTTAAAAAAAGTAATTCCTCCTTACATTCAGATCTGCCCTGGATTTGTCAACTTATTCTCATGCATCTTTGTAGGAGCAAAAGAATCTCTCTCCTCCTCACAGAAACTGGTGAATCTGTAAACGGCACCTTTATAAACTAAATTATATATAGCACAAGCTTTCGTGAACTCGAGTGGATATCCACCCTGCCTTCTGCCTGATGTCAGACTCAACACAGCTAACTACCTCTCTTGAACTTGTAAACTTCCATGCACAGTTAATATTACATCAGTTCCCATAGTAAAACAAATGACTGACTTTGAGGTGAGAACACTTTCTTAGTCTTATCTCGCTTGTAAAAAGCTGGTTGCCAAAATGTAGTGTCTAACACTGTCAGGTATCAAGGGGTACAGATTCCTTGATGAGAGAGTAGTTAATTTGCTGATAACTGATTCCAGGAATTGCTTGCTTTTAGTCAGGCATTTATTTCCATTTCTATTCAATCTTTATTAAGTGACTCTTAAACATTTCAGGCACTTAGGGTTATGAAAGGATTTCAGTTCATTCAATTATAAGACAGGATTCTTTTAATTGAAAAGTTCATTGTAAATTTGCATTCTAGTGTATTATATTATGTTGTCAGAGGTAGAATTTATTTCCTGCAAGTGAAAAGCCACTGGATAAAAAAGGAAGTGAATTTAAAAGTAGCTGCGGTGGATATTAAAAGGGTAAATGGTTGAAGGGAAAAATATATATTTTTTTAAATAAGTAAGTGTGTTACTGTGATTTTTGACATTTTGCCTGGCTTTATTTAAACAGCTGTGTGACATGCTTTTGGATCAGAAGTCTGGAAACTTCAACATGAGTCTTTTTATACTTGAAGTTTGAACTACTTTGATAAAATGATGACAGTGTATATACTACAACAAATCTTAATGTTTTATAGATCATTTTATTTCAAGTATTCTTGAAGTATTTTTGTTTTCAATGTTAGTATTTTTTCTCTTGCCCCCCCCACCCCCCCAGTCAAAAGCAAAATTTCTGCTGATCTCAGTAAAGGAAGATTTGGGTCCTACTAATGGGTCTAGCTAATTTTGTAGCATGTTGCAGATGACACACGGCACAGGACTGGGAGGGACCTTTTTTTTTAAATGCTTGTAATACAGGCTGTATTTAATCTCTGAAGTTTAAACTAGCAAACAATCTCCATGCAGAATAGCCGTTTTATGATGATGACCTGGGATACTGGTTTTCTCTGATTTAAAAAAATAAAATAAAAAAAATCCCCAATTTTCTGATTTAAAAAAAGTAACCCAAAATCCACATTTTCCGTGATTTAAAATGATATATATTAGTGGTGTTTCACTTTAATCAGTGAAAAATGTGGATTTTGGGTTACTTTTTTTTAACTGAAAATTGGGGATTTTTTTATCAGAGAAAAGCAGGATCCCTGGTAAAGAGAGATCCTTTTTGTATGCAAGACACAAAAACAAAAGTTTGAAGAACTTCAATAAATACTCAAAGTTCAAGCGCTCATAAATTAAGAAATACCACAATTAATATTGTCTTTACAACAATAATTTGTCCCTTTTGTACATGTGCATTATGATATGGTTTTTAATTACACGATCAGACTACCTTTTATTCCATGGGTTCTGCCCATGTTCAGTACACAGGGTGTACGTACCCAATTAATGAGCATCTCTGCAACATACTGTTTGAAGTTCGTTCACTGAGCAGTCCTAGGCCTTGCTTGTTGTAATCATCCAAGCTCTGCTACGAAGAGCTAATTGATTTACTTGTGGGCTTTTCTGTTTTGCTTCTCACTGTAATATCTGAGGAGAGGGCATGGGATTATCTCCCTTCTGTACATGAGGAGTTGAGAGAGAGAAGTTGTTTTTGTGTGCCTAATTTAGGATACCCAGGACCTGATTTTTTCAGTGCAAGTCATTCTCTGGGTACGACGTTTGAAGCACTGCTCCTGTTGCTATCATTTGCTGTTGTAAGTACTCTGCATTTTTGCAAACTGGACCTCAAGGTCTCAAGTCAGTCATCACAAATTGAGGAACGGACCATTAGGAAGCACTTGTCAAGACCAGCAGCTTCACAAGCATTGCACAGGAAATCTTACGCAGAGGGGAAAAATCATTCAGTAAGGATCTGGTTCTCAACTGTGAAATGGTCCTTTTTCTTCTGAAAGATCCCAACCTTATTCATAGGATGACCACACATCCCAGTTTGGCCAGGAGAGTCCCAGATTTTGTAGGCTGGTCCTAGCTAGTTGAATTTAAAGTCCCAGAAACACGGGGGGGGCGGGGGGGGTGTCAGGGTGCTATCTGGCAGGGAGGTGCAGCATGGTGCACCGGGCAGGTGGGCAAGCACTGCTGCTGTTTTGAGGGAGCAAAGTGGGCAGACTGGAGCAGGCACCACCCCGCCCTCATGTGCTCATCCTGTCTCTTCTTGAGTAGCAGCTAGAGGCAGAGGGCGGGCTGGGCTGGGTACTGCTCCAGTCTACCTACCTTGCTCCTGCACAACAGCAGTGGTTTCTGCCTGCCTTGCACACTATGCTGTTCCACCTCCCTGCTGGACTGCGCCCCATGCTGCTGCCCACCTGCTTCTGCCTGCTGTACCACTGCTGACTTGGGAGGAGAGAGGGCAATGTCTCCTATTTCCTTAAAAATAATATGGTTGCTCTACTTATTCAATGCTAATAGATGGTCCTACGGACAACAGTCCTCATGTTATACAGCCAGATCCCAGAGGAGGCCCATTGTCAGTAGTGAATCAGAAGGCGAACCTTGTAGAAAAATAGGGTATGTTCAGTCCTGATAGCAGTCCTAATACACACAGAGGCTGAATTAAGAATGCACAGGGTCCTTGCCTTTGGCATCCCTGTATTTTGAGTGTTTGGCCTTGCAGTCTTCTCAGTTCTGTTTTTGAAAACTGGTTGTATGTGTAACTTCCTAGTTAAGGGGAAAAAATACTGAACCCCCCTCTACAGATTCCAGCAGTAATATTATATCCATGCCTCCATGCATTATCAGCAGGTGTAACATCTCTTCCTCTTCACTGGTGGCTGCTTGGCCCCTGTGTTGCTACAATCCCCAGCACTTAAGCATTGTTATGCCTTTGGCTTCCTGTGCTCAGTTTAGATACCTAACCGGGCATAACCTGCTGCAGCTTACAGTTGCAATTTCAGGAAATTCCTGCTCAGACCCAGCTAGAGCTTGTTCAGTGAAGAGGGATTCTCTGGGTTATAAAATTTGAGTCCTCTCCAGAGCAAGTCTGAACTGCAGTTGTTGAAGTGCTTATTGCTTGTCTGATTTTAGGCACACACAAAAAAAAAAAAAATCCTGAAAAAAGATATAGTTCATGAAATTAAATCTATCCTGCTACACTTTTTTTTCAAGTTCCAACTTGAAAGTTTGGGGAGTCTTGATATTAGCTAGGAAAAGGCCATAGGATTTTTTTTTTTAGTAGGGGTCTTAGGGGAAACCAATGGTGGTTTTTTTAGCCTGTTTCCCCTAGCACCATGCTTGGGAATTGGCTGAAGTATTTTGACTTGCTCTCTTTGGAAAAAAAAATGTAGGCAGACAGTTGATTGACATGGAAAATTTCAGCTAAAATTGTTCAAATTTGCTAAAATTTATGAGTAACTAAAAGGTAATACGTAATAGGAAGTTCCAGGTGACCTTTTTATTCAGTGCTATTACAAGCCCGGTCTGTAATTATTAGGAGTTCTCAAAATACTAGATTGATTAACTGAAAAATCCAAAAGTTAAGTAGGTACCCACCATCAGGTTTATTTTTAAAGTACATTATATTTTAGAAAATGCCAAGAGAGAGCAGAGTTGTCCAGCTGCAGGGAGATGCATTAAATAATTGGTCCTGTTCCCTAATTTTGATAAATGAAAATAAAACAAATATATTCTTAAATTATTCAGGCTCAACAGAATAAATAACTGAAAGGTAAATTTAGCAAAAGGAGTCCTCTGCCAAGAGTTTGCTGCTGATTGTTATAGCTTTATTCAGGAGTGAGAGTTAACAGGCATAAACCAAGGTGTTCCTTTGAATTAAGGACAGTTAGGCTTCAAATGTGTTTTGTCTTATACTCGCTTGCTTTGAGCAGATGTAATGGCAAGTGGTATAGGGATTTAAAACATTACCTCCAGCCTTCTTCTCTTTGACTGACACCCTCTCTCTAAATGAATATTTTAGCTACCTGCTCTGACAGATGGTGGAGGAAGGTAATCATAGGAGTCATGTGTTTTCCTGCAGATGGAGGTGTAGTTACCAGATGCACTTTATTTACCAAATGTTAATGGTTTCTTAAGGAAATCATTCGGTACCTTCTGGAGTTGAGTTTCATAGCTGGGGAGGGAAGCATTTGAACTACAACAAACTGGATTTTTGAGTGCTGGTTGTTTACTGGATCAGTTATGACTAATTGATGGGCTGACTAATTCACATTGCTCAATAGCGGGTGCAGCCTCGAGTGCTTGAAGGACACATACATAGCTCATTTTCGTGGACTGTGGAGGTTTTAAAACATAGTTAAGGGAGGTTTGTTAACTTTTGTTTTCACCTTGACCCCTTGGAAATAAGAGTATATTGACTGATATGCAAATATGGTGTTGTCAGAACTCTATAATGGAATTAGTTATTACAGTTATGTTCTAATAAAGAAAATTGGCTCTTTTTCTTTTGTAGACTTAACTCATTAATTACAATAGGTGTAACAATGCATTTCAGTTTTTCTTTCTGCTTCATTTGAAGTTATTTGTGTATCGAAGGCTGACTGAACTTAAACAAAGAGAGAAAACCTAGCCTAACTTTCAGACGTTAAAGTTTAAACAGAGAGGGTTAACTATCTACAACCCATGAGAAACAAAGGGGGTTTTTCTTAGAGTTTAGACAGGTGCAAAGGTGCAAATAATTACAGTCCTAACCAAAAAGCAAGAAAAATAAGCTGTACAGCAGCTGGCAGGCTTGATCTGTGGCAAGTATACCCTAGTACTGGGACTGAGCATACCAACTTCATGGCACATTTAAGTTTTGATTTGTTTCTAGCATAAAAGCCTCTGCACATATTTCTTTCACTTCAGAATAAACCTGAATTGCAAGGAATAGTCCTAGTGGGGTAGGAGTGGAACACTGTCTTTACTCTGCCTGTTTCAGGGTAATGTTTCACTCAAACGGGATAAATACTCTGGATCATGCTCTAGACTAAGTACAGACCTTCAACAAGCCCGATCCTGAATCAGTTCAGTCTTTGCAGATTAGTCTAACCTGCATTGGTTGAACTGATAAGCAGGTGAATAGACATTCACTTTTGATACCAGAAATGCAGCCACATGCTTGCAGTGGCTTGGGCCAGAAGCTGGGGGGGCACTAGAGTGAAGCTGAGCTAGGGGCAGGGAAAAGTGCCAGGCCCTGGCAGGCTGAGTATGACTGGGGAGGGGTTTAAATGCCTACCCTGACCTGCACGGTCTCTAGTCAGGATGTGCCTGGAGAGGGAAGCGGGAAGCAGCCCTGCCAGACTTCCTCCCTACTCCATTGCTGTCCCGCAGTGCTTCAGGCTGCTGCTGCCATGCCTCCTGCCACTCAAGCAGCAAGTGGGGCAAAATGCCTGATGGGGGCTGCTGGGCCCTTGCCTGGCAGACCCCAACTGGGGTCTGTCTGGTGGGACAGGGGAGGGAAGAAGGCAATTAAACCCCACTCTGTCTCCCCATTAGCTTCAGGCTGATGCCAGGACTGGCCAAGCTGGAGTGGGGGCAGGGGGAGGAGGGGAAATGCCTGACGACAGGGTCTGCTACATCCCTGCCAGGCAGACCTGGGATGGAGTCCCTTGGGGGGGGGGAAGGAGAGGGAGTGGGGAATAAATCCCCTCTCTGTCCCCTTTGCCTTAGGGGGCCATGCTGGGCTGACATCTGGCCATGGCCCCTGCCCTTGCTTCAGCTAGAGAGCAGAGGAGTGTGGCCAGCCCTGTCCTCTGGAGCAGACAGCACGGTCCAGCCCAGGGCTGCAAAACATGCTGGACTTAACTTAACCCAGGAAGGGGTCTGAGGCAGAAGTTCCAGAAACCATTTTGACCTCAGTCAGTTAAGTCTGATACTACATTCAACCAGGTTTATTTTAAACCAATTTAAATTTTGAAACCAGTTTCTGTGCACTGAACTTCTGTTCCATCACAGGTTTAAATTGGTTTCTCACCATTTAAATTGGTTTATGTGTAACTTCTGTCCCTAGCCTTATTGACTCAAGTTTGTGTTTATAGAAGCTATTGACTAAAGATGGCAATGGCGACTTGTATATCTGAACTTCTGGTATCTTCAAAAGTGGCTGCAAAATTGTCAGCTTTTCAAGAGAGAGTTTGAGGAAACTGAGCAAACACCCAACAGCAAAGCAGAATGGCTTAACATTAAGATAAAAATAAATAGGTTGTAATATCTTAGGCATCTCTGGGTTATGTAAGTAGCAACAGTGGTAACTGATAATCACAATTAGCTTAGCATACCCAAATACATTTTAAGAGGTATAAAAAATAAGCCCTCTCTTTTCATGTAATGGAAACAATAAACAGTACTTCAGTGAACATGCTTCTTGGCCGTGCGTATTTGAGGCCCCGACTATTTTTATAGGTATCATACAATTAACTGATTAATTGTGCAATTGCCTTGAGCCCAGTTACATGTGCAAAGTAGCTACTATCACATGATAAAAAGGTCCAACCAGCTATAAAGTTAAACCTCGAGAATGTGTACTAACTTTATAGGTGGTTACTATTGAGCTTTAATTTGCTCATGTAGCAGTCTCCCCTGAAGCTGGGAGTCAACTCGCAGGGTTTCCAGCCACAGGGATGTACCCCCAAGCATTGGGAATCACAGCTGCCATGATCCAGGGTCAAGAGTGCATGCCTCAGCCGCAGCTGTGACCCAGAGACAGGGCTCTGGGGCCCAGCTGTGCCTCGTGGGTAGCCACGACCCAGGGTGAGCCGCAGATGGGACCTACAGCCCTGTCAGTAGTAGGATCTCTGGGTCCTGGCTACCTGTGAGGCAAGGAGGTACAATTGCATGGATCATGCATTATATCCAATCATGTCTTTACCTGCATATGTAGAGGGGGCCTCATTGAATATTCCACATTTAGGTCTGTTGTGTGGCAGGGGGAATGGCACATGGGATAATAAGATACCTGTTAGATTGAACTACCAGTGTTTAGTATCATATACCAACGGGGAGGCATAGATTAGAGATTCTTTGATGCTTTGGAAAGTTGTTCTTCAAAATAGGATTGTGGGATTCCATGTTCCAGATCCAGCGTTTTCAGCCTCAGGCATGCTGACTTCTAGAATCCGATCTTCCTTATCCCAAAAATCATGAGACTACTCAAATACATTTTGGATGGTTCTTACTTTTTTTTTTCTTTTTTTTTTTTGAGCCTGAAAATTAAACTCTGACTTTTTTTTATTTCTTTAATAACCGTAATGGCTATAAAATGTAGTTATCTTATTCTAATAAGATTGAGCTAAAATAATCCAGACATAACATAATGAAAAGCATTAAATTTTGTGAGATGTGAGATACAATCAAAGGAGCTGGCATCACTGCAGACCCTGACCTTCCCTTGAGATATGTGAAAGTGAAGTTGAGTTCCTTCCCTCCATCTTTCAAAGTAAAGATTACGCTGAGTAAAGATTTAAAGTAAGCCTCTGTTACAACTCTACAGCCCCACTAATTTCAAATTGTGCCTTTTTTCACCCCTCTGTGACTAAATTACTTTAATCTGAGTGGGTCTGGGATAAATGGATTGGGATTCTGCTAACTATTGTTTTCTGCTCTGCAAGCAAACACATTTTGCATCTTTTCTGCTCGCTGTGTTGATCTGGTTAGTAAGAAGTTCCACACACCTGGCTACCCTGGTCAATTTTGTTCAAACATTTGATATCTTTTTTCCTTATGTGAAAAAGCAATATGAAACTGGGTACAGAATATCACCAAATTAGAATTACAGCATTTTATATTTGTTACACTAATGCAAATTAGAGGTGCATTGACACATCAGTCTGATATTGGATTGGTACCAATATAAAGAAAATTGACTATTGGAAAATGGCCTGATGTGGCTGAGAATTTGGCTGATAAATGCCCGTGCATGCGCATCACATGGGCAGTGAGGAGTACAGCCCGGCAGCTTGAATTGCTGTCTGTAGCTGGTAAGTCTGTTGTGGTGGAAAAGCAGGGGAAAGAAAGGGGGTGGGGGAGCAGATCAAGGCCCCCACAGTGAGGGAGGGACTAGGGCTGGGGCTGAGGCTGGAACGCAGGCTAGGACAAGCACTGCCCAGCCGAGGCAGGGCAGGGCATGGGATGGCTCCTGCTGCTCTATGCACCCTGGGAGTGCACAGGGGGGTCCTGTGCCCCTGGATCTGCGTGGGGGATGGGGTGGGTAGCAGCTGTGGGCTGGGGGTTGGGCCAGGGCTGCACTTGAGGCAGATGGGGGAGAAGGGCTACAGCCACCCCAAAATTCGCTGTAGGCCCCTCTGCCCTGTAGTCCCTTCCCAATGCCACCACCGCCCGCCTCGAGTGCAGCCCTGGCCTAACCTGCCCTCCCCCACCCATGCCAGGAAGATCTTGGCACAGCTCTGGCCTCAGCCCACAGCTGCAGCCCACCCCCACCTTGCCCTGCATAGATCTGGAGGCACACATCTCCCCTTCCATGCCCTCCCAGGGTTCATGCAGCAGTGGGAGCCGCCCCCATGCCCCTCAGATGAGCCACGGCTCCATCCTCTGCTCTGGCCAAGTAGCACCTTGATCTGCCTCCCCACGCCCCTTCCACCACAACAGACTTACCAGCTACACACAGGTCTTCACACTGCTGGGCTGCATATCGGAAATCAGATTAGTATCGGCTGATATGCCGCCTTAAAAACTGGCCTCAAATCTCAATTGGTGCACCCCTAAGGCAAATGATTATGCACCAATGCAAGCTTCATAGCAGTGGAAAATCATGACCTATTGTGTTGTAAGCTATATGTGCACAGGGCTGAGGGAACCATTTGACAAAGATCCCAGCCAGTGGAAATGTATGACAGCTGTTATATGTTGTTGAATAATATTGCAATACTTTCATGAATCTTATACCCAAAGACCTAAACTATTAATCAGTTTCATGTGCATAAAGAGTCATAGCCCTTAGAGTACTAGCATTCATCAGTGACTATTTTGATTCACTTCAATGAGTAAATATTTTAAAAGTGAAAAAGCACTAAACACGCTTAGTTTCTGGGTTTAGTGTAAACACACTTAAGTTTTAAGCAAGATGTGTTGTGTTTGCAATGCTCCCTCTCAAATGTGACCTAGCATACTGAAAGGCTGCGGTGAGAAAAAATAACTGGACTTTTTGGGCAGTATTACTTCATCTGCTGTTTGGACAACCCAAATATTGCAGCAATGTGTTAGTTCTGGGAGACGACTCAAAACCTGCTGTTGGAGGGTAGACAATTATTTGCATTCCCATGTGTGTTGATGCAGATAGCTGTGCTAATTCTGTGGGAATGCTCAGTGTAAAGTACATGTTTGCAGGAACTGGAGCAACATCATTCTGAGAGGACTTCTTGTGCAGCTCATTCTGCATGTGCCTGGCTGACACTGCTGATTTGAAGGTGCTCATTGAACATCATAAAATTGACTGTAAACAAAGGTGAACCTGACTCAGTCTGCTTTTATTGTCTGCACAGAGAGAGGCAGCAGGAAAGATTTGCATCACAAAAAGCTTTAGCAAGAAAAATAAGTGCTTGAAAGGAGGCTTTAAAACACCTGCTCTTCAGTAGGAAAATTAGGAAGTTTCCATCAGGGTTAGTTGAAGGTTTAATCACATTTACAGGGTGTGGAGTGAGACCTGAATCTTGGGTTTTAGCAGGCTGCCAGAAGTGGGTGGTTTAAGAGTTATTTCAGGGACTTCTTGAGAATTGCTTGGTTTTCTTGGAATATTCAATTCTAGGGATAGAGAGGAAAGGGAAACAGCAGATTTTTACTGCTAAAATAAGACATGAAAAAAGGGACTGTTGTAGCTTATATTATAGGTTATACACTACTTCATTATTTTATAAATAGCGACCAGTATCTTGAAGTGCATGCAGGAGTGAAAAAGGTCGGTTCAGAGCATCATCGCAAGCGTTGTTTATAATAGCTCACTGGACTTGAGACAAGCAATTGTGTTCTACCCTGGCTGCGGCTTTGATAAACTTTGAGCATGTTCTCAGTAGAGTAGGATACGTGGGGAAATGTACTTAGAGCCATCTGGCAGAATTAGTGTCTTTTGAAATATTGATAAATTTGCTTCTGAGGAATGGCAGAGGATGATTAATTTACAGATACTAAATGCAAAGCAGAGGAAATCAAGGGACTTGCCCAGGGTCACATAGGAATTGAAGCTTTGGTCCTGAGTCCTAGTGCAGTGTCTAATTTCTGTATGCGATGGCTTTCCCCTAGGGATCCAGGAACAGCAATTGGACTACAGCATAACTAAGACTGCAAGTTGTATTAGAAAATCTTCAAAAGAAAGTTCCTCTGCAGTCTCTGCTCATTCTTCCAGAATCTTAAAAAATGACAAGTAGCACTTCCATTTCATCTTGGTGAAACGTACGTTAGTTTGTTCCCATCCTTATTTCTATCTGCTGTGTTGTCAGTGAGAGATCATGCCCTGTTCCCAGTACACAGCCTACTGCAGACTTTTTTTTGAAGCAGGTAATTCTAGTCACAGTTAGAGATGAGATACAGGGCAAGGTAAATTAGTGGTTTGATTCACACAGTCAGTTCCTTATGTGTTTTCTTAGGTCAGCTCACAGAGGTAGTGAAGTCTAAGGATGTGGTAGTCATGGGGGACCTGGACTTCCCGGACATCTGCTGGGAAGAGCAGTCAGCCAGGTCTGACCGCTCATGGAGGTCCTGCACTCTAAGAACCTCCATCTAACCCAGGAGGTGCACAGCCCCACCAGGGGAGATGCCTTGTTGGACCTAGTGCCTGCCACGGGTGATGACCTGGTGAGGGGGCTGCGGGTGCTCGACCACCTGGGCGACAGCGATCATCGCCTGCTGGAATTCACCATCCAGCTCAAGGTGGCAAAGGCCTGCAGTAAGGCAGCGGCCCTAGATTTCAGGAGGGCAAACTTCAACGAGCTAAGGAGGAGAGTTGGGGAAGCGCTGAGGTCCCAGAGTTTAGGGGAGCCAGGTGTCCAAGGAGAGTGGTTGCTCCTTAAGGAGACGATCCTCTAAGCCCAAAGGAAGGTAATCCCAATGAGGATCAAAGGGAGCAGGAGGGCACACAAGCCTCCCTGGCTCACCAAAAGCATCCAGGAATGTCTCCTTGCTCAAAGGGAGGCATACACCCAATGGAAAGAAGGGGTCATCACCAGGGATGACTATACTGCAGTTGCTTGGTGATGTAGGGGGACAGTCAGGAAGGTCAAGGCAGAGATGGAATTAGGACTAGCTTCCCAGATTAAGGACAAGAAGAAGTCCTTCTTTAAATACATAGGGGATAAAAAGAAGATCCCGGGTAACGTGGGGCCCCTGCAGGATATGTTGGGAAATTTGGTCGTCACACCAGATGACAAAGCTAACATGTTTAACGATTTCTTTGCCTCCGTCTTCCTAAGTAGGGACCAGAACAGCCACCTCCCTGATGGGCCCCCCTCGGGCCCCAGATGAGGCACACCTGGGCCATGGGTTAGCAAGGAACTAGTTAGGGAGCTTCTGGAGGGACTGGACGTATTCAAGTCAGCCGGCCCGGGCGATCTCCACCCTAGAGTTCTAAAGGAACTGGCCGAGGTCATTATAGGACCCCTGGCACGGCTTTACGAGCACTTGTGGTGCTCTGGTGTGGTGCCGGAGGACTGGAAGAGGGCCAACATGGTTCCCATCTTCAAAAAAGGGAAGAAGGAGGACCTGGGAAACTATAGGCCAGTTAGTCTTTCCTCAATCCTAGGCAAGCTGTTTGAGAAAATTATGCTGGCACACATCCATGAGGGGCCACCTGGGGACTGCATGCTTAGGGGCAACCAACACAGGTTCATCAGTGGCAGGTCCTGTCAGACCAACCTGGTGGCCTTTTACGATCAGCTCACCAGATCATTAAATGAAGGGGTAGCAGTGGATATAGTCTTCTTGGACTTCCGGAAGGCTTTTGACACAGTCTCTCATCCTGTTCTCATTAAGAAACCAGGGGGCTGTGGTGTCGACACCCACACAGTCAAATGGGTCGCCAACTGGCTGAAGGGCTGCACCTAGAGGGTGGTAGTGGATGGGTCCATCTCAACCTGGAAGGATGTGGGCAGTGGGGTTCCGCAGGGCTCGGTCCTCAGGTCCGCACTGTTCAACATCTTCATCAGTGACTTGGATGAGGGGGTAAAAAACACCCTGTTCAAATTTGCTGATGACACTAAGATGTGGGGGGGACGTGGGCACACTAGAAGGAAGCAGCAGGCTACAATCGGACCTAGACAGGTTACAAGGGTGAGCAGATGAGAATAGGATGGGATTCAACACAAACAAGTGCAAAGTGATGCACCTGGGGAGGCACAACTGGCACCATACCTGCAGGCTGGGGAACTCCCTTCTTGTCAGCACAGAGGTGGAAAAGGATCTTGGAGTCGTCATTGACTCCAAGATGAACATGGGCCGGCAGTGTGGGGAGGCAGTCAGGAAGGCCAACTGTACCTTGTCATGCATCCACAGATGCATCTCGAGCAGGTCCAAAGAGGTGATCCTCCCCCTCTAAGCGGCACTGGTCAGGCTGCAGCTGGAGTACTGCATCCAGTTCTGGGCGCCGCACTTCAAGAGGGATGTGGACAACATGGAGAGGGTCCAGAGGAGGGCCACTCGCATGATCAGGGAAAGCAGGGCAGGCCCTATGAGGACAGGCTACAGGACCTAAACCTGTTCAGCCTCCAAAAGAGAAGGCTGAGGGGGGATCTTGTGGCCTGTTACAAACTAGTCAGGGGGGATCAGCAGGCATTGGGGGAGTCCCTGTTGCCCTGAGCACTGCCAGGAGTGACCAGGAATAACAATCACAAGCTGGCAGAGGGTAGGTTTATGTTAGATATCAGGAGGCGCTACTTCACGGTCAGGGCGGCTAGGATCTGGAACCAGCTTCCAAGTGAAGTGGTGCTGGCTCCTACCCTGGGGGTCTTTAAGAGGAGGCGATATGTACACCTTGTTGGGGTCATTTGACCCCAGTACTCTTTCCTGCCATGGCAGGGGGTTGGACCAGATGATCTACTCAGGTCCCTTCTGAGCCTATAAACTATGAAACTGTGAAACAACAGTGTTTCCTATTTCTGTGTGTAGTCCATGCTTTGGAGAGCAGAGAAACTTGCAGTGTGTCAGTGCATGTAATTGTGTTCCTAGCAGTGTTTTGTTTTTTTTCTCCATTCCTTCCTACTTTTTAATATTAATTTTGTATCATGTCTATAGTGTCAATGCTGTTTAAACAATGAGCTTGTGTTACTTATGCTTGTGTATTTTCTAGCACCATAGGGCCCTGGTCTGCGTTATGTTTGAGCATAAGGGTAAATTTATAGAACCAAGCGTCTGTGGTGACCAGCACCATCTATGGTTGCTTTATTTTCTTAGCAGATCAAGCAGTCTGACATAAAGCATTAAAATATTTCCCCGTGTGTAACGTTTTAATTTGCTCAGTGATAGAGACAGTTTGACCAGTATTCCTACATACCATGGGTTGTACAGCTAAATAATATTTAATTTTTAAAATAGATTAGTAACTTAGAAGGGAAAAACACCTGGAATTTCATGTTTGGCCATTGCTGTTGAATTTGTTTAAATGTAAAATGCAATGAGATAATCTCATGCCAGGGTAAGCCTGTCATGCTTGGGGAATGGTATCAGGGAACTTCCAGCTCTGCACACCTAAATAGTGATGATGTAATCCTGTAAGCAGTCTCCACTGTCAGCTTTGCAATCAGTGTGACAGCTCAGTTATTTCTCTGAAACTAAATTGTTCTCAGAGAAATGCACGATTCACATATGTGGCTAAATACTTCTAAGCATTGGTTTGGGTCAGTCCTGGCCCATTTTAGAATTTTGATTATTAGCGAATGAAACCATTATGAATGACAGCCCGATATTTGTCATTGTAGTTTTTTCCTAAAGCAGCTTATTTAAAGTTGATTCAGTCTGTAGAGACCTACATCTACTGTTAAAATCTTGTGTTTGTATTTGGACAATGGTTAGAACAGTGTAATTTGCTTATTAATGAAAATAGTTGAAAACACATTTTATGTCGCTATTGACTAATCTAACTCTTATAACAAGAGCTTGATTTTTAAAGCGAAGCAAATGTGTGCCCATTAAACAGAATATAATAGTATTGCGGAGCATATTATATGCTAACATAATGTTACAGAAATTGTACACTATTGGAGGAAGCAGAATGAATGAGAAAAGAGGTCTTTGGTTTGATTTTGGCTTTTCCAGTGCTTGTTCCACATGGCTTGTGTATTTAAAAAAAAAAAACAAAAAAGAAGAAAAAAAAAACCCACCAAAGAAACAACCCCCCCTTTTTTTATATTGACCTAGTTAACATTTCTTAGTGTTGTGTTAAAGACTAGATTCACTTACACCAGGGATTAGTAACCTATAGCCTGTGTGCCAAAGCTGGCCCACAAAGCTGGGGCATCCAGGAGATTTGGTGGCGTGGCAAGCAGTGACCTACCTTCAGACCAAATTGCATCACTTCAGCGTGCTGTTCTAAAAAGTTGCTGACCCCTGACCTACACCATTAGATCATGAATTTCTTATACACAAGAAATTGTCTTGTCTATGACCTGATTGTGTACCTGCTGAAATCAAAGAAACATTTACAATTGACTTCAATGGAGTTTTTAGGCTTGTACTGACTTCTTGAAAAATGCACTCAGCAATTTTTTTCTGCATGTGAAGAGACAGCTTCACTGAGGCAGGGTGGGGCAGTGGTTTTTAAACACCCTGTCTGGCCCGCATGGGACCCTAGCTCAAGCAGGGAGTGGGGTAAAGCCTGACGGGGGCTGTTTCACCATGATCAGGCAGACCCTGGCTGGTATCCTGTGACGGTCGGGGAATAGGCTTAGCCCCTGCCCTGCCTTCAGTGAGCCGGCTCTGGCTGGGGCCTAGCCAAGCTCCCCACTCTCTACTTCAGCAGGTAGCAGCAAAAAGCTGGGTGAGGCCCACTTCTCCCCTGCCAGGCAGACCCGTTCGTGCCAGGGAGGGTGGGGGGTTAAGCCCCCCTTCCCCCACCTCCTCTGCCTCAGTGAACTCTTTGCTTGAGTGGGGAGTGGGAAGAGCCTGGCAGGGACTCCTCTCCCTCCCCCCTGCCAGGCAGACCCCAGCTGGTGTCTGGACCCGGCTTCCCCCCTCCCAACCTCCTCAGCCTGCTAGAGCAGTGATAGTGCTCTGGCTGTGAAGCAGAGGGGCATGGCCAACCCTGCTCCACTGGAGCAGACAGCACAGCCCAGGCCTGCAAAGGATCCTGGGATGCTGGGCGACTGAGTTAACTTGAACTGGGAATGGGTCTCGGACAGAAGTTCCATAAACCACTTTGACCCCAAATCAGTTCAGTCTGATACTGCCTCCAGCCAGGTTTATCTTTAATGATTTTAGGCCAGGTTGAAAGTTGCTTAAGTGCGGTGAACTTCTGTTGTGCTAGGGATTTGAACTGGTTTCTGATCACTTAAACAATTTTTGTCCCTAGCCTGAGTGTTGAGATCATACTTTTCTTAAAAAAAAACCAGTGTTTTAAGTTTTGAAAAACACAAATGTGGAATAGTCTGTTATTATTATACAGAGCTTCCAGTGTTCTCTGGAATGTTTATACAAGATGAAATTCTGTCCAGTGAAGGCACACACTTAATAGTATCAGTAAATAGAGTGAGAGGCAGCAATTGGCTTGGGCTTGTCTGATTTGAGGCCTACCCTGTTTTCCAGTTTGTTTTTACAGAGTGTGACAGGGACTTTTCTAGGAAACCATTTTGAAGTCTGAGTAGGGAAGAAAGTTATGAAGCCAGAGACTTTAATGGCATGCAGCCCCTTCTCTCACCCTCTCAAACTGGGAGACGGACTGTATTAAGCTATAGTACTAAGAGATCTGCCTCAAAAAAAGGGTGCGTATGAATCTTGGAAGCACCTCTAGAGACTTCTTCACATGGAGGTTTCCTCTGAACTGGTGTGTGAAGCCCATCTCTCTGCAACAGCTGAAAAAGGGGATACTTGATTAGGAACACTGCTTTGCTCTTAGAAACTGCTGGATGTGATATTCTTCCCCTTCTCCTGATTAGTTCAAAAACTCTTGGAGATGTCATGCAGGGAGATGTGCCACGGTTTACAGGACTTGGAGATGTGGGTCAACAGATGGCTGAGCAAAGGATGTAGTCAAGAGGATGACTCTTGTTGATATCTGTGATGATGGGGAGAGTGGGTTTAACACCCCAGTAGGGTGTTAATCTTAATTAACCCAGTGTGAATGAACACATTAGACTGGTCCCTCATCCATGAAATATCAGTTATTCAGATACTTTGGCTATTTCAGCATCTTTTTAAGATAAACTGGCTGTGGTGAGGCTGTTTCCAGCATATTTTAAAAAGCTGTACAAAAATTTTCCTCAGTTAGGATCTCACATATCTGGAATTGAACGGATGCTACCATTGAATTATACATTACTTGCTTTGATTTATCTTTAAAAAAAAAAAAAAAATCCCTTACCTAAAGAGGCTTAGCCAAGAATAGCTTCGATTTTTCAGAGTTGCTTATCCCAATTTTGGGGCAAAAATATTTTTTTTAAAATAGCTCAAGACGTTTACAGTGTATACATATTGCATACTTCTTCCTCAGGAGCAAACATTTGATTTAATATGATATGCACTTAGTGATCTAGATACACTCTCTGACAAGTCTGACCTAAGGGTGAAAAATAAAAGTTGGCTTCCCACCTTAGTTTATTTGTAAACACCATCTACCTGCAGCTATGCCTCATGCTGCGTTTTAGAGTGAACATATCATAATTGGCCATACAGTCTCTCCCCAAAGTGCAGTCAGGGTGCAAGTCATTGGGGTGAGTCTGGAAAGACCATTTAACCAAAGCAGAAGGGTGGATGGGTGAGTTGCCTAATCACCTTGGGAACAAAGAAAATGACTTTATTAGAGATACTTTTCTTTTTTTTTTCTTTTTCAGTTTATAGAAATGCTCTACAAACTTCTCTGGGCATGCATATAACTTAAAGCAAATTTCCACAAATATCAGTTAAAAAGAAAAAAAATCTTTTACAATCAAATAACATATATACATGCCCCTCAAGCTGGGAAAACAGTTTTAAGGTCTGAATTCTATAAACTTTGAAAAGTGCATGTTTAGTGAGTACTATTCTGTAAATGAGGGCCAACCCTTTGGCAGGTGCACTCCAAATTAAACTCTATGCCCTCCCCTGTTCTCTGCTTTCTGCTCGCTGCCTTTATCTACTGCTGCTTCCTGCCCCCTCCATGATCTGCTGTGTACCACGCAGGCTGCCTTTGCCATTTGTAGCACACGTGTCTGGGGTTGGCCACCATGGTGTAAATAATGCATCTGTAGGTCTCCCAGTCCTGAACACTAAAAGGGAGCATTTGATTTAATCTGAATATGCGTGGGAGATAGGGGTGTTGTTTGTTTTCTTTTGCCCTATTTGCCTCACTCTAGCTGTAATCTGAATTATTGCATTCCTTCAAATCCCGTTTTTGCTGGTGGATTACTTTGTGGGTAGAACACGTAACAGTAAGTGCCACATTAAACGTCATTGAATGCCCTTACCACAAGAAGGGATGCCTTTTACCCTGAGACAACTGACTCAGGGTAGCAATTCAGTGTGCCAACTTAGCAAAGACAAAGGGCATCTAGTTCTTACCTTGATTAAAGCTGGTAGCCATTCTGTAAATGGGTCTATAACGTTAGCGTTGAATTTTTACAGTGAAGTAAAAATTGCTTGTACTTTGTTTCCACTAGGATATTACACTGGGTAAAAATTGCACTGTTTTCCACTGAAGATCTCTGGTCTCAGGACAAACAAGTGCAGTTAGGTATACCACTGAGGCTAGCTTCAGCATTAAGGACATAACACTTTTCCTAAACAGTGTTGAGTATGGCTTTTGTTAACACCTGTTTATTACACTGTAGTTACTGGGCTTGGACTCGGTGTCTAGCACCAACGAACACTTAAACAGGGGTTGCGCCAGGACAGAACCATGCTATACCTCTCTACTGATTAAAGGCTAGTGAAGTTAGTTTAGATGGTGAAATGGAGGAGAAGGCAGCAGAAGCTTGTCTGCTGGGTCTGCCAGCCACAGCACTGCACAGGCACATTGTTAGAGGAGCCTATCCCTGGGAGTGCGGATCCATTCTGTTCCACAAAGACTCTGTTACATGTCACACATAAGCTTATAAGAACTCTGTGCTTTCAGATGCCCTACGTTTATAAGACTTTGAATATAAAATCAAATGCATTGTTATCATATTCTTCTGTAGCCCATTCTAAGCTTAGTGCAGAAAAGATGCAATCACAACATAAGCATGCTTGTAGAATTGTGAATGCAGCTGGTAACGCAACATGCAGTCATTGGAAATATATTCTACTTTTATATTCCAGAGAGAGAGCAAGCATAATTAATGTTCCATGAGAAGACATCAATAAAAAAGGCTATGTTTACTCTTGACATTAATGAACACCAGTTTACAATAGAATTCCTGTAGTGTTTTATATTACATCCACATAAGTACCAAATAATTCAGCATGATGATAACGCTGAATAGTGGCTTAGCTGGATTTAAGCATCTGCTGCAAGGCATCTCCTCCAAGCACTGCCTGGTAGACCTACCCCTTCAGGAGTTGCAGAGTCCTCATCCCATTCTGATTGCTTGGGGGAGTGAGTGTAGGAAGATTGCCCATGGACAGTAGAACCTAGGACCCTATCTTCCCCACCATCACCACTTTATCCCTCCTGGCTTACACCTTCTACCCTCTCCCCTCCCAACCTAAGCTTCCCCTGATTGGTACCCAAAATGTTCCCAGATTCTTATGCATTTATTATTAACGCTACTAAGTACTTGGGAGTGTTCATTACATATTTTATTTCTAGGCAGAAAAAGTATACTTGGAAGTTGAGCTATTTTTAAAGGAAGTTTAAAATGTACTGTTAGAATTGAAGTAAGCATAGCCTGTTAGTTTGGGCTTGTGTGTGACTTCTGAGGTAGTGTGACATCGTCTTAATATAACAAAAATCTTTCTTCATTCTTTTGTTTAATTAACCTTATATTATATTCTAGTGTGATGGAAAAACTATGGCTATAGAAGGAGCCTCGATACAGATATACAAAATACACATTCATCATCATCATCACTTTAACCTGCATATCTAAGTGAGATAAAAATAATGAACTGGGGTTCAGTGAGGAATTGAAAATATATGTTTTTCCATTGTATAAATGGAATACATATTCCACTGTATAAATATTACCCACAGTAATGCTTTATGCATGTGTGTAAAACTCTAGAACTCTTGGTTCAGAGATGATACCTTTTATTGGACCGGCTAAGACATCGCAAAAAAAATATGTATGTGTGCGCATTGAGAAGGCAGGGCAGACTTGCACCTTAGACTTAAGTAAGATATATCTGGGCTGTGCGAAACTTTGCTGCCAGTTTTGTTTCAAAGCTGTTTTGACCTGTTTCAAGGTTGAAATGGCAAAATCGAAATGGAACAGATATAGTTGAAACAGCCTTGAAACAAAACAAGACAAGTTGAAACATTTTTGCCATTTCGATGTTTTGCCCATAGGCTATAATGGGGAAGGACAAAACAGTCTATAAGTTTGTCATTTCTGTCCTGCTTTGGATGAAACTTGCAGGAATGATAGCCCCTTCTGAGGGCATGAAGCCTACCAAGTTTCAAGGAGATAGGTATGGGGGTTTGGGGAAACTGTGCCCCAAAGTTTTGAAAGCAAAACATATATCACATGTATATGTTAAGCCACAGTGGGGTCAAAACTGCAGGCATGCTAGCCCCCTGCTGAGGCCTCAAAGCCTGCCAAGTTTCAAGGAGATAGGTGCAGGAGTTTGGGGAAACTGAACCCTGAATTCTTGAAAGCGAAACTCACGTCACGTGTACATGTTAAGACACAGAGTCAAAACTACAAGTGTGCTAGCCCCTGCAGAGGCCACAAAGCCTGCCAAGTTTCAAGGAGATAGGTGCACAGGTTTGGGGGAAACTGTACTTCAAGCTGAGGACAAGCAAAACTCGTGACATGGGTGACACTGTGTGTGTTAAGGCAGAGCAGGGTGAAAGCTGCAGGCATGCTAGCTTCTGCCGAGGCTGCAAAGCCTGCCAGCTGTCAAGAAGATAGTTGCAGGGGTTCTGGGGCCCTGCACCCCTAGCTGCTGACAGGCAAAACTTGTGTCATGGGTGCTTGTTCAACTGTGTCTGTCTTGGGACATGGAGGAGTGGGGAGAGGGGGACTATAGGAGGCCTGGCTGCTAGGCCCTGCTGCAGCTACAAAACCTGCCAGCTGTTAAGGAGATAGGTGCAGGGGGTTTTTGGGGACCTTCAGCCCTAGCTGCTGACAGGCAACACTCGTGACATGGGTGCTTGTGCAACTGACTGTGTCTTGGGGCAGAATCAGTTCCTGGCTCTGTATTGATTCTTTCCTCTCTTTAGTCTGTGGTTTTGTAGGTGTTAATCCTTGCTCATTGACTTGTTATCCTCGCTAGCTATTGTGTATTGATCTGGTCCCTGTGCGAGTCATGATTGATTGGTAACACAGTAGCTAGCTAGCACAAGCACCCATGACATGAGTTTTGCCTGTCAGCAGCTAGAGGTACACGGTCCTAGAGCCTAGTAGCCCCTGAAAGTAGTCTTTGAAAACTGGCAGACTTTGGCCTCAGCAGAGGCTAGCAGGTCTGCAGCTTTCACCCTGCTGAACCTTAACACACACACTGTCACCCATGCCTAGATTGTGAGCGGTCTACATAGGGCCTGTCTTTATTTTTGACATATTTAGTAATGAGATTTTTTTTTTTTTTTTTTAATTCTGTTGCATTACTAAATTTGATGCCTTTACTATAATTCTGAGCCTCCACTCCTCCAAAAATTCCTGCCCAGGCATATCCATCAAAGGACTGGGTGGCCCTCGTGCATACATCGTGATCCAGGAGGGTCGACGGTTGCCACATACATAATAATTCTGTAGTTATTAATTAGTAATTTTGTGCTAGCCATTACAGAATAAGTTCAAAATACAGTGAACTATTTTTATTCTTAAAAATGGACTGGAGTGGGGGGATATTCTGAGCAAGATCTGAACACGTTGAGATGGCAGTTTTGTATTGGAAAAGGTTTCCTGTCAAAGATTTTGTTCAAAGACACTGACAAAGATCCAAGAATATTTCCATGGACTGCAAAGCAAAATGTGTACTTTTGTTTGTTCTTCAGTTACTCTCCTTTTCTTCTGTTCCTGTATGGTCACTATCACATCACATAAGTCTTAGATGCAAGACTGTTAGCTTTAGACTGACCTTCTATCTATGGTGTGACAAAGACAAGTGATCTCCTGTTCACTTAATAACCTTCCATTCCACTATTAGCATCCCTTGACCAAAAAAATATAGCTTGAAACGTACACAAGATACGTTTCTGATGTAGTCACAAAAATTAATGTAGTGTAATGTAGAAATACCCAGCTTAATTTTCAACAAGGTAACTGGAAGCACTGGTAGCCAAAGCAGCACGGAGCTTGGCACAGAGTAAATTACCCTGCTTTTGCATATGCTAGCTATTTTAAAGTAAGGTTGGGTAGCTCTGTGCCACCATGCAGTTGCTTCAGAGTTCAGGTATGGTCTGTATGTAATCTCGAGGGATCCTGGTTTTCTCCGTTTAAAAATGACAAATTAGTGTGTGTGTGTGTGTGTGTGTGGGAGGGGATATTTAATCAGAGTATTTGGGATTTCTTTATAAAGTGACCAAAGTGACCCAAAATCCACACTTTTCCCCAATTAAAATGAAGTCTCTCTTGATCTCTATCAGTATCAGTTGAACACAATGTCTTATTGATATATTTACAATTTTAAAGCAATTTGGAAGTCTACCAGTACCTCGATCATTATAATAAAATAAATTCCAAATTCACTTACACTTTGGCACTTGATCTAGGTTTTTTTAATCATAGAAAATCAGAACTCCCCCTGCTGCCTCAGCTTACCAGGATGTGGGTCCAGCTGCGGCTGTCCCCCCATGCTTTATGGTGCCGAGCAGCCCTGATATTTGGGAGTGCAAGCCATGCTGTTGCCTCGCACTCCCAACCCACGCCCCCCCATCCCTGCTGGTGCCCCTTATTCCAAACCTACAGCCTCCCACCCCACCAGGTGCTGCACACTCCCAACCCACATCCCCCCTCCCCCACACTGCTGATGCCCCTCACTTGTGACCTGCAGGCCACTGCCCCCCCCAGCCCTGCCGCATGGGGCCCTTAGCTGCCATGGCTATGGGGCCAGGGACCCAGATCCATAGTACCTGAGCCCTGACTGCCACCTGTAGTGGAGCACGGAGCCCGGCTCCTCCTATCCCATGGGCAGCACTACCGGAGTGGAGCTGGTGTGGAGGGTGGATGTAGGCTGTGGGCTTGGGGCTCCCTGCCCTGCTGCACTGTCCTGCCCCCCCTCCCCCCCCCCCCAGGCTGCACAGGCCCTGGGGGGAGGGCAGTAGGGTGGGGAATCTCGGGTCTGCAGTGGGCAGCCTGCATCCACCCCTGCTCCATGCAGAAATCAGGGAGACACATGCCCCCTCCCCCCATGTCACCTCAGGGAGTGTGGCGTGCAGTGGCAGGGAGCAAATCCCCTGGACAAGCCGCCTGTGGCTCTGTCCTGCTCCCCACCTAGGTCCTGCAGCCACGCATTGTGGCCTTGGGCCCCAGCCCTGCCCAACTCCCTCCCTCCCTTTCTTCCTCTCTCATCATGGGGTCCTCAATTCCTTCTTCCCCCAGATTTACCTGCAGGGAGCTGCGGAAGCTTCTGTCCATGCTATTTGGCTGCCATATGCATGTGTATACGCACACATGCTTGTGGCACCCTTTGCCTGATCGCCCTCCCAGCAGCCCCTTGCAGGCTGGAACTTTGCCAGTCTGGAAGGGGAAGCCTGCTGTTTCCCACTTTTTTTCTCCTTTAAAGGAGAAAATCCATGTTTTTCCATGGCAAACAGAAAACCTGGATCCCTGGTAATCTCTTATTTGAACCCCTTCAGACTTACCATATTACAAGTTAAATGTTGAATTCTACTTCAGTAAACTTTGAAGAGTTTCTTATTTGGTTCATTCAGCTTGTTTTAGTTGTCTTTGTTAATTGCTAAAATGGAGTGCTTGTTGGGATTGGTGCTTGTGTTCGTGTCTGTATGAGATGGGGTTGAAGGCTCAGATGGAGCGAAAACATTTTTTCTTGAATAAAGAGCTCTCTTGTGACAACTTTATTGTTGCTTTAGCTTGAAGTTTTGAATGGTCTCTCATCATGAATTTCTTGGGAGCAAAAATTAAGGTGTCATCTTTGAACATCTTCAAGGGAGAAATAGCAATTTGTAACAATCGTGGTAAAGAGAATATGTATCATTCTGTATGCTGATCAAAAACTCCTGTTAGGTTAGTTTATACTGGACTTGCTTTGTTGGTCCCATCTTTGTATACCTTTGTAAAGTGACTTCTTAAAATAGGATTTTTTTAGTTTATTGGTAGTCATTTTTATAGCAGTTTTTTAAAATGAGAAATCATATGGAATTTTACAGTTTGATTTATGTTCCATTATTTCATAGGATTAACATTTCATTCGTATTAAGTTTTTTCTTCTTCTTTAAAACGAAGTCAAAACCGATGGGATGGATTTATTTGTTTCCAGCTGGAGGCAGTATCTTGCTTTGTAGTATATAGGCTGGGTAGACAATCCCCAGAAAGCCTTTTGTATTTGGGGGTTGAATTCATATCCTAAAAAAAGTACTTCAACTTCTTTGTTTCTTTGATCAGACTTATAGCCCCTTCTGATAGATGAGTTATAAGGCAGTTAGCATGTAAACGTGGCTATGGTATGCCCTAGAGAGGCGCTAGATGTTAAGCTTAACTTAAGATTCAAGGAACTTGGTTTCCTTGAGTTAGTGTTTTCAAAAGGCTCTTGTGTGAAGCAGCAAATATTGGAATGCATCCCAGTGCTTGCTTCAGTTGTCTTTATTTAAATGCAATCCTTATAACCAGAAAAGGGGTTTTGGGGGAAGACCCACATCCATCCAGAAATCCTGCAGCTGGCTCACCTGCTGCATTGTTTGTCAGGTGAAGTGTTGGCTCAGGCAAGTGGTCATGTCCTATGTTTGAGAATAAGTTATTGTTATATAAAGAGGTACCTGAGAGACTGCCTCACTAGTCCTAGGTCCATGTGTCATAAAAGATGAAAAGTTAGAGCCATCTGTTGCTTAAAAAAAAGAAAGAAAATTCCAGTCTACCACCTGGTGTTTCATTGAGCTTCAGGATTTATTCCAGATAAGCACTGGTTTACTTAATAAATATTGGAGGAGAAAGTGGGAGCAGCAAAAAGACAGAGGCAAGAGCTCCCCCTCCCCACACTCTCTCCTCCCCTGACATTTTACTTGGTGCTGAATAATACCATTCAGATCCTAGTTGTTTCCTTTTGTGGCTCATCTGTCATTACAAACAATTTTCTTTTCAGTTTGAAAATTGGAGATGAGGAGTAACATTAAACAAAACCTACATTATACAATGATTGGAATAATGTTCTGAGCAGTATATGATTTAATTTGAAGCAGTGGATGGCCACCTGCTGTACTTTTGTTCGCAGCAATCTGGCAAGTGGCTGCACTGTGTTGGTTCTTTCATTTGTCATGTGTATTTGGAGCCATCTAAGTGAACTGCAAACTGTTTAATCCTGCACAGAATGACGAGTATTTGGCTACTGAGTATTTGAATAGAGAGAACAACTCCCTTTCTGAAAGTTATGTTTTGAATAATTGCAAGGCATTTTTTACTATTTTGATAAGACATCTGAATGTTTTAACTTTATCAGAGGTTGGGCTTGTGCTCTTAGATAAAATAAAGCAAAAAAGGGACTATGTTACTCTAGGGTGTTGTGAGTACTTAACTATAGCCCAGCACCTGCCTCTTGTACCCACTGTAATTGCTTTGGCTGGCTAAGTGGCAGTTGGAGGAAATTAGCCAATTTCCACTGATAGTTGTCAGAAGGGGCCACAAGTGACTCATGGCACAGTACAGTATTGCCCAGGTTTGTGATTGTTATTTTGAAACATACCCTATACTCTGCAGTGTGTGCAGGTAGCAGTACATTGTGTGCTGCATCATGCCATCTGGTTCAAGGGAAAGGCTGCATACTTGGAGCTTAAGTCACCCTGAATCTCATCCTCAAATTATATTTTAGATGGCAACTATGGTCTGCTTTATTTATGTAAATTAGATGTAGCCCTTTTGTGCTTGCCAGTTCATCCATATGATTGTCACTTGAGCCAAACGTTGGTGCCCTTAATAATCCAAGCTACTATGATAAGGGGAGCAGTTTCACAGTCCTGATAGACCCCAAAAAATCTTTCTTGAGTATTTTGCTTGCCTTCTTTTTTGGTCTGTATGTTTTATATATTGAAACTTGGGAGAGAGGCAGTAGGTTGGAGGAGTTGTAGATTGTGTGATTTTTTTGCTGTGAAATTCACAGCAAAGCAGCTTGATGCCAGATGCCGTTTCACATTATACCTCTTATTGACCAGTAAATTTGCTGTAGGAATTTAAAAGGAAAAAAAGCCCTACTGCAAAACAGATTGTTGGAGGAAAATATACGTGCCTGAAATCCTCACACTGGAACAGTTCTCAGCATAATATGTGAGCTCTATCTTTTTGGTAGTTCAGGTTCTGCTGGGTCTGAAACTGTTCAGATATCACTGAGGTTTAGCCCCTTCTCATAGGAGATACAGTCCTAGATAATGAGAAATGGAATTAATGATATTCCCCCTCCTTGAACTGAAGATTTGTGTGCATACCTCCTTTCAGAAAATATGTTGAACATTGCCAAATGTTTCCCCTCATCGTAAAATTAGTAGCAAGAACAATGGTAAATTGCAAGATATCCTTTGCTTAAGAAAGCAAATTTACTTTATAACTGCCTTGAATGTTTAAACATAAGGACTTAAAAGCTGGCCTAGATTTACAAAGGGATTGAATGTGGCAGAATCCATCGCTGTTGCACACAATGTTTAGACACTCACCTGATGGAGTAGAATTCACAAACCTGAGTTCAGGTGCCTAAGTTTCCTGTGTAGTCAACAGAGAGGCTACGGTGCCCAAGATAAGTATTTACAGCAGGTAAGCATGCTGAGCAGGTAATCCCAAAGAGAGGGGTGAAATCCTGCAAGCCTCGGGACTTAGGTTATCTGTTACCTGAAGCCTCAGGCCTGTGTGAGGCCATGTTCATAACCCTGACCCTTCTTCTGTAGTTAAATGCCCAAATTGTCCCATTGCGTATTGGGAAGAAGTGTTTCACACTTTACAACCCTTACAGCATTACAGCCTTTTATGTAATAGTTTAGCTGAGGCATGCTTAACCAGTAGCCTTTGGGGCTTGTTGTGGGTCAGAAAATTTGGTGGTGGGGGAGCAGTGGCAATTAATATGGCCACCCTCCCCTACAGCTAAATTCCTAAGTACCATGTGGTGGTTAGGAGCTGGGTAGCACTCCCTTCCTCCTCTGTCTGTCCCCACTGAATAGCCCAATAGAGTCCAGGCCATGCCCTCTTCCCTGTGAGCAGCAGGATTTTCTTCTCGCAGGGCTGTGCCATGCTCCTTCCACTTGCATGAGTGGATTGGGACTGGGCCATTCCCCTTTCCTCCTATGGACTGGATTGCGGCCAGGTCATACGCCCTCCACCCCCTTGGAGGCCAAACTAAGCTCCCTTCCCCAGGTGGCTGGATCAGGGCTGGGCTACCCTTCTCCATGCGACTGGATGGGGCCGCACCGTGCCTGTCTTCATTTCCAGATTGGGATGACCTATACATAGGCAGGCTACTGCCCATCTGTCTTGCCAGGCAAAAGAGTTGAGCACCATTTGTTTAGTTGATTAGAGCTCTCTCTCTGGAAGTGGGAAACCTAGACCTAACACCTCCTTTAGCCTGAATGTGTTCAAACCTTCACATCCTGGAGAATGCAGTAACCATCCAGCCTGATGCTAGGCATAGGTGATAACACTCTCCATGCCTGTTGTTAAAGCTGCACCACTAAGATGCCAAGAATCCAGGATCCCTAAGGCCACAGAGTAAGGCAGGAGGGAGTGTGGTTCTGCAGCCTAGTGACGAGGGCTCGCACCTGGGTTTGGGTTCTGTTCCATTCTCCAGGGCTGCTTTACATGATTTCTATGAAAGAGTTGTTGAATAAAATACATGAACAGGAAGAGTGATAACTTGGGATGTATTGGTTTCTACTTATGTGCTAGGCTTACTAAACCAAGCTGTACCCTTGCTTAGAGCAGAAGCCTAACTAGGGTCGGGCGACTGGGGCAGCTGTCTAGGTAAGTGGTCTCCAAAGTGGGGTGCATGAACCCCATGGGGTGTGCAAGACGATTCATTGGGGTGCAGGGAGAAAATATTAGAACTTCTATTTATATTTATTTTTATCTAAAAAAAAAAAATAAGAAAGAAAGAAATTAAGCTGTACTAATATTTAATATACAGCTTGACACTGGCACCCTCACTCGATCCATATGTCAGACAGTCACGTGTCACGTACGGTACGTGAGGTATCCTGAGGGAAGAGTGGGAGTTCCAACGTGGAGGGGTTGACAGTGGCACCCTCAGCGGTGCCCTCAATAAATCTATATATATTGGGGGTGCGTGCTCAAAAATTTTTTACTGATAGGGGTGTGCGATCAAAAAAGTTCGGAGACCACTGGTCTAGGGCACCAACTTGGGGTGGGGACATAAAATAATGGCTGCTGCAACAGGCACACAATTGGACCGGTGGTGTGGTAGCAATTGGAAACTGCCACTTCCCCTGTGTGTGGCAGCTGTCCCACGTGCCTGGCCTTATTGGTACACCTCCAGCTTGACGCACAGGATTATAGTTTTGAAATAGTTTTGTTTGAGTTGGGATAAGATTGTAACACTTCTGTGTCAGCAAAGAAAGGAATGACAACAGCAACTTGGAGTACTGCAACTGATAGAGAAGCATGTTGATCGGTACAGCAGCCCAGCCCTTGTCCCGAGTCTCTCAAACAAATGCTTCAGTTTCCTTTTTATGCATCTTGTGATTACTCCAAAACAGAATTCGCTGTCTGTTTCCTTTCACATGGAAACTTCCGTACCACTGTAAGCAAAAGGTCAAGTAACATCTTATTTCCTCCTGATTTACTATGTGTATTATGTTGGTATTATTTTAAACAAAAGTGCTAAAATCCCAACTGACACATATATATTTTTTTTTGATTTCTTACATTTGTTTAAGCTGTACTTTGGGAGTGTGGAAGGGTAGATGATGAGCAAGTATCTCAGTGGAAGGGTAGATACTGCCCCCTGAGCAAGTATTTCAGCAAGTGAAACTACTATACGTTACAGGTATGTTTAGCTCCATCAGATAAAATCTTGTTATCCTGCCTGTTCTGGAATAGATCATTTTAATATTTAACTTCTTCAATCTGAAAATATAACAGTGCTTTATTTGTTGTTCAGTTCAAAAAATGAACCTGATCATATTGAAGAATAGAAGGCACATTTCATTTTGAAAACTAGCTTGGTTACTGTTTATAAAATAATACAAAGTAGTGGATACCTGATACAGTCAGATTAAGTTAAATACATGTTTAAACATTAAGCTGAATACATCTTTGGAAACCAAATTGTTATAGTAAGAAAATACAGGCCCACAATAAACCTCCCCAAAATGCATAACTTTTTGCATTTTGCAGCTTCAGTTTTTTGTTAACATGGTCTTGTATATTTTAGCATGATCTTGGTTAAGATCTTTACTTCTATTCAATCTTAAACAAAAGATGCAGGGTTTTCAGTTCCTTCATTTTTTTATGTTGTTGCTTTGCAGCTCTTTCTTACTTAGATAGTGATAGGTCTGCTATGACTCATGTCAGATACTATCTGTTTCAATATGAAATTTTGCCATCAGGGCCTGAAAGCGCTTCCCATATGTCATGGTTACAGAGTGAGCCTTATGTTGTGTTGTGTTGTATCCCTTTGCGGTCCTTTTCAAGAACAACCCTTAGGCTTTTTGGCTTGGCTTCATTAACCGCTTCCAAGGGTGGAACCCTGCAGATCAACTACTCTTTGACTGGATCTCTGGGTTGCAGCCTCATTCATTTCCCAACTGTAATACTGTGACATGGCCAACTCTACTTGGCAGCTCTCCTGGGCTGTAGGAACCTCTGCCCTATAAGTTGATTACAACCATCTAAAAATGGCATCTTCAGGACAAATATATTGTTTATTCAGCAGAAGCAGAGGAATGGGTTAAAAATGTTCCTAGTCTCGGTTACGTTTTTTTCTCTACACTCCTCGCACAGCCCCACCAGGGGAGGCGCCTTGTTGGACCTGGTGCTGGCCTCGGGTGATGACCTGGTGAGGGGGCTGCGGGAGCTCGACCACTTGGGCAACAGTGATCATCGCCTGCTGGAATTCAACATCCAGCGCAAGGTGGCAAAGGCCTACAGTAAGGCAGCAGCCCCAGACTTCAGGAAGGCGGACTTCAACGAGCTAAGGAGAATAGTCGGGGAAGCACTGAGGTCCTGGAGGGGAGGGGAGCCATGTGTCCAAGAAGAGTGGTCGCTCCTTAAGGAGACGATCCTCCAAGCCCAAAGGGAGGTAATCCCAACATGGATCAAAGTGAGCCGGAGGACACATTAAGTCCCCATGGCTCACCGAGAGCATCCAGGGATGTCTCCTAGCTAAAAGGGAGGTGCACACCCAATGGAAGAGAGGGGCCATCACCAGGGATAACTATACTGCAATTGCTCGGGAATGCAGAGGGGCAGTCAGGAAGGCCAAGGCGGAGATAGAACTGGGACTAGCTTCCCCGATCAAGGACAACAAGAAGTCCTTTTTTAACTGCATAGTGGGTAAAAAGAAGGCTCCGGGTAATGTGGGTCCCCTGCAGGAGATGCTAGGAAATTTGGTCGTCACACCAGATGACAAAGCCAACATATTTAACTGTTTCTTTGCCTCCATTTTCCTGAGCAGGGACCGGAACAGTCACCCCCCACTTAGGGCCCCCCTCTGGCCCCAAGGGAGGTGCACCTAGGCCAAGGGTTAGTGAGGAACCAGTTAGGGAACTTCTGGAGGGACTGATTGTATTCAAATCAGCTGATCTGGACGATCTCTACCCCAGAGCGCTGAGGGAATTGGCTGAGGTCATTGCGGGACCCCTGGCACAGCTTTACGAGCACTCACGGTGCTTTGGTGTGGTGCCAGAGGACTTGAAGAGGGCCAGTGTGGTTCCCATCTTCAAAAAGGGGAAGAAGGAAGACCCGGGAAACTATAGGCCAGTTAGTCTTACCTCGATCCTGGGCAAGCTTTTTGAGAGAATTTTTCTGGCACATATCCATGAGGGGCCAGCAGGGGAGATCATGCTTAGGGGCAACCAACACAGGTTCATTAGAGGCAGGTCCTGTCAGACCAACCTGATGGCCTTCTATGACCAGGTCACCAAATCCTTAGATGCAGGGGTAGCAGTGGACATAGTGTTCCTGGACTTTCGGAAGGCCTTTGACACTGTCTCTCACCCTGTTCTCATTAAGAAACTGGGGGGCTGCGGTGTCAACACCCACACAGTCAATTGGGTCGCCGACTAGCTGGACCAGCAAAACATTGTTTTGCTGATGACAGTAAGATGTGGGGGGATGTGGGCATGCTAGAAGGGAGGAATAGTCTGCAATCGGACCTGGACAGGGTACAGGGGTGGGCGGATGAGAATAGGATTCAACACCAATAAGTGCAAAGTGATGCACCTGGGGAGGAACAACCGGCACCATACCTACAGGCTGGGGAACTCCCTTCCTTCATCAGTGCAGAGGCAGAAAAGGATCTTGGAGTCGTCATTGATGCCAAGATGAACATGGGCCGGCAGTAAGGGGATGTAGTCAGGAAGGCCAGTTGTACCTTGTCATGCATCCACAGGTGCATCTCAAGCAGGTGCAAGGAAGTGATACTCCCCCTCTATGCAACATTGGTCAGGCCACAGCTGGAGTACTGCATCCAGTTCTGGGCGCTGCACTTCAAGAGGGATGTGGACAACATGGAGAGGGTCCAGAGGATGGCCACTTGCATGATCAAGGGGCAGCAGGGCAGGCCCTATGAGGAGAGGCTATGGGACCTGAACCTGTTCAGCCTCCACAAGAGAAGGCTGAGGGGGGGATCTAGTTGCCTATTACAAACTAGTCAGAGGGGACCAGCAGGCACTGAGGAAGTCCCTGTTCCACCATGCACTACCAGGAGTGATCAGGAATAACAATCACAAACTGGCAGAGGGTAGATTTAGGCTAGATATCATCAGTAGGTGCTACTTCATGGTCAGGGCAGCTAGGATCTGGAACCAACTTCCAAGCGAAGTGGTGCTGGCTCCTACCCTGGGGATCTTTAAGACAAGGCTAGATGTATACCTTGCTGGGGTCATTTGACCCCAGTACTCTTTCCTGCCATGGCAGGGGGTCGGACTCAATGATCAGCTCGGGTCCCTTCCGACCCTAGAAACTACGAAACTCTCTTAGCATTTAGCTCAAGGGTGTGCAATTACTTGGGCCTGAAGCCATATACTGAGTTTTGAGGAGTTGTCATGGACCAGGCCAGCAACACCTCTGCTTCCCCCCTGCAACAACTCACCAAAACTCCCTTTGTGGAATGGGGTTACAGGTGGACAGAGAGCAGTGTTTGGGAGCAGGATGGGTAAGTGAGGCCAGGGTCATGGGGAGCTGACTGTGTGGGTCTGGGGCTCAGCAGAGAGCTGTGATCCACTCCCTGCACACCCCTGCCTTGGGGGCTAGGGCAGTGGGAGGAATGCCTGGGCACTAGGTCTTGAGAGCTGGTTAGGGGGTGAGGGGAGAGAGGAGAGGGCAGGAGGCATGTGCAGCAGAGCTTGCCCAAGTGGTGCAATCCATGGCTGCCCCTGTGGTGCTCCAGATGAGGTCCAAGTCCTGCCTGCTCCCACCTGGGGCAGTCCTGGCCAGCACACGCAGCTTACTGGCAGGACTGCTTCCAGTGCCGCTGCCCAGGTGCTGCTTAACTTCCCTTGCCTCCAGCAGCTCTTCCTTCTGCTCCTGCCTCTGCTCTGCCACTGCTAGTATGGGGGCAGGAAGCTTCAGCCAGGCATCTCCTGCCTCAGTGCACAGTGCTCCAGCTCCCAGCTGCCTTCCATCCACTCGGCCACTGGAGATGAGGGGAGCTGAGCAGCACCTGGGCAGCTGTAGCCACACTGGGAATAATTCTGCTGGAAGCTGTGTGCGATGGCCCAGACTGGGGCCAGCAAGTGTGGGCAGAAGCATGGTGCTGGTTGCCCTGGGCAAGGCTCAGCCCTATATCTACAGCCATGAGGGCAGTCGCAGTCCTGATCTGATCAGTTGGCAGGTGTCCCCTGCGTGCTGGATCCAATCAGTTGGTGGGCCAGATATGACCCACGGGATATATTTTGCCAACATTGGACTTAGCTCAACTATGTCCTGTGTGTGGAGTGGGGGACCAACTGCATTGTTGCATTCTCTCAGGGAACAGCTAGCTCAGTGAGTTACCCTGAGGTAAACTAGTATGAATACTTATTGCGCTGTAAGCCACTTTGCCATGTACCAGGGATGTGCACATGGGCAGTCACCTCAAAGTAGCTAATGTGCTATAAATTTACATCCTATCTTATCTTGCAGCAACTTATTTGTGCAGATATATGAGCATTGCTTTTTGCCAGTCCCTAGGGTATGGACAAACAAGCACATTACAGTGATGTAAAATGAGGCAAGGACATACTGCTTATCAGCTGCTCTGTAGGTTGAGGTATGCTCATGGGGAAGGATGTTGTTGCCTACTCTGGTATTCAGCATGTTTTTGGCTTGATGATCGTCCAGGTGGAATCAATAAATACTGATTTATTGATGTCCAACTTAAAGCACCGCTTGAGGAGACTGTTGATGATAAGTTCCATGTCAGTACTTGGGATTTCTTCCAGTTCTATCATGTCTGTTCCTTGGGCTGCTATGGCAACATTGTTAGCATTCATGTATCACTTAGGTGTTGTATGTGGGATGTCTGAGATGTATAGGTTGAAAAGTATTGGTGCTGGCACTAACCCTTGGGGGACTCCATTCTTTAGGGTTCATGCTCTGCTTTTTTCTCCTTTGCTGGTAGTGAGTTAGAATGATCTGCTGGAGATCATGGTCCTGATAAAAGTGCGTAGCTTGCGGTCGGGTATCGTGGAATGCAGTATATATGTGAGGTCTTGATGCCATACAGTGTCATAGGCAGCTGTAAGAGTGATAAAGACCGTGCCTGTCTTCTGCCTCATTTTAAATCTGTTTTCTTTTTTGGATGTAAGTAATGTAACTTGGTCAGTGGTACACTGATTTTTCTGAAAGCCAGTTTGTTCTTTTGGGAGCTGGGGATCAATGATCTACCTTCACATTAGACTGTTCTCATTCCCTCACCTTTCAGAAGGTCTGTAGTAAAGTCTCTGCCTGGGTAGATGCCTTAAGATGTTTAGCCATCATGACATGGGGTGCCAAATTCACAGTGCTCCAAACCACGTCACTTGCAATGCTTTGTGCCTCAGCAGAATATTGTGCTCCTTCATGGTCCAGAAGTTGTCATACTAAAAAGCTCAGCACTACTTAACAATGTACTGAGACTCATAACTAGCTGCACAACTTATACACATAGAGAAGTACTTCCTGTACTCTTGGGCATTAGATCTAGTGACATGAGAAGACGGATCTTAACATCACTATTGGCAGTTGAGGCAAAAGATGACTAAAATCACCAGCTCCATTAGCTGCTAACTGAAGACCCAAACAGATGGAGGCTTGAGAGGCTTAAGTCGTAAACCATTTTTACATGAAGGCCACAAGCTCCTGGCAGAGAATGGGAATGCTGAACCAAACCTGTGGGCAGCAAGAGTGGGAAAGGTCAGCCCTATTCTTACAGCTTTTTGTACCAAACATCAAATGAGTCCTGTCCCGTCTGTGTCCTGTGCCCCACCCAAAAGCACAACCTTGACAGAAAAGTGTGGGTCAAGCTGAGCAGACTGAGATCTGGATATGGACGCTTCAAAACAATACTTCAAAAGATGAACATCTTAGACGGCCCCCGGTGTGTATGCAGAGTCCAACAAATAGCACATCATTTAGTTAAATTCCCAGGCAGGGTAGATGGAATCTGCACATTGAATGATGTTACCAGGCAGTGGCTCATAGATTTGGAAGTTGATATCTGATGCCATACAAAAGAAGCTGCTCCATGATTACTGTTCCTTTGCACGCACTCACTCCATGGTAAGCCAGTGAAAGCCTAAACTGTGGTAGCTCACTCCTCAGTAAAACAGGGCAACATTACTGTTGTTTTACTTTAATTTATCCTGAGGTTATAAGAATGGGCACACTGCTAGTGACTGCAGGACAGCTAATGTGCAGTCAGTCCAGGGATGGGCAATTATTTTGGCTGGTGGACCTCTTAACATGTTTTGATGAGCTGTCGAGGACTACACATACAAAATCTTTCAGAAGATATCATTTTAACAATTACAGATAAAAAAAAAAAATCATATACTACAAATCAAACATCTGCTATAACATACTTTAATTTTATTTCCAAAAATATTTTTTGTCCTGATTTTACATTTTTTGAGAAGTGTATATAAAGGTGATTTGCATACTAGCTCAGAATAAAGACTTACTCTTGTATATTGTGTATGTGGTAGGGGGGGTGCATGTGTGTGGGGGGGTCTTTCCCTGGGAGCCAGCTGGGGGTTGGGTGGGGAGGGAGGCTTGCTTGGGTGATGTGGTATAGTTGTAGTCCTTGCTACCCCCCCCCCCCAGCCATCTGGCCTGTGACTGCCTCCACAGGGCTCTGCATGGGGCTGAGCCCTGCCCACTCCTGCCTGAGACAGCCTGCACTGACCTCCCGCTCCAGCCAGTGTGAATAGTTTTCCAGCAGGACTGCTCCTACTGTTGTTGCAGCCACCTGCATACTGCTCAGCTCCCTCTGCCTCCAGCAGCTCCTCTTCCTGCCCCTGCTGAACCTCTGTGGGCAGCAGATAGCATGTGGAAGAGGTGGCAGCTAGGGGGACATGTTAGGCACCGCATGCCCAGCCAGGCAAGGGGGAGCGAAGCTGCAACTGGCTGGCTCTTGCCTAAACAAGCAGGGCTCCAGCTCCAGCTCTCAGCTGCCTTCTACCCACACAGCCACACACAGGTGGAGTGCCTTGGAGGCACCGCAGGCTAGATACAGTAAATTGGCCAGCCACATATGGCCCATGGCCATATTTTGCCCACCCCTGAGCAAGTCCCTGTCCCCTTGTAGTAATTTGTCTCCATATTCTTAACTCCCAGCAACTGCTGGTGCTAACTCCTCCTGCTTCATTCCTGCTTTGTTCTAGAGTTTGGCCTTGGAAATATAAATCTTTTAACCTGGCTGGTGCAAGTCAAGTGGGTGATTACCTGTTAATAGTCCCTCCATTGTTCTCTCAAGAATTTTTGAGACTCTCTGTACAGATAACTTATCTCTGACATTATATTGTTTCCTAACAGTGGTCTTTGATTTAGCCCTTTGTAGTCAAACAGTACTGAGTGGGTAAACTGAGGTACGCTTATATTCATAAAAAAGTAATACAGCTATCTCCCTCATTCTCTGCACCATATCAGAAAATGCACACTAAGAAAACTTCCTTCAATTGATTATTCTTCACTTGTTTTAGGTGCTGTTAGAGATTGAGGGTTTGCACAAGTCAACACACTGGCCATGAAAGTCTGTATGCAGCTTTCACATGCTAAGCAGATTTGGGCCTGTGTTAGGCCATAGTGGCTCAAACACTTTCCCAGTCTTCCAAGTTAACTTCCATTCCCTGCTGAAGTGAAAAGGACAATGATAAAAGACAGATTTTTGCTTACAAGCTATTTGCTTATTTTTCTTGGCTTAGTTGCTTGGATGACCTTGGGCAAGTAATTTTTTCCCTTTTCCCTTAGTCTTAAGAGCTAAAAAAACAAGGACATGTGTATCTCACAGACGGAGTGGGCTTCGCTTACAAAGGGATAAAAGCTTTGCAGACCCTTGGATGAAAAGTGCTCTATAAAATGCAGAAAATTATGCTGACATTCAACTTGTGCTTATACTTGCAAAATAACAGGAAGTATTATTGTATGCGGTGGGATATTTGGTTCTCCCATATCATGATATATTAGCATGCCTGTCTGGCATATATACTTATCAAGCATATGCTCCAAAAATACCAGTGATGGTAAGTACAGCTTTCTTGAGATCTTTATTTTAGCCCGAGGGATGTCAGGTTGGTTTCCTGATAAAGTGATGCTTCAAGAAAAAAAAATGATTCCCAGATTATTTTTAATGGAGAGAAGATTAGCAGTAGCTCTTATGGACTTTGAAATTCAGTAAACTTAGCAATGTGCTACATAGGTAGTTGGGGAGGTAATTATAGCTGTTTATTTTGGAACAGAGAGAACGGCTTTTAGAACATGGAACTTTCAGGCACTGACTTGATTATATTTGCACTTGCCTCTGGCACAGTTTCTAGGAGACTTATCTTTTTTTATTAATGTGCCAAAAAAGCCTTTGAAAAATGCAACTTTAGATGAACACAGTAGATTGTGGTTAGGCTTTCCCATCTGTCCTACCAACATTCAATTTCAAATTTAAATACGTAAACTGCTCCAAAATGAAAAGTACGTTTAAAAAACCCAACAACCTCACAATGGAAGCTCACAGAATTATGCACTATTAATGTAGAGGAGATTAGGTGAAAGTTGAGGCTCCAGATCTCCAACAAAGTGCCCTTTAAATGTGGTGATTTTATATCCAGGCTTTCAAGAAACCAAGCATTGATAATGATTTAAAATATTCCTTACTATCTTCTTTTTTTCTTTTTTTTCTTTTTTTTTTTGCTAGGTAGTTTTAGTAACATTTAATATCGCTGTAATATTCCACGTGGGAAGAACAATTGTGACAGTTGGGCACCAGTCCCATTCAGGCTCCTTTTAAAAAAAATTCATGCAACATCATTGGCCTTATTTAAATTTTTATTAACGATTGCTCAGGTATACATGATCAGAGTACTGATCTTACCATGTTTTTCTTAGTTTCTACTCAATCCAAATGAGGGATGTGGGTTTCAGTCTCTTCTCACCTAAATCCTTCCAGTGTTTCATATATATTTTTTCCCTATTTATTTGCTTGACAAAGCTTCTGGGAAGGAATGGAGTAGAGCATACATTATGGGAACAATTCCTGTGATTGTTCAAACCTGTCAGAGCTGAGCCACTGCCATTGTGTTTAACCGTCATTGAATAAAATGAATGAAAAACTGTGCAGTGGAGAGCAACCAGTTAGGATAGAACTCAGGGCCCAGTCCCTTTCAGAAGAGCAGCCATATCTCACTGGTCCACACCTCCTCTGTTTTTTTTTCTTCTTCTCTGGGATGCCCAAAAGACCCACTTCAAAAAAAGGAAAGGTGAGGGGACTGCATATTGGTTAATCTGTGGAGTTGCATTTAGAGTACTGTGTTGGGATGTTGTAGAGATGTAGTTTCAAACCCACTGTGGGTTAGGGGGCTTACAATGTGGGTCTCCTAACTTCTGGACAAATGCTCTAAATACTCAGCTGTTTGAGCTAAAAAGGAAAGCATCTCCCTTCTTGCCCATATACACAACTTCCAGGGATTAACACGTGATAACCATGCGTTTATGTATGGCCAGAGTATTACATACATAACCATGTACTTGTCTGGTCAGTGTGTATCTTATTGAGCACAGGCATGCAGTAGTTGTGTGGATGTTTATGCATCCTCACTATGTGGGGAATAAGATTGCAGACCAGGCATCAGTGCCAAAAATGTCATTATTTGACTAGAAAACAGCCATTTAGACATGTCATGGGTAATAAAATTTTGCTCTTGGTAGTTAATGGCTTGTTCAGTGTTCCTGTCCTTTTGAGTGATGGACTTCATATATGTATAATGCATATAGCCATCTTCAGTGCACCTTCTGTTTATATATCTTTATATTTCTAAGGGTATTTAAGGTTCGGTTTCTGATGGTTATATTATTGCCTTCAGAAGGTGTCACTGTAATAAATAACAGTTGCAACTTAAGATAAATAAAAGTGGAAACCTAAGTATCTTGTTTAAGTGAGTATGATCAGATTGTTTACTCTGGGAATTACAATTACTTGCTATTTGGGAAAAATTTTCTGGCTGGATGACACCTGTGTTCAGAGCTAAATCATCCAAAAATGAAAATATATTATATCAAACTAAGAGCAGCACCTGAATTATTTCTGATTTTAAATTAAAGTGATTTAACGTATTAAATTATTCATTGTATACTTTGTACAAATCTAATCTTGCACGTCTAGAGATCTTGGAAATATTACTTATTTTTGAAAATTAATTTGTTATAAAATTACACTTATTTATTCTGAGAAGTACAAAACCATGGAAAATATGTATATAGAATTACCAAACAGCAACCTAAATACCTAGTCAAGTGTAGCCCCTCTGTGTCCACTTTGCACTAGGGCAAAGTGTTTAACCATCTTGCAGGAAAGCAATGTTATAGAAGAAACTACAGTGCTGACAAATTTATACCTGAATTGGATACAGCATTTACCTTCTTATGATCAGTGTAGTTTCTTGCATTCCACATGCCTGCGAATAAGATCTGCACCTTGTTTTTGGAAGGCAGGTGGAGGGGAGAAAACTTTTTTCCAGATTCATGGTCTAGAGCTGACCTTTTTATTGAGATGCTATGTTGCAAAATGGCCATGAGCTTCTCTGTCAGCCAGCAAGCTAAGAGAAGCTGTCAAAAGGTTAACACTGGGCTCTAGGGGTGCACTGATAAAGGTTTTTGGGGCTGATATTGTTTGCCAATTACTAATGAGCCATTTTGGCCAATACCCATGCAGCCCAACAGATTGGAGAGTAGCATCCAGCTGGTAAGTTGTGGGGAAGGGGCAAGGGAGGGGGGGACAGATTGAGGCACCTGTGGTGAGGGAGGGAGTGGGACTGAGGCAGGCGCTGCCAGCTGGTTTGGGGTGGGGTGCCAGACGGCTATGAGCAGCTCATCTAGGGGGTGTAAGGAGGGGGGTGGCTTCGGCCACTGTGTGGGGGCATGTGCCCCCCTGGATCTGTGCACAGGGCAAGAGCAGGCTGAGGCCAGAGGTGGTGCTGGGCTCTTCCTGGTGCAGGGGGGGCTGGGCTGGGGCTGTGCTTGGGTTGGGTGGCAGCAGCACTGGGAGGGGAGGCTATGTGGTGGGTTACAGCCACCCCAAAATTTGCCATAACCCCCCTGACCCCTTCCCAGTGCCACCACCACCCAGCCTGAGCACAGTCCCACCCCAGGCTACCCGTGTCGAGAAATGCCTGGTGCCATCTCCGGCCTGAGTTCGCAGTGGCAGCCTACCCTTGCCTTGCATGTGGATCTGGGTATCACACACCTCCTTATCCCCCCAGATGACCAGGTAACCAAGAGCTTGACCAGGTAACAAAGAGCTTAGATGTGAAGGAGGAAGTTGATGTCATCATCTTGGACTTCCAGAAGGCCTTTGACACAGTGTCCCACCCAATTCTGGTGGGCACGCTGAGGGACTGCGGCACTGATGAATACACGGTCACATGGGTGGCAAACTGGCTCCAGGAGTGAACCCAGAGGGTGGTGGTGGACTGGTTGATGTCGACCTGGGAGGGTGTGGGCAGCGGAGTCCCCCAGGGCTTGGTCCTTGGGCCGGTGCTGTTCAACATCTTCATTAGCGACCTGGGTGAGGGTGTGGAGAGCACCTTGTTCAAGTTCACTGATGACACCAAGCTGTAGGGTAAAGTGAATACACTGGCAGGCAGGGACCGCATCCAGGAAGACCTGGATAGGTTAGAGAAGTGGGCGGATCTGAACAGGATGCAGTTCAACAAGGACAAGTGCAGGGTGCTGCCCCTGGGGAGAGGGAACCAGCATTATGGTTATAGGTTAGGGGCTGACCCTCTCAGCAGTACACAGGCAGAGAGGGAACTTGGAGGTAGGATTGACTCCAGGATGAATATGAGTTGCCAATGCAACGAAGGAATAGGCAGAGCCAACCGCACCCTGTTCTGCATCAACAGGGGCATCGCTAACAGGTCCAGAGAGGTCTTGCTCCCCCTCTGTGCAGTGCTGGTCAAGCCGCAGCTGTGTCCAATTCTGGGTGCCGCACTTCAAGAAGGACGTGGAGAACCTGGAGAAGGGCCCAGAGGAGGGCCACTCATATGGTTGAAGGCCTCTGTGGCCAGCCCTATGAGGAGAGACTGAGGGACCTGAATCTCTTCAGTCTCCGCAAGAGGAGACTGAGGGGGATCTTGTGGCTGCCTACAACTTTTTTAGGTGCCAGCAGCAGGGACTCGGGGAAAGTCTGTTCACCAGGGCCCCCCTTGGAATCACCAGGAACAATGCCCACAAGCTGAGGAAGGATAGGTTTAGGTTAGATATTAGGAAGAACTACTTCATGGTAAGGGTGGCCAGAACCTGGAATAGGCTTCCCAAAGAGGTGGTGCTCTCACCTTCCCTGGAGATCTTCAAGAGGAGACTGGATAGGCACCTGGCTGGGGTCTTATGACCCCTGCCACCTCCAGTGCTAGTTCCTGCCCATGGCAGGGGGTCAGACTAGATGATCTGTGTAGGTCCCTTCTGACTCACTGATTCTATGATTCTGTGATTTTTTTGTCTGGCGCCCTGCCCTGTCCTGGTTGAGCAACGTGTGCCTCAGCCCCATTCCCTCCCTCACTGCAGGGACCTTAATCTGTCCCCTCCCCTGTGCGCCTTTCCTCTTTCTCCTCCTCCCTTCCTTCCCCCCCCCCCCAACAGACTTACTAGCTAGACACTACTTTCTAAGCTGCCAGGCTGACTGCATGCATGCTGCAGCTGTGTATGAACACAGCCTTTATCAGCAACATTATTGGCCACATCAGGCAAAAAAAGCCAATTGCCGATCATGTCAATTTTCCTTTTTTCAGTGCCAATATGATATGGACTGAGGTATTGGTGCATCTCTACTAGGCTCTACCTCCCTTGATGCTTGCTTATTTGGAAATAAGCTGACAATCATTTTGCAGCACAGTATCTTCCTCCTTCTATTCTTGTGACAAAAATTCAGATTCCACAATTAAAACACACACCTGAATTTTGGAGGGATGATTTTTGGAGCAAAGGTGCATGTGGTGTGCTGATAAATGTAGTAATTCTTAACCTCTTTTGTTACTTGTGTAAGAAATATTTATATTAATCTATAATATTAAAGCATAGAAATTGAAGTGTTTGTAAATCTCAGTCACCTTTGAATAAGCTTTCATAATTTTTCCTTTCCATAGTTTTAAAATCCCATAGGAACTCTGTACTGTCTCCTGCAGTTACTGGGATGAGATTTATAGCAAATATGAAAAAGGAAGAAAAAAAACGGTCCTAAACATTAATGTGGGGAATTTGGTACATTAAACTAAGATATGGAAGATGGTTGGTGAAAAGATGTTTCTCAAAATATTGCTGTAGTTTACAGTACCATTAGATAATCTTTAGTCAGTCCAGAACAGAAAAAGCAGGCTCTTGAAACTCCTTCGGGTTTGCCTTCATGTGGAAGTCACTCTGCAGGCAGATATGATGCAAATTACAGCATGGTACCCATCCCACTCGTGCATTTTCTTCTCCAGCATGTGTGTTCTTGAAACCAACACCTTCCTTTGTATGTGATGTGCAAATAATGATAGAGAGTTTAGTAAACAAAATATTTTTTGAAGCAGCATGGAAATTTAACACTGAAAGCTATACCTGTTATAAGATGGAAAACATGATTAGCTTGAGAAGGATGTGCACAATTCTTATTCCGCTCCTGGTTTAAAAAAAAAAAAAAAAAGAAAGCAGCAAAAAACCTGAAAACCCTGGTGGTAACAATCAGAATTACCAGGAAAGGGGAACAAGGAATGTCAACTGGTATTGAAACAGGCTTCTGAAGAAAATGGCAGAGCAAGGGGTTACCTTGTTTTTATTGTTTTGTTTAATGGTCCAAGTAGATTGCTGCTCTTCACACAACAATTACTTCATCCTTATTGAAAGAGAACAGCAAATGCCTTCCTAAATGATGAGTGGGATGAAATTTTGCTTGGTTTGACATGCAGTATTTACAGCAATGATCCATTAGAGGTACAGTTCCTTTCTTTAGTAGGAGGAAGTGTTTTTACTGTTTTTTTCAGTGACCATCATGCTTGTGGTGAAACTGTTAAAGGATTGGAGAGAAGATCAGTTGTTTGAAAGGGACTTTTCTTAGATAAGGAGATTGGGAGTCAGGTTTCAAAGTTTTTTATTTCTTTCTCTGTTACTGGCTTGCTGGGTCACCCTGGATTCATTTAATTATTCTGCCCACTTAGGGTGCATCTACACATGCAAGCACGTGCGCTTGCAGCAGCTCAAATAGAAGCGGTGCAAATTTGAGCCGGGGGTTTTTGCTTCAGTGCACATGCTTGGACGTGCACTTTGTAGTGGAGCAAATTGTGCTATTTGGGATAAAGTAACCCTGCCTGACTTCTTCCGGATCTGCAGCCAGGGGGAGCTAGAGCCCAGGTCCAGTACCTGTGCTGTCTCCAGTGGTATAAAAAGCTGCCCTGTACTGGCCCCATCAGTACAAAAAGCTGCCCTGGCAGGTAACTCAGGGCTACTTGCTCTCAGGAGGTTCTGGGGCCCAGCCAGTTGGTACCCGAAGATACTACCCCTTGTGCCAGCTGGACTGTTGAAGCAGCCGTGAGAGTTCCCTGCACCCTCTACCCACTGCAGCAGTCTGGCAGTGGGGGCTGCTGCCTGGCTGTGACCTGCTGTGCACCTGCCAGACCCAGATGGGGACTGCACAGTCAGTAGAGGCATCTGCCCCTCTGGGCCAGCTGCCAGTGGGCTGTGGCGGCAAGGTTGGCCCTTGTGCGGCACTACTGCCATGTGTGCCCCTGCCCAGCCACCTGGTCAGCTATTGCCTGGAAGATGTTCCTGGTGTGGTGGCCTGCTTTGAACTGTCAAAACATGTCTTCCTGGACCCATTTGGCCAGGAGGTCAGCCACAGCCAGCTGGGTCTAAGGTGCCAGCTCTGAGCAGGCAAAGTCCTGCCACTGGCCTCCCTAGCAGGAGTTCTTATGTTCCCTATTGGAAAACTGAAAAATCCCTGATTTAAAAAAATCCCAAAGTCACTCTGTAAAATACCCCAAAATTAATGTTCCTCCACAATTAAAACAAAAGACCACTATAAAGAGAGAGGGAGAGACAGTGATCAGTTGAGCAACGTTTTTTTGATCTATCTACGGTGTTAAAGCAATTTGGAAGACTACCAGTGTCTCCTATCATAATAATAAAGTGAACTTTCAATACATGTTTCATGATACATGAATATATATTTTGCTGCCCCCCCCACAAGGGCCAGATGGCCCTCACAGGGTCTACCACCCCCCTTGCAAAGTCCACATGCCCCACCCCAGCCCCCCGATTGTTGCCCCACCTGGTCTCATCCCCAGCCAGCTGTTGCAGCCCCCCCAGTGGCAGGCAGTGTGCTTCAGCACCAGGGTGAGGGCCAACCACAGATGCTGTGGCAGCTAGAACGTCTCTGTGGAGGACCCAGCCTCCAGTTGCCTCAGGGCATGGTCCGGGACCACGCCCTGCCCTGCTTTTTTTTAACTCTTGGATATCTAGGGGTATAATTTTGCCTCTGTGCTGCAAACTTGCAGCACGGGGGGACATTTTTTCATTCCTGCATGTGCCTCTTGACCCATCTTAAAGGGGTTTGAGATGGGGCAAGAGGCGCGTGTGCGCTCGTCTGGATGCTGTCTTAATGTGTAACAATAACTCTCAGGTATCCAAGTGCTAGGTGTATTGGTCTAGAGGCAAAAGGAATCAGAACTCATGGTAAAGCTGATATGTTTTATAAGACCAAATAGATTTTTTGAGGAAAAAAAATCTGTAATTTTTTTAATTAAATAAAATTAATATCTTAATTAAAGCTTTTTTTTGCAAAACTCTAGTTGGTCTAATAAAACATATCACCTCTACCATGAGTACAGTAACTCTTATGGATGTGATGAAGTTTAATGTCTCTAAGTTATTGGAACTTTTGGGTGGAAGGCATTATGTACAGACAACATTATAAAGTTAACAGCCTTCTATTTGCAGAGGGGAAATGAATTTATTTCTGTTTTACACTCCCAACTCAAAACAGCCATGTTATAAACTTTTTGGTATTCACCAAAAACTTTTGGTATTCACCATTCACCAAAGGTGTTTGGCTGTCCTAGCAAAACAGAACTTCAGAGGCTTCAATGATTTGTATCCTCGACCCACTGAGTTCTTTCACCATGTCAGTCTTTCCTGAAGCTGCTAAGGAGTCTAGCACACTTTTTTCTTGTTAAAGAGAAGGAGGGGAAGTGGAAAGAAAAACAATTCAGATAAAGCAGGTACCTCTAAATTATTACGAGGAGTGTTCAAGGTCCTTCCTAAATTATGCTAACAAATTTGCACAAGATAACCAGTAAATCACTTCATAGTGTGTTGAATGCAGGAGACTTATCATTCTGAACACAATGGTGTAACCTGAAATGGCCCTTTTATTTTGTTTTCCCAAGCAGTAGCAAGCAAGAATTGGTCTCTCACATTTTTGGGTATTTTTTTTTTTTTTTGAGACCTACTAATGTACACAGTGCAATTAAGGCAAAGGTTATTTGAAGGGTAGCCGTTGTTTCCATTTTTATAGAAGTACTTTTATCTAATCTTCTAAGTGGGAGGTTTATTCTAAGCTCATTCATGCTCCAGTATACATTAAAATGGCTTCGGTTGCCCCCCAGCCAGCATTGTCTTTTTGTATTTTAAGCTAAACATTGCCAGTCATCTGTTTCTCTAAGGCAGTGGTCCTCAACTTCCAGCCTGTGTGCTACATGGGGCCCTCAAAGCTCATGTAAACTGCCTGTCACCAGCATGTCAGGTCCTGCTGCTGCTCCTTCCCTGCTTTTTCATGCTGTTGAGTTCAGGAGAAGAGAGGAAGAACTGCAGTGGTGTCCACCCATGCTGATATGCTGATAAGCTCGGAGCTTTAATGCAGCTCTGGATCCCAGGAGATAAGCATTGTTTCCCCCTTCCCTTTTCCCTTCTCCCACACTGAATTCAGCAGCCAGGAAAAGACGGGATGAGCAGCAGCAGTGATGGGGCTGCACTCCTGGGTTCCAGAGCTGCATGAAACGGCTGAGGTCACCAGTGTGTTGGCTGGAGCCACTGGTTTTGGGCACTTCTGGAGGCTGGGAGCTGAGCATTATTGCCATTCATTTCCCCCTCTTTTTCACTTCCACTCATCAAATTCAACAGCAGAAAGAAGAGGTTGAGCAGCAGTGGTGCTCAGCTTCTGGCATCCAGAGCTACATGAAAGTTGTGGCTCCATCCAGACCCCTGACTTGCATGCTGGTGTGGTTTTCTGTGTAGACCTCAGCCCATTTCTAATTTTAAAGTTGTCCCATTTGTTTGAAGAAGAAAAAAAAAAAGGATGAGCACTACTGCTCTGACGGAAAGGTGATAGACTGTTCAGGCTGGAGATCAGGACATTTTTTTTTTTTTATAGCCTTTCAGAAGGGTTAGCTTTATGTTTTAGAATAATCATAGATCCTGTTTATTATGGAGTGAGAGGGCTTAAGTTTGCCGTTCTGGTTAATGTGGATCAGGCAGCTAAGACTCAATTGATTCTAGTAGGATCAAAATAGTCTGTGGGAATATCATGCCTAAGCTTTCAAATTAAGTTACTCTACAAAGAGTAAAGCAACAAAGAATTTATCATGGCACATTTTTTAAATTTGCAGCAGCCAGTTTAAGATGTGGCTAATACCTTTGTGAATGTGTGACTTTTTGGCTGACTTTTCACAACCAGATTTTCATCACTAGAAATTACTGTGCGCACATGTACCAGACGTTGCAAAAGTAATGAGATTTATACACACGTTCAAATGTGGGCCACAGGTGTTTTTCTTTTTTTAGTAGTAATAAGATTTTTCATAACAAGAACTTGAAGAGAAGATGACAAGGTAGTACTTTAGAAACTGCATTGTTTTTATGCCACTAGATTTTCAGCTGAGAATAGCTTTCCTTTGTATTTAGTAAGATTTGCCCTTTGGTGAACCTCCAGCATTTTAAAGCCTTTGAACTTTTGTTTTGATATTAATGCTTTCTAACAGTTCAGCTCAAGTTCAAACATTGAACAGAATAACCACAATCCAACATCATCTTGTGAGATTCATTAGGAATCAGGCTATTAAACATTCTGACTTCACTGTAAAACTGCCTTAACACAAGGAAGGCAGAGTCATCCACAGCATAAGATGTGCAAAGTTGCCACTTAATATCTCCAGTGGCTTCCAAACTTTTACTTTGGGGGATTACACTTAATGCTTTCAGGATGTTCAGCCTAACAGGTTTGCTTTAGAAGTGAGGGAGCTTCAAACCCTGTATGGATAGCTTTAGTATCATGTTAATAGCAAGTCTGAGTGTCATAGTCTAAAATGAATAGAATATAGACAGAAGTCTCTTACGTGTTCAGTGTCTTGATTTTCATGAATAATAGTTGATTGAAGTTTTGTTGGTGGGTGTGTATGTTTGTAAATCACTAATCTATAGCTGACTGTAATAGAGGTGAATGATGTGGAACATTATAGGGTTTTCCTGTTACAAGGCAGTATAAAGGCATCTTAGGTCACATTGATTGAAACTTTGCTATTATAGCCCAAATCATTTGAAAACCAATAGCATTGGAAAAAATACCTGATATTTTAGTTCAGGGGTGCGCTGAATCTGGCCTGCGCTGCTGTCACCCGGCCCATCGGCATCCCCATGGACCTAGAAATTTGATGACAGGGGAGCAGTGGCACCGGTCCCCTGCTACCAAATTTCTGAACCTATTGGCCCTGCACTCTGGATCAGGGTGCAGGGCCTGATCAGGCACTGGATCAGGCATCTGATCCTGGCATGTGAGGTTGGTGCCAGGCCCCAGAGCCTGATCCCAGATTGTGGAGTTTGATCTGGTTTGTGGACTAGTCCTGCATCACTTATCTGGCCACAGGGCCAAAAGCTTGAGCCACCGCTGTTTTACTATATAAGCTGATGTTTGTGTTTCCTACACAATATCTTAATGTAAATATGTTCCTTTAATACTCTGATGGCTGTGATACAAATCCATTCCACAGATAAATGATGAAAATAATGGGGAATGTTTAGTATGCTTATGTGCTAATCCAAAATCCTCTGTAATGCAAAACCTGGGGCTTCATAATGGAACAAAAATGTTTTCTTGCCACGTGACCTGATGAATACCTAGAATAGAACACCTAAACTGCAATTCCATAGTTCCATCAGTTTTTGTTGTATTAACATTTACTCAGTCCATATTGTGTTGTCAAACTGCGGTTTCCTCAGAATTGCAAGTCACTGTGCAGCAAAGGGGTAGAGCTACCAAACAAGGACAAACGTTTTTCTGCTTTTGAAATAGTTTTCTTAGCTTTGATTGGTGTTATGAGTCATACTTAACCATAGGATTGACTTCTAACTTCAGTCTAATCTTTTTTTGGGGCAAACCAGAATACTTGCTTGTTTATTTTCATAACATTTTCACAAGAAACAGTGGCTCTTTGTTGCCAATAGCAGTGAGCGACTGTATAGAAAAGGTGTGGGAAGAAGTTAATGTTTGTAGTAATTTTTTAATTCTAGTCTTTCAATATGTCTCTTCTGTCACTAGAAACTGAAATGATTCTACCTAACGATCCTGCAAGGAATACAAGTTGGCACTTAGCTAGTTAAGAAATCTGAACACACCTCTTATGATCTTTTTTTTACCCAGTAATTGATAGTCTTTTACAAGGAGGGTAAGGAAAGTTAGCTTGACTATTTTTAAACCAAACATCTGGGCAACTTCTGCTGTAGTGAGATGTGTCTGACAAATAGTAATTCAGTGTAATAAGGTGCCTCTCTATGCACCTGGCTCTTCTCATGACCCACTAGGATTGGTTATTAACTTTCCTGTGTGACACTGTCTTTCCAGAAGCTTGGAATTTTGTATGCAAATAAACAGTCTCTCTGCACAAAACTCATATACCTCTAAGCAGTGATGAAATATAGCAATTGATGATAGATGATAAATTGATTTTTCTGCTGCAAGCATGGGTTTTTTACTATTATGGTAATATTAAGAGGCCAACCAAGATGTACCAGGCACAGTACACATCTATATTAAAAATGCAGTCAGGATTCACTAATGAAGACAAACCCCAAAGGAGAGTGTGTGATGTTACCCTGGTTTAAAAATGCTAGGTGTGACTGCAAAATTGGATTGAATAATGATATCAGGTGAATGGGTACTTCTATCCCAGTGGGTAGCCATTCCACGATCTGATCGCATACAGATCATGACTGTAGAAATCTTGAAAGAGAGATGAAGAAAAAGAGAATCCTTATGATCTTCTCAGAAATCCTTCTGGCCCTACAAGCAAAAGACAACCAGAAATACTTGAGGTTTTGATGCAAGAAGCAAGGATATTTTTGGTGATAACCTTTAATTGGCTTAATTATATAGCTGAGAGAGATGCTAGACAAACTTTTGGGCAAAAAATGCCTTTCCTCAGTTCTGCTGATTTTTGTGCCTGAAAATTTGTCTGGTATCTACTTCCAGCTATATTGTTGGCCCAATAAAAGATACCACCGGAAAAACCTTGCTTCTCAAGTTATCTGGACCATCATAGCTGTGATAACACTCCAACTCTGCTGTAAGTATGGATGATAGGAGTGAATTTGAATGTTTTGATTTTGTGAAACAGTGGGCCCACGTTACAATGGGAGAAGTGGCTGTGTAATTTGAGGGGCAGTGTTTCACAGATGGGCGAGTTTTCCAAGTTAAAAACTATATGAACAGGCAGACAAATAATGCCGTATGAACTTGGACACAGTATGCCATAAATAAGTTGAACCAAGTTTTTTTTATGGCTGATAACAGGTCTTTGAATCTGGTTAAGGACAGAAAAAAATATATATACAGTGAATATCCAGTAAAATAATACCTTCTGTGAATGGAAGAGGAAAGTAAGAGTAAGTTTGAACATAGTTAAGAGAGTAAAAGGAGGACAGTGTTACTGTGGTGGCATTTTAAGGAAAATGCATCAAGAACCAAGGCTTTTGAGTATTATAAAAGTCATTGGAGCAGAGTTGGCATAAAATTGACACATGATCAGGCATAGTGAGGTGAACAGTCCTTTAGAGGGAAGTGTGTATGTTGCTTTGCTGTGCAGCTTCAAGCTCAGATGCTAAGATGAGCCAAACATGACATGGAATATAAATGTTTAATCTTTTATGGGTTATAAGTACGATTAGGGCTGTGTAAAATTTTACCGGCTGTGTCGTTTCGACACTGTTTCAACCAATTTTGAGGTCAAAACAGCAAAATCAGACCGAAAGAAAGGCCATTGAAAAAGCCTCGAAACAAAACGAGGCTAGTCGAAATGGTTCGGCCATAGGATGCGGATGGGAAGTCAGTCAAGCTGGGCTGACTTCCTAACCCCAGTGCAAGATCTGGCAGGGGAGAGGGAGTCAGCCCAGCTGGGCTGCTTTCCCATCCCTGGTGCTAGATTGCCCGGAGGGTAGCCCACCTGGGCTGCTCCCTGCGTGATCTAGCATGGGGCATGGGGAAACGGTCCAGCTGGGCTGCCTCCCTATCCCCAGTGAAACACTGAAACAGCCTTTCTGTTTTGATGGAATGGAACAGCTGTTTTGACTCTAAATGAAATTTGAAATGGAATGCTGTTCCGTCGAACTGTCAAACTCAAGGCAAAATGGAATGATGTCGTTTCACACAGCCTAAAATTCCACTGGAACAGAACAGCCACAGATATTAAATCCATATTTTGTTTAGGTCTGTATTCCTTTAGTGTACCTTAAATAAAATGCATCAGCAACTATATATATTTGCATTCTCATAAGAACTAAATTTAGCACCTGCTATAGGGCTGAAATACATAATCTTTGTTAACTGGAAGAAAGCTTTTTTGTAGAGTATGGAAGAATAAAGCCATAGGGCTTTAATCTGTCTTGGAGATATCAGGGAGAAAATAAAATGAATAGAACTGTGGTTCCAGCATTGGAATTGCTTGGATCAGAGAGGACTAAATGCTCAGCATATGAATGATGATGGTTTATAATGACATTTAGACTTCTGCAGCATAATACAAAGCATTTGATTTACTCCCTCTTCAATTGCATGGAGTTTTACAGTGTAGCCATCTTGAACACTGCACTGCAGACTCAAGTTCCAAAACTAATGAATATGGTTAGTGCTTGAGTATTTTTCCCCTCCATTTAAGTCATTATTTTAAGCAGTTAGCTTAAAGGGAAGGTTTCCCTTAGAGACTCTTGAGGGGTAGCATAGGACTGCTGGTATGTTTGGTGGGGGGGGGAGAAAGGAGGAAATATTTGATGCAAATTTATGCAAAGCACACGCAAATGTAACATGCTGTAACATAAATGTAACATAATTAACAGCCCTAGCAACTGATATTGTCTCTGCTTAGAAGAGCGATGGTAGGTACATAATGGGTACATAAAGCATAAGCTTACCTATATTTCTTCCACTGATTCTAGACAACCATCTCTGGAATTAGAAAGTAGCTTGCTGTTTAGTTATTGGCTTGTTCATGAAAATGATCTTCTGTGTCTATCATAGTGATGGTTTTGATTATGTAGATCAGAGTGTCAAACATATGGCTCCATAATCTGGCCGCTTCTGCTGCCCCCTTTGCTATGCCAAACCATCCTGGCATGCAGTGCCTGGGAGAGGCACCACCCACAATACTTGTTTGGACCAGGGCCCCAGGCTGGCTCAGGTTAGGTAGCTGCCATCTTTGTTGGATCAGGCATGCAGGTTGGAGAGGCCCATGCATCTGATCTGGTCTGTGAACTGGCCCTGCACAACTTGCCCAGCTCACAGGGTCAGTTGAGTTTGACACCCAGTGTAGATGCTCGCTCCCTGAAAAAAAAGTTTGAGTTCACATCACAAAGTGATAAATTTGTTAGCATAGAGTATAAAGTAGTCTTGAAGTGTGCGATGAGTGAGAATATGGTAGACACTAATACTACCTTGAATTGTCTATATCCAATCTCAGAGGTCAATAACACAATTTGGTTATCATTTAGGACAGGGGTTCTCAATCCCCGGGCCACGGCCTGGTGCCAGGGTGCGGTGGGTTGGCTGCTAGTTTACAGCACAGTCAGCTGCCAGATCTGGAAGTGGCTGTGGACTGGCAAACTTCAGGTCCCCCTTCCCCTCCCCCCCCCAGCCAAGTGGAGAGGCTGTGGCTCCTTCTGCAGGGCCTGCAGCAGCACAGGGTGTGGCCCACCGCCCTGTCTGGGGGCTGGGGTTATCTTTACCTGTCTTCTGGCTAGAAATTCTGGCCACGGTTGGTTGTGACTGCTGGGTTGCGGTTTGCTGGGCTATGGTTTGCTGGGCTGCAGCATAAAAACTTTGGGAACCCCTGAACTAGGAGATGCAGTCCAGCCCACAGAAATGGTCTTCTGTGAGCATTTTTTCCCATGGAACATCTACAGCAGTGAGTATGTCACGAATATTTATGTTTCACATACATTAGGTTGAACACTTTTCAGGGGGACATCTATAAAATCTCAAACTATAGAAAAGGAAAGTCATGATAAAAGGTTAACTTCTTGAAAAAAGACCTTTTAAAAAGTGCAGCATTTTCAGAACTATAGACAACAGAGACAGCACCAAAGATACATTTTATTTGAATTTTGTAGCTTTTTGAGGATTGAGGCTATAACTTCCTGGCAGGGAGTGATATATTGGCCTGGCTAATGAGCACACATAATTAACTTTGGAATCCAGCTGGTTTATTAGAGGGGAATAGGCAACCACCAAACAGCCCGTGTTGTTTGTATTTTTTAAATTAGACTGGTTTCTTAGCAGTCACTATTCTGTATATGCACATGAGGTTGTGTGCAATACATATGAAGATGTGTTTTGAATTGGATGACATGTATTTTTGTAAGTCAACTAGTATTCAATGAAAGACTAGGAAACATTGATTTATACCCTTGAGGAAAATAAGGAGGGTAGGACAAAGCTGCCAGTGTAGAATCATGATCTTTATATATTCGAGGTCTTGAATACTTTATACATTCAAGATCTTTATATATTGGACTGCAGTCTGTTAGTAATGCTTTGGTAGGAACACAACACGTGTGGACAATTTAGTTACTAGAAGTTTATTTTATACATCCTTTAAATCATCTTGACTGACCTCTCTCCAGTGCATGACCTAGTATTCATTATTGTTTCTCCATGAAAATCACTTAAGATCATGCTAAAGAGTGAAGTTTTGTTATGACAAGCAAATGGAAGTTACTTTGGTAGACATTACCATAAGAGTCAGTACCTCAATCTTGAGAAATGCCCATTTTGCTCTAGTTAAAATGTTTCTCGGCTTTTTAAATAACGAAGCTTGAACCAGGCTTGGAAGGTTATCCTGGTATAAATTTTGCAAAGATGAATGTAGGGCATGTGGTTTTTCTTCCTGAATATTTTCCCCAGTCTATAAACCAGAGTCATAAAATGGAACTCAAGTGAGAGTAGTGCACAAATTGCATTGTGACTTGAGCAGATGCAGCTCCTCTGATCAGAGTCCTGCCTCAGAGTGTGAGTGCATTAAAGCCTTCTTTACGCTGCTTGATGCACTTCTGAGCTTCAGACTTCTTAATGGCACCATCTCCCATTGCACTTGTAGACATCACAGTGACAGTGGCTGGACTGAGGGAGATTTTTCTTTCAATGTACAAAAAATGGAAAACTATAATTCCTTGAGCCCGTCTCCTGCAAATTCTTTTTTCATATGTCATTTGTTCGTGGCTTGAAAAGACTGTTTGTATAGAAATAAAATGCAAAAAGCTTGGCTCAAAAGTAGGAGTAGCAAGTTAGGTGATTCTCAGTTATTTGTAAATAGCAATTCTAAAGCTTCAGTGTTCTTAAAAGGTAGAATTGGAATGCTACTTCATTTATTTCTTTTGTGTGGCAGTTTGGTGGACAACACTGAAATGCCCCTGTTGATGCTTTGTTAACAAATATTTACATTAACAAAAGTTAATGCAGAATGGGAAAATGCATTGCTTTTTCAGAAAATGTCCTGGGCGGGTATAAAAATACAGACCTGAAGAATGGTGTGTGCGTTTGAAAGCTTGCAGAAAAAGATAATTTTTTAAAATTTTTTAGTTGGTCTAATAAAAAGTATCATCTCTGAACCAAGAATTCTAGAGTTTTGCATTTCTTTGTGTCTCAGACCAACATGGCTACCAAATACATCTCTATAAAAATGCATAGATATTTTTATTAATTCAGAAATAGTATCTTCTGTCTAGTTTTCAGTGTATAGAGATTGGCTTTGAATTGCACATTACATCAGTTAAATCTAAAACACTGTGGTATATGAGCCAGGTGTTGCTTGAGGATCTGTATGATTTAGCTAAACTGCAGGACTGGCTAATTTTGCTCCATCATGTGTTGAGCTGAGTCATATATTCAAAGTGGCTTAGAGGTTTGGGTGGTCTGCAAGTGTTGGTCTGAGCAGAATGTTTGTATCTTAGCAGTAAAACAAAACACATTTGGTGCTTGGACCTAATGTTTTGGAAACACACAGCAACTTTTGAATGTAAAGATGTATTCGTAGAAAAACATAACAAGAATCCCTGAAGCTGGTTCACATCTTAAAACAGTTTGCAGTTCATATCTTAAAACATGTGGTTTGCAGTTCAGGTCTTAAAACAGTCGTCTTAAATTCTTTTTGATGGACTTTGTTCTTTTCATATTTGTCAAACATACTTTTCTCTTTACAATTTTATAGAAATTAGAAATTAATTTGGGAAAATACTTGTGCAGCAGTGAGGGCTGCTAAGATTTTTAACTGGAAAATCAGCAAGAGTGTTCTTTGGGGATGCTTCCAGGATAAAAGTAAGATTAAACAAAACAAAAGTGAGAGAGGAACGTGCTTGGCTGAGGCCATTAGAAGGCTGCTTTTCATATATATTTGAGATTTCATGATGATGGATATGATATAAGAAGAAGAAATGCAGTGTTCTCTTCTCTTGAACTAGCAACACACCACACCTTTCTGTCAGCTTTTTATTCCAGCGTGAAGTATACAAATGTGGTGTGGTTATGGCTACAAAGAAGAAATTCGGCACCACAGAGACTTGGACTGACATCTGCCTGCTGAGTGAAGGAGAGAATGGCTTAAGAGTTGTTTCAGTTTCTGCGCTACGTCCTGTATGTCCTTTATTTCTCTGTTTCCTACTTCTGCAATATATTTCCTATATAGTATAGAGCTCCTAATAACTGTAGACATTTTGCAGCTCCTCACCTGCAGCTTTCATGAAGTTAAATGTGTGTAGTTTCCTATGACTCAGTGATAAGTTGTTATTAAATCTCATTCATTTATCTCATCTCACTTCCTACCATTAGGTTTTAGGTAGCTTTTGAAGCAAATTCTGGGAGTAATCTCTTATTATTTCAAGAATATGTTCCTGTCTTTGGCTTTTACATAGTCATTACAGCAATCCATTCTTGAGTAATTAAAATCTTCAGTGATCAGAGTTTTGGCCACCTTCCAGTCTTCTGTCCTCCTTCTTCCCCATAGCTGTACTGGAGGTCTCCAAGTAAAAATAAATTGTCTTTGTCATCCCCAAGTTATGGCCAACCTTTCCATCATCAGATATATTATGAAAGGCTTGTATTACTTCTGTTTGCAGTCTCTGTATGGCAATGTTGTCAGTATTGCTTCCTGCTTTGGTGTAAATTCTGCATCCTGTTCTTGAAACCTCAACCTACCTGTCTGGAAAAGTACTTTTGTTTGTTTGGTTAGTTTTGCAAGAGTGCAGTTTCACTGTAGCAGTTGTCATGGATACACCGATTTTAAAATCAATATGAAAAACCTTTAGCTCTTTCAACATTTATTTCTTCATTTTCTAGGTGGTCTCAAATTTAAAAACAGGCTATGTAAACCTTTGCTTTTTCCTGTTTTAATTCAACTTTCATTTCACTTTTAAGACTGCATATCAGCAGGGTTTGGTGTTCACCTGCTGGTCAGGCCTGCAGGTTACTTGATGCGTCCTTGAGCTTTGAACCAGAGACTGCAGCATTTTATAAGAAAATTAATTGGAACAGTCAGTGATCTTACATTGGGTGTCTAATGGTTTCAGAAAGAGATGAACAGGAAAGTGAGAAATGGGAAGATGAAAAGAAAGATGACAAAATATAACTGGGGGAAAATATAGTACAAAGATTAGAAGATACATGGAAGATGGAAGAAAAAAGATACAGAACAGAGGGTTAAGTAACTCAGTTACTTATGCATGAGACCATAATGATGCTGACTTGCATTGCTATTTATTTTCTATTCAAAGTGAAGGTATGGCGTGCTGCTCTTCTGCCAACTTGGAGTTGGGAGCATCTGATTTATATACCCTATTTGTACATGCAAACGTACAGAATAGAAATGAAATTTATGTATTCTTCCTGGTCTGTGGGATGCGATGCGCATATTCCCCCCTCCCCCGGCTACTATGAGCCAGAGCATTCTTCAGATGTGTTTATGTGGCTTGGATGGGGCAAAAGTAGTCTGTTTAAAAGCAATAGTTAAAGGGAAAATGCTCAGTGTCTACGGAGGGAGAATGGTGTGACAGAAGGTGAAGAGAGGTGATGAAATCACCACTGTAGATTTGTTCCTGTTCCCACTGAAATAATTAACAGAACTTTCCTTGACTTCAAAGAACTGGCTTAAATTTTTGCTGAGGAATGGCTAATATTTAACTTCTTGGAAGTGGAGGTTAAAATAGAGAGTGTTGATGAGCTATATTTTTAGAGTCCGGTTACAATGTACCACAGATGTGCTAAGGAGATGGGGCTTTGCAGAAATGCAGAAGCTGGCAGTTTTTCCTTTTAACTCTGATCCCTGCTGACATCACCTGCAGCACTTCATTGGTGGTGTGGTTACCCTTAGCTTTCTATTTCTTTTGGCAGCACTGAATCATCAGCAGTTTAATACACTCAGTACTACTTGCCTATAAGAAATTAAAAGCTAAAGGATCTCAGGCTGCCAGCAAAAAACTGGGGATTGGGAGGATAAAGAACATCAAGGTGGGCCCTGACTGAGGTTCTGCAACTTGCCTCTATTTACTTCTGAAGCCTGACCTATGTGGTTTAACATAATAACAATAATAGAAAACAGATTAACCACCACTTCCCCTTTCTCCAATCCCAGTTATAAACAAAATACTAATTATGGTGACCAGTCATTTCACTCTACCTTATTTTCATGGTGCTTTCAGACATGTAGGTATTACCAAAAACCCAAGCTAAATTCAAATTTAATTCTTCTTGTTTACCAAACAAACAAACAAAGATTTGTGCTTCATCTTAGCCTTTGTATTTGTCTATAAGGGCCTCAAGGGCCATTGTGTATTATACTGGGCTGAGAAAAGATCAGAGACTGAAAAAGCAGGGGTGTCACAGATCAGGACTGACTGGCAGTTACTGCAGACTGAACGGGACATCTTAATCCCTGAATCAGAAAGTTTAAAGGTTTAAGACTGAAAGCAAGGCATGGGAATTGAATAGTGCAACAGTGCATCCTCTGGACAAGGGGTTGCATCAAAGATAATGTAAGTTTAAAATTGCAGAACAGGAAGAAATAAAATCATTATTTTTTATAATTTTTCATGTATAGAATCTAATTATTAAAAGGGCATCTTCTTCAGTTCTTCCCCCCTACCACTACTTTGTGTGGGCAGGTGGGGATGTCAAACAACTTGTCCTCTGCTTGTGCCTGCCCCTTGCTACCTCTCCTCACTAACTGCTCCCTCTCTCTTCCACCTCTGCTCCTGCTCCTTTCTTCAGCTTGCTCCCCTGTCTCTAGCTTCTCTGCCTGCCTGCTCCTTCCCCCCAGCCCCTGCATCCTGACTCCTCCTCTTCCTCACTCCCCCATTCTTGCTTCATGCTGGCAGGCTCCATCCCCATTCTAATCTGGGATATGGAGCACAGCCCCAGCCCAACCTCAGTAGCAGCTGTATGGGTTGTGCCGGCTGGGGCTGTACTCGGTGCTCCAGGCTGCAGCATGGATGGAGCCTACCATTGCAGAGCAAGGGTGGGGTGTGAGAGGGAGAGGGGCCGGCAGGGGAGCCAAGGCTAGGTAAGTGAGGAGAAACAGAGGGAAGAGAGTGCAGGGAGAAAATGGTAGAGTGCAGAGGTAATGGTGGGTGGTGGTAGGCAGCAGCTGGGACTACGGCTCTGGCCCCGGGATGGGTCTACAGCCTGAGCTACAGCAGCTGACTGTGTCCCCCTAGTACCCTTTTATGCAGTTCTAAGACTGAGGGGCTTTCCTTCTCCATGTTAAATTGAGTAAATATGATAGTTGTAAGACCCAGAAACTTAATTAACTTGAGTCAGTTCTGCTGTGTGTGTTTTATAGATTTGCAGGTCCAAAATTGCTTGCAGTCTTAAGAAAATCAACAATGCTAGAGGGAAGGGATGCAACAGAACACTTGCTAATTGGAAAGAAACATAGTTAATAATTTGTATGTAAACTTTATTAATCTACTTCTGAATGTTTTTTTACCTCCTTTATAACATGTAACATACCTTGTGTATTGTCAGTTTCACTTTGTATTAAGGCAAGTACCCAAAACTAGGTTGTTGGGGTTTGTTTGGTTTTTTTTGTCTATTATATTGTCTTGAATTCTAATCAGCCGTGTTCCTGTAACAGTTTGAAAAGGTTTCCCATTATGTCTGTTTATTGCGCACACTCAAATTTCCAAAAAACTTCTTTTCAAATGAAATTTTTCAAGGAAGTTCTTTTCTTCAGGATCTCTTTTCTTGAAAGCTGCACCAGAAATCCTCAAGTGTTTTTAAGATGAGACTAGAAAAATACCCTGTTCCTTCTACTTGGTGAAAACCATTTTTTCACAGTTCTTTGTCAAAAAATGACTACCCTTCCCACCCTGCAGTGCTTTCTTAGGCCTCCCTTGTGATTTGTCTCACAGTGGAATTGATGCTTCCTGGGGTTTCATATAGGAGTAATGCTGAAATATGAAAGAAGTTTAAGTGCTCATTATTTGGATTCAACTTGAAAATGTACTAAAAGTGTAGGCTTCCAAGGAAGCTTAAAATGGGTACCTTTAGATGAAAATCATGGCCAGTCATCAGAAGATTTTTTATTATGACTGTGTCCATTAGTTGTTCTTAAAACTATTTCTAGTTTCAAAAAAGATTTCTTGGGTTCTTAAGATAATTACCGTTATATAATAAAGCCTTATAAGCATGACTGGTATGTCAACATCGAGGGATACATTCTATTTCAGAAGGACAGGATTAGGCAAAAAGGTGGTGATGTTGCCTTGTATGTAAAAAAAAAAAAAAACCAAACAAAAAACAAAACGAAACAAAACACACATGCACTTGTTTCCTGGATCAGGAAGAAGAAGACAGCAAAGCAGAGATTTTATTTCCTCTTGTTCTGCAATTTTAAACTTATGTTACCTTTGATGCAATCCCTGACCAACAGGCATTTGGGTGAAGATGAAAGGTGAAAGATGCAGCACTGATCTAAGGGTGTGGATTTGTTATAGGCCTCCTCAGGAAGAGGAGGTGGATGAGGCACTCTTCAAGCAGGTGACAAATCTATCCAGAAATTATGAGATGGCACTGATGGGAGACTTCAGTTTTCTGGAAGAACAATGCGGCCAAACACAAAATATCAGGCCAGTTCCTAACTTGTGTGGAGGACAAACTTTTTCTCTTCCAGAAAGTGGAGGATGCAACTAGGGGATCATGTATCTTGGATCTTGTCTTGACCGACAGGGAAGAATTGGTGAAGGATGTGAAGGTGATGGGTAACTTGGGAGGAAGCAATCATAATATGATAGAATTCCAGAACCTGGGATAAGAAAAGCATAAGATTTAGCAAAATTAGAATGCTAGATTTTAAAAAAGGTGGATTTCATCCAACTCAAGAAGTTAATAGGTATGGTGTCATGGGAGGATTGGGGACAGATAAAGATAGATAAATAATTGTGACATGATGGAAGCACAAAGAATGGCAGGGGTTCAGTGTGGCTGCACAAGGATCTTCAAAAAATGCCTCAAATGCACAAGGAAAGCATACAGGCAATGGAAGAATGTGCTGGCTACCAAGAAAGCATACCAGGAAATAGCAAGAACCTGCAGGGACAAAATCAGGAAGATAAAAAAAGAGAACAAGCTGCACCTGCCAAAGGAGATTAAGGACAACGGGATGTTCTGTAAGTATGTTGGCCAAGGCAGAAGGACCAAGGAAGCTGTGGATCCTCTGTTAACAAGTTGGGGGCTACCCAACTTTGTCTTAGTCTTCACAAAAAAAATGTAACTGTAGCCAAACACACTATAAGGAGTATCTGGATAAGGGGGAGATAGCAGGAGATGGACATAGAGCTTTTGCTGGGTCTGAATGAACTCAAGTTCAGCAGGGCTGGGTGAACTTCATCCTAAGGTATTGAAGGAACTGGCAAAGGAGATCCCAGAGCCCGTGACAATGATATTCATGAAGGTGTGGGAGATGGGCCAGGTACCAGAGGCCTGGAAAAGGGCCAGCATAATGTCCCTCTTTATAAAAAGGCAAAAAGGAGGACTCGGGGAATTACAGACAGTTAGGCTCACCTCAGTACCTGGGAAGTTAGTGAAGCATATCCAAAGGAAGGAAGGCCATTTGCAAGCATCTGGAGGAGGAAGGGTTGATTGCAAGCAGCCAGCACGGATTTATCAAGAACAATTGTGTCAACCAAATCTGATCTCCTTCAACAAAGTAAATCTTTGGGTGGATGAAGGGAATGATGTGGATCTAGTGTATCTGCACTTTAGCAAGGCTTTTGACAAGGTCCCCCATGACCTTCTCATAAGCAAAATGGAGAAGTGTGGGCAAGGCAAAAGCAGCTACAACGTGGATAGATAACTGGCTAAAAAGCTGCAAACAAAGGGTAATATTAATGGATTTGTGTCACAATGGCAGGAGATATTTAAGTGAAATTCCACAGGGGTCTTGGGCCCATTGCTTTTCAGTGCATTTGTAAATGATTTGGATGCTGGAACAGAAAACTTCTTTAGCAAGTTTGCAGATGATACAAAACTGGAAAGGATAGTGAACATTTTGAAGGATGTGAGCACAATTCAGAAGGATAATGACAGATTGGTAAACTGGGCTAAAGTTAATAGCATGAAGTTCAATGCAGACAAATGTAAGGTGCTCTACCTCAGGAGGAGTAATCAGAAACACAAATATAAAGTGGGTGACACCTGGCTGGATGGCAGCACTATTGAAAAGGACTTGGGAGTCTTTCTTGGTAGATCACAGATTCAATACGAGTCTGTAGTGTGAAGTCGCCCCACAAAAGATGAATGCAGTTTTGGGCTGCATTAATGGAAACATTAGGTGCAGGACACAGGAGGTAATAATAGTGCCTCTCTACTTGGCACTGGTTAGGCCTTGTCTGGAGTACTGTGCACAGTTCTGGGCTATATGTTTTTAAAAGGTTGTGGAGAAATTAGAGGGTCCAGAGGCAGGCAATAAGGATGATAAAGGGCTTGGAAAACAAGTCGTATGAGGAGAGGTTGAAGTCCTCAAATACTTGAAGGACTGCCATAAAGAAGAGGAAAAGCACCTTTTTCCCTTGCTGCAGAAAGGAGGATGCGGACCAATGACTTGAAGTTGAAGCAAAGTAAGCTCAGATTGAGTATCTGGAAAAACGTCTTCACTGTTAGAATAGCGAGGTCCTGGAATAGACTGCTTAGGGACGTTGCGGACTCTCCATCACTGGACGTGTTCAAGAAGAGGTTGGACACTGGTTGGGGATTTATGTAGGTATAACGATGCCTATGTTCTACTAGGGATATTTCCCATGCTTCTGGGCTTTGGTTGCCCTTTCCTCCCATTCTGCTACATGTCAGGGTGATTTTAAGCCTTACTCGGTGACATTGGGTGTTGGCTACAGCCAAGGCTGGGAACTTGGACAGGGGTGTGCCAATACTCCTGTTGGGATGAAAGCCGGAGTTTCCTGGCTAGAGAGTCTTGCCCTTCTACTCAAGGTCAGACAGATTGCCATATTTGGGGTCAGGAAGAAATTTTACCCCATGTTCAGATTGGTATGGACTGTGGGGATTTTTTTGCCTTCCTTTGTAGCAGTGGGCATGGCTCTCTACCTGGATTTCTCAAGGATATAATGACAGTACTTCATAGAAGCAGGATGTTGGCTGCCATGTTCTCCTGCTTTACCTTCGGTAGGTTAACATGTTAGCATTGTGTTGGGTCAGGTTTGATGGTAGTGTTATGCAGAGTTTAGAGTGTGAATTGTATAGGAGGATTTGGATTTGAATGATCCTGCCTCAGGCAGGGAGTTGGACTACATGAGCTCTGGGGTAGGGACAGAAAGTACACATAAACAGACATAAGTGATCAGAAAGTAGTTCAGAGCTGTAACACAACAGAAGCTCAATGCACGCAAACCACTTTCAAAATGGCTAAAACCGTTTTAAGGATGGATGTAGTATCAGACTTAACTGAATTAGGTTAAATCAGTTTACTGAACTTCTGTTCCAGTTCCCCTCCAGATTCAAGTTAACTCGCAATCCCCCAGCATTCCAGGATACTTTGTACCTCCCCTGCAAATCTCCCCTCACTGGGTGGGCAGACTAGCCTTGGCTCAAGCTGTCTGCTCCAGCTGAGCACAGAGGCATGCTCTAGCTCCTTCCGGCCTCTGGCCTGGGCCGCTGCAGGCACGTGGCTGCAAGTGTGGAATCAAAAGTGAATGTCTGTTCACTTGCTTATTGGCTCAATCTATGCATCTTAGACTAACCTGCAAGGATTGAATTGATTCAGCCTTGTGCTTTTTGACTATCTGTGCTTATCCATGGAGGTCCCTTCCAGCCCTGCTTCTTTCTGATTCATGACCACAACAATGAATAATTACGGCTGCAGCTTTGCAAGTCTCTTCTGGTCAGGCAGAGTGATCTTTCTTGGAAGGGCAAATGGAATATGGATAATCGACGTTTTCAAACTGAAATGGTGAGAAGTTTGTGCCTCAGCTGAGAAGTTTCAATTTTGTAAGGCTGGTTTTAATCTATAATGTTAAATTGATCTAAATTACATGTTCTAATCCTACCCTGCCTGGATGGCTGATAGCTTGCTTTGGAACTTGTTCTTAACTTAATGTACCTCAAAGGCTATAGAGGCAGTGGTATGGATCCTTAATTTCAGTGGAAAAAAATCCCACTATTCTGTTGGTTAATCCAGTCTTGCCCAGAGCCACAAAAGTTGTTAGTGGAGCAAGATTAAATTTGAGATTTTAATTCTTGACCCCTTCCTTGTTCCTGGAAAATTATCAGTCTGATCTTTTGGAGCTGTAAAGATTGTGTTTATATCACCGTTAAAGCTTTGAAGTCTGAAAGGAATGCCTTAGGGAAGACTTCACCAATTACTGAAATGCAACCCTATTGAAGGTTAAGCTCAGCATTTGTTTAAAAATGCCCAGTGGCGATATGGTGGTCATATCAAGGGATATTTTGGGTAGGTAGCATGAGAAGATTGGACTGTAGTATTCCCCTTGGGGTTAACATTCCTACTGTTACAAGAAGTTCCATGGGATACGCAATAACCACATACTTTTAGGACCTGAGTTTCATGTCTCATGAGACAGGCATTTGTTTGTTTTGTAATATTTTGGAATAAAGACATGCTTACTCTTGTAAAGAGGATAAAATATAATTTTATTTTCCCCTGAGGATTTATGTGCTAGCTAGTTTTTGCTGAGCAAGATGTTCAGAGGAAGCAGTTTTTTAACTTGAGGGCTGCTTTTCTAGAAACTGGTGCTCAGAAAGCAACTGTGAACTCCAGCAGTTAGCAGCAGTAGAGTTTTACTTCTTGTCATGTATTACAAGCAAAATCTGTAGAAATTATTTGGAGGCAAAGGAAGAAAATAAGGGAACTGATAACTAGAACCAGATAGTTCCTCAAACTGGCTAGAAATCTGTCAAATCATAATGCGTCCTCAGATTTCCTGGACTCAGGATTTGTAGGGAGTGCAGTTGTGGCTGGCATTTGCCCCTGGAGCACAAGTGTTGGTTTCTTGGTGCTTTTCTTTGGTTACTAGTAAACTGAAAAGCTGCAGCTAAGCTTGTATTTTGCTTTTGGTGTAATTTTGTTTTGGCCAGAAGTAACCAGGTGTGACTTGTTTTTTTTTTTTTTTTTTTTTAAGGAGTTATTTTGTTCTTTCTTTACTTAAGAGCCATTCAAGTCTCCTGCATCATGCCTTCATTTCAGCAGTTACTTTTTTTTTTGCTTTTAAGACCTGTAGATCCCTGCAAATCAGCTATAGCAGACAGACTGAATAGAACTGATAGGGTGGGGAAGTACTGTAAGCACACTTTGTACTTTTGCACAGATCATTTCATTTTTCTCCATAGATAGCAGAGAATTGTTTCTACCAGGCTGGAAAGTGGAATTCCCCAAGACTTGCATAAACTTTACTAGATGGGTCTCATGACATGTATCGATATTCATGCAGACCAACAGTTACAGGCATCTTGGCCAAGAGTGTTTCTTAATGACTGATAAATCCTTTCTGGATTTTCTACATGACGCACTTCCCATTATTTCACCACCTTGCATCTTGCTAGATAGTCTTTTGCGGGTTTTTTTTGGTGCATTGAAGCTTTATGTGTTACTTTTCGTTAGGACTTGAAAGAATGATATGATGAGTAGCTTTCAGTGTACAACTTGAGCCTGATGAAGATCAGGCCAAGTCTGCACTAGACATTTTTCTGGTATAGCAATATGTGGTTTGGCGGTATAGCTTGTAAGGACATCTTTATCCTAGTAAAGGCAAATCTTATTGGCATAAAAGTATATTTGCTGGTGCAGCTTCCACCATATAGGATTCATTCCATCTTATTCTGCTTCCCAGTTCCCATTCCAGATAACGAAGACTTGTTTAACAGCTGTTGTTCCTTTTTATTATTATTTTATAAATATTTTATAACAGTTTTTTCCATGAAAAGCAGACGGCAATCATCAGTTTTCAAGGGTTCTGTGATCTTGCTGAAGAGTCATTTCATTTCATACACCATTGAGTTGCATACATCCAGACTCTGTGTGCTTATTCCTAGCAAGTAATCTGTCTTGCTAAGACGCAACTTACAGCTACCTGATATTTAGTGTTTTAAGTATGGGCTGATTTATGTCTGTTTTTGAGCTCTCCTGCTGCTTAAATTCACCAGCAACAGGCTGTTAAAAAACAAAGCAAAACAAAACTTTCTAATTTACATTGGTATTTGTATATTTCTATATTTGTGCAAAACTGGTATGAATGCTTGCAACCTGATAAAAGTGATTTTCTTTATTGGTGGCTCAGAAATGGCAGCAATAATTAATTCATATATGAAATAGAAAGTGTTGAGATTACACAATGGTTTAATATTTCAGCTTCACAAATTTGATGCTGTCACATTGCTTTGGAAGTTTTACTGTCTGTTTCCTGCAGAACAGTCTACAGTTAACCAACTTTTCTTCTCCCTCAGAGCAGTCTGCTTTTAATTTTGGGTATGTGATTCCTGCAGATCTGAAACTGAGCACATACTGAGAAGTGGGCCCTGCATGCTTGCTCCTAGTTAACCAGGGCCAAGTACCAGAAATAAGGCAATTTAACCAGTTTAGAGTAGCTCTTTATATGTGCCCTGATGCTGTTCTCTGGCTCTTATCTCTGGAAAGCTTCTGTGTGCACTCTGAGGACTGCTGTAAGATGGCTGCATTGCCTTATTTCCAGGACCTGGCATTCACTTAATGCAGTGGTTCTCAACTTTTTTAGACTCATGGCACCTTTCAGTACTCGTGGCATCCCTTACTAGATTCACCTTGGAAAATGTCACCTCTTAACTTTCACTTGATTTTTGACCACAGAAAGATAGATAATAGAGCAATTTTCTGTTGCAAAGAACTCAAAAACTACAACAGGTCAGAATGATTTTAATGCTAGGATTTCTTACTTGAAATCTCTGGGCTTGTTTTGTGAAACCTGTTCACACACTTAACAGTGTTAACATTGTAAGGCACCATATGACACTGCTGAAAGGATCTTAAGGCATCCCAAGGTGCTGTGGTACCCTGGTTGAGAATTACTGACTTAATGGCTAGGGACAGAAGTTACACATAAACTAGTTTAAGGATCAGAAACTGGTTTAAACCTGTAACATAACAGAAGATCCGTGCACATAAACCAGTTTCAAAATGGCTGAAGCCAGTTTGAGATGAACCTGGTTGAATGTAGGTAGTATCAGACTTAACCGATTGAGATCAAACTGGTTTATGGAACTTATGTCCCAGACCCCTTCCTGGTTTAAGTTAAATCAGAATCCTCCAGCATCCCAGCATGAGCTGCAGCCGAGGGCTGGGCTGGGCTGGGCTGGGCTGGGCTCTCTGTTCCAGCAAAGCAGGGTTGGCCCTGCCCCCCCCCCCCCCCCCCCCAGCTATCACTGCTCTGGCTGGCTGGCTGAGAAAGGGGTGGGGGTGGGAAACCCTGCTCTGGAGTGTTCTTGCCAGGTGTACTTAGCTCCCTACCTATGTTACTGCTCCAGTGGCAGGAGCAGGGGCAGAGCCAGACCCCAGTAGGCTTAGGGGAAGCAGGGATTTATTTCCCACCATTGTGGGGGGTGGGGTGGGGCATGGGCACCGATAGGCTCCACTCATGGACCTGGGGCTGTGGTGGCCAGACACCAGTAGCCTGAGGGGAAGGGGAGGTTTAATTCCCCCCTTGCAGGCAGCGGGGAGGGGATACCAACATGGTGCCCTGGGCTAAGTCCCTCTGTGGAGTGGCCAGCCAGCTGCAGGGAAGGGCTGTAGGGGGGAGGGGAGGGGACTGGGGGTAGTTACGGAGCCCAAGTCACTGCTGTCTCCCACTGTGGCAGTGTGGCCCGGGCTGAAGCAGCCCCAGGGGGTTGGGGTTTGCACCCACTGCCTCCCATCTCCAGCCCCACACAGGGACTGCAGTTTGCAGGTGGGGTGCAGCTGTAGCACAGCTCCCTGCCACCTCCCTCTCCCAGTGGTAGCAGTTGAGCAAACTACCACAGTGGGCATAGGTGAAGCATCTGTCACCCATTGTCTGCTCGCTGCGGCACTGGGCGCTCAGGGTGGGCTACTGTGGGCCAGGGGCTTGGGCAGTGGCAGGGGGAGGCAATGGATTGCCACAGTCTAGCCCCACAGCCCAGAAGCGCAGCTTGGTCCAGCCTGGCCCCACGGCACAGGGGCATAGGTAGTGCCTGGCCAGTGGCAACCCACTGCTCCCTCTTTTGGTGGTGGCAGTGGCATACTGACCAGACGTAAGGAACCTGTCACCCATAGGCAGGCCAGTCACTGCCTATGACCCTCTGCTACAGGGCTCAACGAAACTGGGCTGCATTCCTGGGCCACGGGGTCAGGCTGGACCACACTGTGGTGATCCATTGCCTTCTCCTGCCACTGTCCATACCCTGGCCCACAGCAACCCACCCTGAATGCCCAGCATTGCTGTGAGCAGGTGGCTGGTGACAAGTGCTTCATGTCCACCCACCACAATAGTTTGCTCTGCTGCTGGGAGAGGGAGTGGGTAGGGAGCTGGATTGCAGCTGCAGCCTGCCTGTAAACTGCAGCCCCCGCATGGGGCTGGATGCGGGAGCCAGTGGGCACTGACCCTTGCCCCTTGCAGCTGCCCCAGGCCAGGCCGTGCTGCTGCAGTGGGAGACAGCAGTGAGTCAGGCTCCATAATTAGCCCTGGTTCCACCCCACCTCTCTTGCAACAAGGTTACATCCCCCCCTTCATGCATCCAGCTGGCCGCTCCTCCGAGGGACTCAGCCTAAGGTGCCATGCCAGTGCCCCTGTTGCCTGCAATGGAGGGATTCAGCCCCTCCTTCCCTTCAGGCTGCTGACCCCGGGTGCACAAGTGGAGCCTATTGGTGCCTACACCATGCCCTTGCAATTGGGGGATTAAACCCCCACTTCCCCTCAGGCTACCAGGGTCTGGCCCCACTCCTGCTGCCAGCCAGTGAGTGAACTGGGGTGGCAGGGACTCAGGACCCCTGACGGGTTGCTTCCCTCTTCCCTCTCCAGGTAAACTCAAGCTGGGGTCACTGCAGGCTAGGGTGCAAGTTTAACCCCTCCCCGTCATACTCAGGCCTGCCAGGGCCTGTCCATGCCCCTTTCCTCAGCTTAGTTTTCCTCCAGCTGAGGGCTTGCTCTAGTGTGCCTCGGTTTGTGCCCTGAGCCACTGGAAGCATGCTTCTGCATATCTGGAGTCAAAAGTGAATGTCTGTTCACTTGCAAATTGGTTCAGTCTATGCTGGTTAGACTAACCTGCAAAGATTGAATTAATTCAGGCTCTGGCTTTTTGAATATTTGTCTCTAGCCAGTGAGAGCAAGTGAACTGAATGAATTTCTTAACAACAGTTTTGGGCATGGCATAGAGGCATGCCTGAAGAATTCAGGAACAGTTTAATTTAGTACCGCGAGTGGTTTTTAAAGTATCAGTTTGTAATTATACGCGATCTTCAGATTTTAAATGTTATTTATTTTTGGATACAAGTATTAAACTTGAATGAGTAAAGTTTTTGAGTTTGTGGTATTCTGCAACAGGGGTCCTCAGCTTTTTCCATGCACAGTCCCTTTTCTATAGTGGAATCAGCTTAGGGCTTCAGTTGAAATGTAGGTGGGATTTAGCAATGTACAGGAAGGAGCAAGTGGGAAACCCCAGGTGGAAAAATAACAAAATTCAGGTGGCACTTACCATATCATGTTCTGTATCTTGGGGTACTACTGACACAAACACCTCTCATCAAAATAAGGATAAATACAGATTTTGATATGTAGGTATTTTTTCCATATCTGCAACAAAATGAAAGAAATGCACAAAAATCAGATGCACAAATATAGCATGGGGAATGACTCACTATGTTGTGCAGAAAAGGACCTAGGGGTTATAACATGTCACAATTGAACATGAATCAATGTTACATTTTAAACAAACCAAAGCTATACTACAATGTATTATAAAGGAGCACCATGTAAAAGATATTCAGAGTAATTGTTTTACTCTCTTCAGCAGTGGCAAAATTGCAGATGGAATGTGGAGTTTTGGGTGCTGAGCTTCAAAAAAGACGTGCCCAAATTGGAGAGGGTCCAGGGAAAAGTGAAAAAGAAAAAAAAATTCAGAGGTCTGGAAAACATGACCTATGAGGAAAGATTGAAAGAACTGGTTTTGTTTAGTCTAGAGAAAGAAGAGGGGAGACATGATAGCAGTCTTCAAATATGGAAAAGGTTACTTCAGAAAGGAAGGTTAATCTGTCCTCTGTGTCTAGTAGGGTTAAGATGAGAAGTAACAGCTTGAATTGCAACAGGAGATATTAGGTTAAGATATGATGGCTAAATATAGATAGTCAAAAATCCCAAGGCTGAATCGATTCAATCTTTGCAGGTTAGTCTGAACTGCATAGATTTATCCAATAAGCAAGTGAACAGGCCTTCACTTTTGATTCTGGAACTACAGCCACATACCTGCGGCGGCCCAGGCCAGAAATCGGGGGGCACTAGAGCACACCTCCCTGTTGGGCTGGAGCAGACAGCTTGGACCAATGCTAGCCTTCCCACCCTGCAAGTGATAGGGGATTGTGGGGAAGGTGCAAGCATTGTGGGATGCTGGGGGGACTGTGAGTTAACCTGAATCTGGAGGGGAGCTGGGACCAAAGTACAATAAACCAATTTAACCTAAATCAGTTAAGTCTGATACTGCATCCATCCAGGTTTATCCTAAACTGGTTTTGGCCACTTTGAAAGTGGTTTATGTGCACTAAACTTCAGTTGTGTTACAGAATTGAACCAGTTTCTGATCACTTGTACCAGTTTGTGTACATTCTGTCCCTAGCCTAGGGGAAATTTTCTCTTCACTCTTTTCATGATAGTTAAGCATTGGAAAATATAAGCTAAGGAGCTTGTGCATCTCCTTTCTCAGAGGTTCTTAAGAAGGAGCTAGACAAATGTCTGTCAGAGATTATTTAGGTATAGTTGATCCTGCCTTTGGGGCAAGGTGATGGACTAAATTACTTCTGTAAGTCCTTCCCTTTCTCTCTTTTCTATGCTTCTATCAGAATGTTTTTCAGGTAGTGGCTGGTGAATGTTCAGTGCAGATAAAGGCATGCCTAGCTCATGATTGCTTTTTACCCTCACTTTTCACGTAAGTACTACTTCAGTTGCGTTTCTCCTGTTAAGGGTAAAAGTCACCATTGTTTTGCAGTGGTTGTTTTTGTGGGGTTTTTTGCTGGTTTTTAAAAATCTATTCCTTATGCCCACTGTTACCTCTGTTTTTTTTTTTTTTTTTTTTTTAATTCTGGGCAATGGGAAAAAGCCTTGATATAGGGATGAGAGGTGGTGGTAATACTAACAGGTATAAAGGCCGGATTGGAAATCAAAGGCCTTTTGGGGAGCTATAGCTATAATTTCAGATGAATTTAATAACTATCAAAGATTGGACCTTAACTCGCCTGTATAGCATGTTTTCATGACCAAACTGTGGATACATTCCTTGGGTTTTGCAGTATTCCACATCTCTACATTCTAGAGTGCTTTAGGGTTTACCTAAATGTAGGGACCCAGCTTGCTGCTTGATAAGGAGCTTATAGGTAGCACAGTAACTGGAATCCTCATTGAGTTGAACACCCCCCCCCCAAAACAAACAAACAAACAAACAAAAACAACCCAGAACAAAACCAAACAAACAAAAAAACCCAAAACCTTGGTGCTGGCTGGACAGCTGTTCACTGCATCATTGCTCTGCTTCCCTTAGTTTATTTGTGCTTCTTAAAAGTTCTGATGCTACATTGGTTGATAACACATTACTTGACCTGTATGCTTAATAGTAAGATTTAGGAATGAGAAGGTCTCCCAGCCAGTATGACTGTAAAATGAAACCCACTATAGGAAAGAAAAGGAGAACAGACATTTGCTGGTTTCTCTCTAGTCTGATTTTCCCCCGAATAGAAGGTGGCATTGCTGCATTACTTTTGATATCACAGGCTCTCCATTCATTGACAGACCTTTGCTGTTGTGGTTTAAAAATGCTTTCCATTGGCTTAATCCTTGGGAAAGGTTCCCAATTTTTCTCCATTTAGAAAATCTAGTGGGGTAGCAACATATCCACGCAAAGAGGGGGGACACTATAGACAGGGGTGGTCAAAATAAGTCCTGTGGGCCAAGTCCAGCCTGTGGAGGGAGTTTGGCTTGCAGCTAGTCCCTCAGTCCTGCCTGACCCAGGTGCTGTCTGGCTCCTGCTGTCCCCAGGCATGCTGACCAGCTCACAACAACTTGCCAGAACTGCCCATACAGCCTGCAGGCCCAAATAATTGCCCACCCCTGCTGTAGGCAAAGACCTACTGCACTAGTTACAGAGAGTCTCACCCAGGATGCTGCTACAGTTTGGAGGTCAGTCTTCATTTTTGTATTTGTGCTGGAGAGAGCTAACTGGACCCTACCAAACAAAAAGCCTGGTAAAAACAATGACTGCTTAATTATCATATATTGTTTTGTGAGCAGGGTCGCGGTGATGTAAATAAGGTGATGTCATTATATGCAAGACAGAAATTATTCTTTCCCATTTTACCTGTACTTACAGGTTTCTAACAGGAAAAGGCAGAGCATGATGTAGAAGTTTTATTGTCTGTAGTCTTGCAAATGATGCGTTGTTTATATTTAAAAGCGCTGTATGGTATCCAGCACACTTTTCCTGGTTAGAAGCAGATTTTTTAGGGTTCCAACCTTTAAAAGAGATCCGGTCTAATTAAATTTCTATTCAGGTGCATGTCTGGTAAAACATTTTTAGATATAAATGCATTTCTAGAAAACTTGTCCTGATACAATTAAAATGAAAGTTCAAGGGAAGGTTCATTTAACTTCAAAAAATGTAAAAGAAGTGTAAAAAAAAAAAAAAAAAAAAAAAGATGATGAATTTATTCATGCCACATTTAGATTCCATTAAGTATTATTCTCATTAGCATTCATGTTTTTTTTAAAGGATAAAAGCTTTTATAACACTGCTGCTGTGCTAGCTGCATTTCTGAAGAACAATTTTTGTGGTAGGCTTTTGTTAATCTGAACAAGGCTTATTAAATAATAACTCTGTAGGGTGGTGGTGTATGTTTTCATCTTGTAATTCTCAAAAATATGAAGCAAATACATTAATGCACCAGTTTTAGTGGTTTTCACATTTGTGATGGGTTTTGTGGAATAGCACAGTATATTTAGGGTTTTTAATGAAAACTGACTGAAAATCTAGTGTAACTTTACTGCTTAAATACATTTGGAAGCAAAAATTCTTTATTCTCTAGGCATCTTTAAAACTTTCAAAATGTAGAACTAAGCTAATACTTACTATGAAATATATTCTATTTAACTTTTTTTCCCACCTCCAGTTACAGTCCCGGAAGATCTTACAAAATGCTAAAGCTATGAATAACATTAAAATGCCATTTAATGTGTCAGGGGAAAAATTTGTTTATTTTTTCCTAACTCAAAAGACTTGAGTGAAAGCTTTTCCCTCTGCAGTTCTTGCAAGTTTTCAAGTAGGTGGAGAGGGCTGTTTCTAGCAGCAGATGATACCAGATGCTCAGTTGTCTAGGGATGTAAACTTTAGTTACTGGAGACTAGTCTTATCACTTTGCCTTGAGGCAATAGGTTGTGTGTGTAAGGCCATATGACTAGTGATTTTTTTTTTTTAATTTTTCAGGGTTGTGGAATTTCACAAAACGTCGCATGATATTTTTGCAGAAAATACAAGCCATATGAGAAAATAAATGGGCTTCTGTTAAAGTTTTGGCAATTACTTTTTTTTTTCACTGCTGGAAGAGCAGAAGTTTCACAAGCATGTAGCTGGCAACAGCCCTCTTAATGAATGCATGTAATTGGCTTTTGAGCAACATTCATTTAATGGTAAAGCAGAGGTGTAACAAGCAGAGTTGGCACTCTGGGCAAACCCTGTGGGAAAGCCACTGGGGAGGGGAATAGTGCAGGCACATTCTGGGCAGGGGGCAACAGTCTTACCCATGCTGGGAACTCCTAAACAGTCCCTACCTGAGCTGTGGTTGCTACTGCTATGTGCTCTGCCTGCCTCAGCTATTGCTTTTAAAGCAGCAGCAGTTTCTGGGGATTGTTTTGGTGTTCCTGGGTAAGACATGGGCTGCTCCTGTGTCTGCGGTACAAATTCCACTGGGCTGGAGGTGATTCCTGTGCCCCTTCTAACTTGGTGCCCAGGATGGGTTAGTGCCCTTTTTATCCACCTCTAATTACACTACTGTGTTGAAGAAGAGATGGGAAATGGTATTTTCAAATAGGTTATTCTTGCAAGTCTACCACTGATTAAAATGCCTCCATTAATTACTGAGGTCTGAAATTTCTTGTAATCCTTGCTGTAACATTAAATAATTGAGACTTTTGTACAAATAAGACGAGACGGAATCTACAATTACATTTGACATATAAGATCAAATTATTCCTAACATTGCTGCTAATTATTTCAAAACTTGTTCATTTGGGGGATCTTAGCCCTTTCCTCTGCTTGTATGGTGTTGGTCACGGTTAGAGACAAGGTAGTGAACAAGATAGCCAGTGTCCTGTTTTATTTGGCAGTTATTGTGCTGTTCAGGGCATGAATAATGTTGTTCTTAAACTGGACCTGTAATTAAATAAGCAAATGTATCCATTTTACAGTTATGAGATGAATTCTCTCAAGCAGCAGGAAGAGAGGCACTGGGCATGGACTTGACTTCTGACATGAGTTTTCTTTGTTAGTAGGCTCAGAAATCCGCATCTCAGACATTTTCAGCTTTAGAAGTGCAACATTGCAGACTGCACTCTTGGAGCATTACTTTCCCCTAAGTTACCCTACAGGACCTAACCTCCAGAGGTCAAGTAAAAAAGCCTGTACTTCCTCCTTCCAAACAGCGTGTGGTTAACGGAAGCAGCAATTGATCTTTGATTGGAGTGCATTTCTGAAAAAATGTCATGACATTATCCTATCCTATCCCAGAGATAACAGCAAAACTTTTGAATCTGTATGTTGCTGGAGAAACTAGCAATCTACTACACAGGATGGCTTTGGTGTACCAGAAGCTGTAGCACATTGTGAGGTAGTTCTCACTGTGTTTTGGGACCCGGTTCTAAGGGGAAAACAGCAATAGGTCTGGACCTATGGAACTAATTTAAAATGTTGAATTTCCTTTTCTGTTTGGTTTTTTTTTCCAACCACAACTAGAATGGTGGTATAAGACTGTAAAATTATATATTAAACTAGCAGTTCTTTGTAAAGTTTTATTAGCCCTAAACTAGGGTTTCTGCCCTATTTTGTCAATGAAGCAAATGCTTTATTTCATTGCTTTTAATATACTATTAAAGCTTAAAAGTAGCTTTGTATCCAGATGAGTGAATCAAAATGTTATTTAAAAGGTTGAAAGGATTTTAACTATTTGATCTTTGTATTTTCAGGTTCCCACTAGGTGGCAAGGTAGTGCCAGGGCTAAGGAATCATATAAATTAATATTCACATCAGTATTTAATTTGGCAAAAGCAAACATTTCAAGCTTGAAAATGTTCAATCCAGTTTTAATATTAAGCATTTAAAAGACGGTTTTAATTGATCATTCCAGGCAGATGTTAAATAGATGTCTGAGTGTTTTTGGTTCACAAAAAATGTACTACGGTTTACATGAGTGGCATGAATGGAAATTTATACCTGTATCTCGACTCCCTCAATCATATATCCCTCTGTCACAGTTGTGGTAAATAAAGGCGAACTAGAGATTATTAAGACTTCCAGGTTAATACTTTTGTATGTTTGCAGAGGGCAGCAATATTCTGGGAAGTGTGCTAGATCTCTTGTATCAACATAGTTTAAAAAAAAAAAAAAGTAGCACAAATCTTGAAATTCTCAGGTGTTTCATTAATGGAGGACCAAACTGAAATCGGTTCCATTAAATTTAGTAAAGCTTACAATGACAGGTGCTCCTTTTATGAACAAATTCTCACTGTTTTACACAGCAGTTGTGATAAAATCCACATTCTTTGTTGTGGTTATCATGCAAGTCAAAGAAATCAACTTTGAGAAAAATAATTTTTTTGATTTTTTTAATATTTTAGGAAAGCCCAAGAAGAAAACAAGAAAGTGGTTTTAGCTGGATGTGTCCCACAAGCCCAACCTCGTCAAGACTACCTAAAAGGCCTAAGCATCATAGGGGTAAGAATATGCATTAACTAAAGATCTGTTAAAATATTTGTTTCCTTGCATTGAAAAGGTGAATGGTTATCCAATATAGATCTGCTCACCAGTTGGTAAGGCTCAGGGGAATGTCCTACACTCAGAAACTTACCACAGACTTCACTGTGTTCTGTGGTGGTCATGGGTTGTCATCCATATTTCCTTGAGTTTACTGGTATAGCATGTATAGTCTCTACATATAGGTAGGGACCTACTTCATTCAGGGTTTTATGGTTTTTGTGATTGATGGTAAATATGCAATTGGCTTTGATTTCTTGTGAAATCAACCCAACCCCCACCCACACACATATTATTCATATAATATGCTGTTTGACTGTTTGAGAACCCCCCGTCTTTACCATGATACTTAGACAATGCAGCAATCCCTGCAGCCACTCTCATGTGCTTGAGATTTGCTGACTCTCTGCAGTGATGGAGAGGCTTCTCCACCAGTCTGCGGGGAGGGGTGGGGATGCGGGGGAATGCCTGCAAAATCAGCCCTTTGTGCCACAAGCAAGCTGCAAACCACTTTGTCTTGCCACGAGTTAAGGTACATATAGGTAATGCCAAGGTGTGTTTAGTCTTATCCTTATGTTTAAATGAATTGTGATTTCATATAAATGTGTTTCTTATAAGTTATACTAGGGCTAGGATTGTATAATGATTTTATACCTGGGAGAGGCTCAAAAGATAAATGGCTAAAGAAAGGCAATCACTGACAAACATTAGCCAACATGGGTGGGCTCAATAGCCAGGCCCTTTCAGACAAGGATGCCTTTACATTTTTAAAGGGCCCTATAAAAGTAACACTTGGCTATTCAGGCTATACTGAGGAAAACATTTTTAATAGTGGGGAAATTAAGTGAGACAGTATCTTTAGGATACTGAATTACTAACCTTCATGTCTGAAAGGAAGCAAATATTCTCTGGCTTGTAATTGGACTTGGAAAGACCTCTAGACTGGTAAACGTGAACCTTTGTGGGGGCATAATGTGGGGGTCCCCAAGAATCCTATGGCTGATGCATATGAATGGTCAGATAAACTATATTTAAGCCTTGCCAGGAGAGCAGGTCTTTGTCTTTAAGTTTTCCTGGGTATAGGGAAAAGTTTCAGATCTTCAGACTGAGTATTCTGAAGAGGGGAACCTGGCAGAAAGGTCAGAGGCAGGGGCTGCTTTTTAACTTGTTCAGGTGGATAAAAGCTGCCTTCTTGGGTATGAGATGCAGGGTAAAATCAAGTTATTGCTCTGATATGCTCTCTTGTTTATTTATTCTTTTATCTGTCTGTTGCAATATATGGTTACTGATTTCCTAGGTTTCCTCCTGTATTTATAATTTTTGGTTATCTTTCATAATTTACTTATTGTTAAGGTAAGCATGATTTCAGAGTGTGTCACTATACAGGCAGGTCTCTTCCCTGAAAGTGGGGGTCCATTTTATTCTGAATGCATGACCAGACAAGGGTGTGATTCTTCTGGCTAGCAAAATGCCCTCTGCTGAGAGTTGGTTAAGACCTAAATGAAGCAGGAAATTTTGAGGCACTAGAGGTCAGGGAGGTCACCTTTAGAGCGTCTCATTCTGTTCTTAGTGGTCAGGCAGCAGGGGCGGGAGGGGTTGAGGATCCCTGAAGGTGGGAGAAGACCTCAGATATGTGATTCAAAGGTGCCCTGGCTACACCTGAGGTCAGGGTGTCATAAATATGTCTTTCAGTACCTTGGCTGGCTTGGGTATCTTTGCATGGCAATCTATTTGTCATAAAGACACCCACAGATTCTTCAGAAAACTTTTCAGTGCCGGCAGCTGGGGCCCACTCTTTTCTCCTACAGGGAGAAATAAAGTTTGGTATCTCTCTAAAATCATCTTGTCTTGGGTTTACTCTGGCCTGATGGAAAAAGCATTTTTGCATATACTCTGCAGAGAATTTCAGGTTAGTACCTCATGTGACCCATAGATGGTGAAGAAGAGGGTTTTTCTCCCTTCTAAAATGTTGTAGTTTCATTGTGTAAATATGAAGCATTCTAATATGTCAACATACACATACAAGAATACACAACAGACTATAGTCTATAAATTAGACCAGGGTTGGCAACCCCAAAAACATGTGCTGGAGCATGGCACACAAGGCCATTTTGCTCGGCATGCCAGTCCAGGCTCTGGACAGCTGACTTCGGAGCCCGGGTTGCTTGCAGCAGGGAAGCTGCAAGCCCAGCTACCCAGAGCCTGGCCCAGCTGTGGCAGGTAGCCAGGAAGCTGCAAACAGCTGCACCAGGCTTCAGTACCCCAGCTGGGCTCTGTAGTGGCAGCAGCTGCAGGTATGCCTTGGCACATGACTGGGAAGGGGCCTGGGGCAATGGAGCTCCAGCCCCTTGCTCTCCGTGCACCCCAAGGTGCACATGCAGCTGCCAGTGCCACAGAGCTAGTGCTGAGGCTCCAGATCCTGGTGCAGCTGTTTGTAGGCTATTGGTTGCCTGCTCCAACTGCCCAGAGCCCAGGCCAACTGTGGCAGGCAGACAGAAGGCTGCAAACAGCTGCGCTGGGCTGTGGCCAGGCTCCATGGTGGCGGTGGCTGCATGCATGCCTTAGAGAAGACGGGGGGGAGGGGGCTGGGGTTGTGCTTCCTGAGGCTCATGTACAGCTGTGTTTGTACCATAGAGCCTGGCCAGGGCTCTTGATTTTGGTGCAGCTGTTTGCAGCTTCCTGTCTGTCTGCTACAGCTGGCCTAGGCTGTGGGGAGCTGTAGCAGGTAGTGGGCTGGCAACAAATTGCTGCACCGGGCTCTGAAGCCCTGGCGTTGGCTCCATGGCAGTGGAGGGTGCACCCATGCCTTGTGGTACAGGGCAGGGAAAGAGCCAGAGCAATGCAACCATGGTCCCTTCCTCACTGTCCATGTGGAGGTGCATGTGCATCCACTGCCAGCAGTGTGTATTGGGTCCCTCATAGCTTTACTGCTGTCTGCCTATGGCATGCAAGTGGGTCAGGGTTGGGGTGTTTTTAGCACTCTGGACAAAAACATTTCTGACCCCTGAATTAAACTGATGCACCTGTTTTTTCTTTGAGTGTATTTGTTTACTTCCCTCCTTCACCTAAGGGTGGCTGGAAGGAAAGGCTTGTTGGCGGTCCCTCAGTACAAGTATGACAGTCTTCTCATGTTTGATTGCAAATGTGGCAAATAGTTCCAGGAAGAAGTAGATCCTAGTGAGGTTGGGTCGCAGTTCTTTCTTTTGTCTCTCTCATCTATCCACCTTCGTACTAATATGTTTGCTCAAAATGATCGATGCCTTGTCTTGTATCACAGTAACATTGCGGATGATTCAGTGCTCAAGTCTCCCAGGTATAGATGATAATACGTTTCTTCAGATTGGCCTTCAAGATGTCCTTGAATCTCTCTTTCTTATGTCTAGATTGGTTACCATTGGTGAGTTAGGAGCATGGGACTTGATTTTAACATCCTTATAACATACTGTGTTCAACAGAGTGGGTGCTGTATGAAAATGCTTTCAGTGCTGGCGGTATTTGCTTAAGCCAAAATGCTGGCTTTCATCTGTTCTTCCAATTGACATGGAGGGTTTCTGAAGACATTGCTGATGATAACATTCTGAACTTCCTAGGCTTTCCTGATGCATCATCCAAGTTTCACACCCACAGAACAAAGTAGGGATGACAATGGCCTTGTAGACGAGATGTTTGGTTTGTGTTCTGATATCATGATCAGCGAAGACAGGATTTCAGAGACGTCCAAAGGCAACACTGGCTGATTTTTATCTGGTGCTGAATATCATTGTTTATGTTACCCAAGTAGGAGAATATCATTGTTTGCTACCTTTTCATGAAAATGACAATGATTCCAAATCTTTCATATACTTCACAGAAGCAATCAAGAGTGACCTGGAGTTTTTCAGTAGAGTGAGCACACACGACATAATGAACATTATATTGAAGATTGTTATGGAGGTGGTGGTTATCTTAGACTTGGAGTGTAACCAATTGATTTTTAAAGAGATTCTTATCCATGAGATATTAGATGCTGACTCCAGATGGAAGTAGATCAACAAGGAGATGTGGAATAGCTGCCATATGAATAGAGGAGAGTGTTGGTATAATCGCACATTCTTGTACAATGCCAGGTCTCATAGTGAAGGGATCTATTTCTGAGCCATTGCTTATGATGGTTGCTATCATGTTGTCACGGAGGAATCTGATAATGGTAACAACATTTTGGCAGACCTCCAGATTTTATCAGGATCTTCCATAGGGCCTCTTTGTTGATCGAATCAGAGGATTTAGTTAGGTTAATGAAGGCCATGTGAAGATCTTGGTGTGGCTCATGTTACTTCTCCTGCAGCTGTATAGGGACAAAGATTATAGCTATTGTACCTGTGAGCAGTCTGAAACCACACTGGGACTCTGTTAGAATCTCCTCGGCAAGAAAAGTAAGCTTATTGAGGAGAATGCAGGTGAAGATCTTTCCACCTATGGACAGGAGTGTAGTACTACAATAATTGCTACCATCCCCTTTCTTGAATATAGTGTCGATTCTGGCATCTCTCAGGTCACTGGGAATCTGTTCGTGTTTCCAGATTTTCATAATTACGATGTGTAGTTGGTGAGAGGGCTTTTTTCTACCTAGTAAATTTCAGCTGGTCTCCCATCAGGACCACATGCTTTGTTCTTCATCTGCGTAGTGGCTATCAAGGTGTCTTGCTAAGTTGGTGCATCTGCGAGGTAGTCCTTAACGGGGTGTCATGGAATGGCTTTGGTATTGTTTTCAACATTAGAATCTCAGTTTAAGAGCTCCTGAAAGAGCTTCTGCTACTGTGCATTGATGGTGGGAGCTCTGTTAAGGGAAGTTGTTCCATCCTTGCACCTCAGTGTGACGGTTCCTTGTGTGCTTGGCCCATATATATATATTTGATTACACTGAACCTTTACTTGAAACAAGAAAAAGATCTAATTCATCAAATACTCAGAGGTGCTAAACAGTTAGCATGATTGAAACTGATGGCAAAGCCAAAAATTTCAGACATTGTGGTTTTTACAGTGTTTTTTGCATCTTTTGGGCCCCTTACACTTTAAAGGTATCACACAATTAACTGGTTAATTGTGCAATTACATTAAGATAGCTACGCATGCAAACTGGATATCACACAATAAAAAGCTCCAACCAGCCATAAAATTGAATCTTGAAAATGGGTACTAACTTTATAGCTGGTTGCTATCAAACTTTAATTTTCACATATAGCAGGATCTCTCCTGTGGCTGGGAGCCCTGTCAGCTGGCAGGGCTCCCAGCTGCTAGGGTGCACCATGCTCAGCATAAAACCCCTGAGCCCTCACAAGTGCTTCCAACACAGCTGGGTCAAGAGTCAGTCGTGGGGTCTCTTGATCCTGGTTACATGTGGCCCCTACAGTTGGGAGCTTCCTTGAGAAAAGGGGCTCCCAGCTATGGGTGCCCACTTCTTGCCAATGCAGGAGGAGTCCAGGATCAGGTTTTTCTTACACCTGCAATAAGGCACGATTGAATCTAATGCAGAATCCCACAATTGTGAATCCTGTCATGCATGTGTAGAGGTGGCCTTGGAATGGAAAAATTACAACTGAATCAGTTTTGATAACTGTCATAAAGAGTTCTTAGTATTTCGTGGTTTTCTGTAATCGTTCTGTACCCATTTCATGGTTTTTTGTATCTCAGGTTTTCTGTACTTACGTGTTTGAATGAAGGCTAGATGACTTTTTAGAAGATTTGGGACTTTTGTTGGATTCAGTATAGGAACTAAAGGTTGAAGTTGTGTGACCTCCTTTATACATGTCAGAGCAGAGAATTAGGTTCTGTCTGGCATTAAAAATCTACAAAAATCTATTTATCCTCATTTGCTAGGATGGAAAAAAAACAAAGCTAATATTTTAACTTTGCTAAAAAGTCACTTTCATTGGGTGAGTAGCAAGTGTGCTGCAGCTGATGAATGTTATTAAGTAAAGGGGGAGCTCGAGCATGTTACTAAACTTCTAAATCAGAATTGTGGTGATGTGTAGTTTCAGTACTTGCTGGATTATCTGTCTGAATGGTTTGAAAGTTTCCCTGATGCTGCTGCTGATTCTCAAAACATTTCAAGTGATCCCTAAAACCATTTCCCCTTAAGTACATAGGACGTGGTTGTGAGAGAGCCTGTTGCAACCACAGAGGCCATCAATAAGTTGTAAAGTCCATCTTATTTGCCTGTATTGGTGACTTTCGGTCTGTCGCAAGTTGGTGAGAAGCTCTCCAGCGCCACTTTTCTTAATTCCACAGAGAGGGGAAATCAGGTAATTAGGAAACTTTCGTCATGCCATTCTCTCAGATATGTTTACAGAGCTTCACAGCTATATACGATGTATACTTACATGGAGAGACATAGTAAGCAAAAATACAATTTAATGAAAAGGGAAATGAAGGTGCCTGTATATTCTAAGATTTTAAAATATGACTTGCAATTTGGTATACTGCTTTTGGGATGCCTTGAGATTGAAATAAAAAGACTGGTTTCATAGAATGGTAAGCTTTTTTCTGAAAAATCAAGATTCTTTTTAGTTTTTACTTGCGTACACGAATCAGTAACTAATAATGACAATTCTTGTTAGTAGGTCTTTAAAACTGACAGACTTCCATTAAAAGCTTAAGTTATTAGCACAGTGTCTCATACCACTGGAAGTGGAATCACTGAAATGATCTTCACAATAAAGATGATAAATAGAAAGATGACATTTAGCAGTGTGTCCAGTCCATAGTACCATTAACAAATCGTATTTAAGCACATCAAGCTGTTGTTCTAAAGCCTAAATCGAGTGAATGTGGGTTTGGATGTTCCCTAGATTTCCATCATATTATGCTTTCTATTTTCCTCTTGGTGGGTCCTAGAAAAGTGTGTGTCTGCCACCACCATCCTCTACAACATTATTTAATGGTAAGTCTTTCAGGCACAGTGCTACTTTGTCTGATGTAGAATGAAGAATAGTACATTTTGACACTTCCATGTTTTTAAATGGTGAGAATTAGTGTCTGATTTCAGTAAAACAGTAGTTTTAAAGGATGGCTTTAACTAGACTGAGCGAGAGGAAATGTTTTGTTGGCAACCTGGTGCTGATTCTGCTGTGAAACTATAAACATTAAAGAAGCGGTTGTGAAAATGTAACCTTGCCATCAGGTGTTTTTTTTTTTTTTTGTCTAATCCATGTGTTGGGTAAGAAAAGTTTGATTTGTCATCAGTTATGTAAGCTGTATTATGTTTGAGCCATGTTATGTCTGAGACTGTGGTTGCTTCCTAACAATTATAATTCCCTTGGGATGACTTCGTAGAGGCAAACTGTGTCAGAGTTCTGTTGGAAAACGTAGGTTGGGATATGACGAAGGATGAATGAGCAAGTTGCAGTACATATGTAACTACCAGTAAGTCTATGGTAATTGAGGGCTTGCTTTGATCCATATCTTGAAAATGCAGTACTAGAATTGTAAAGTAAACTTCTTTCTTGCGGAGTCCCTATTTTTGCTTGATGACATTTTACTTTCTCTCAAATACTTGTATTAGTTTAATTATCGTTTTATCCTTTTTGTGCTTTGATTTTTCTTTAAAATTAGCACCTATCGGGGGAAGAGGCATCTGTATAGAAACTAAGCAATAAAGTAGCTTAGTGAAGAGAAGTTTTTTTTATGAAATAGAAGGGGATAGCTCTTATTAGTGACAGACTGACTCAAAAATAGAAAGATTTATTATGGAGGGGCACAATTATTTGGGCTGGGGGGCCACTTAAGGAGTTTTGGTGAGCTGTTGTGGGCCGGGGGGTGTGTTGCTGACTCAGCCCGGCATGGGTGGAAGGGGGGTGCTGACCTGGTCCTGGTGGGGGAAAGGAGAGAGGGCTACTGATCCTATTCAGGGGTGCCAGATGGGCACTTTATTAGATACCTACTAAATGTTTAAGTTGGGGCTTAGCCAGCAGGGAACAAGGGCAGTACCCTTTTGGGAAGCTCAGACTTCTATTTCTCCTGTTTTTGACTCCTTTCTCTTCAAATAGGAACGGATGCTAGTAATCTTTGCCCTTAACCCTATTGCAATCAGACTTTTAATGTTGCTAATGGGTAAGAGACAGAAGTGCTTATAATAACTTGATCATGTCTGTATTAATACTGGAACTGAACACACAATTCCAGTCACAATATGTCTTTCTGTCCAGCAAATAGCTGTGAAACCCACTGGTAAAGTATGTGGCATAATTCCTGTATAGTGGCAGTCCCCCAAGGATGACAACAGCCTTGTACTCTGTTAGTTTAGAGGGATGAGGATTCTGCTGCGGTTGCAAACCTCAGTAATGACTCATGTGAAGGATTGGAAGGGTTTCATATGCTGATACATTGGGTTTTTTCAGTTCAGTTGCCTAAGGTTTTAAAATTAATTCCCTTCCCTTCCCCCACACACATGCACACACTAAGAGAACATCGAGGTTACAAAGTCAGTTGTTTAAAATTAGGAAATGTCTGAATTAAGGTTCTCTCTATCTGTTTAATTTAGCGCCCTTGTGAATGTACTTTATTATGTGATCACATTGTATTTTTTCCTACAGAACCCACAGTCTCAGTTAGTGGACAGAATGGGCTGCTCTGTAAATTTATTTAGACATGGGTACTTGGCAAAGGTATGTACTCCTTTGTCCAGACATGGGTAGTTGACAAAGTTTAGGAGTGGGTCAAGAACAAGAGCTACCTATACAATGGGGAATGAGGGATTCCCTGTTTCCCCCAAGCACTACCAGGAGTGACTAGAAATAAGAGTCACAAGCTGGCAGAAGGTAGCTTCAGACTAGACATCGGGAGGCGCTACTTCACGGTCAAGGCACCTAGGATCTGGAACCAACTTTCAAGTGGTGCTGGCTCCTACCCTGGGGGTCTTTAAGACAAGGCTAGACAAACACCTTGCTGGGGTCATTTGACCCCAGTACTCTTTCCTGCCATGGCAGGGGGTTGGACTTGATGATCTGCTCAGGTCCCTTCCGACCCTACCAACTATGAAACTATTTAAAAAAAAAAAAAAAAAAAAAGCTAGTTATTGTCACGTTTAATCTGAATGTTCCAGAGCTCTCATTGAATTTTTAAATGTATATGACAGGTCTGTCTGGCCCTTTTAATGACTGGGTAGAAGTGATCAGATTGCTATGCTGAGTAAAACTGGTCGACTTGGAGGCTCCTCTGATTTAGGGCAGGGCCCAGCTAGGAGCCTAAAGAGAGCATCAGTGGGAAGGGAAGAGGGCTGTGAGGGAGTGTATCCCTTTAGCTGTAGATGATCTCCTGATCCAGTTTGTTTCAGGGGAGAGGTAAAGGTCTCGACCACCGAGCAGAACATGTAGAGAGAATGTCACTGTATGCTCAAGTGGGAAGAGGGAATATAGTGATAAAAGAGTAATTAAAAGCTTAAGAATCTGAAGGTGTGTATCAGAGTGACTCTGGTTATACTTTTATCTAATATTAACAATTTTTCCTCTTTTGTGTAAGTATGGAAAGAAAGACATGGTATAGATTTTTTCCCTAGACAAGGTAAAAATGTTTTGTCATATTTAAATTTGGAAATCAGTATTTACTTCCTCAGTACATGTCTGCATATTTCTAAGAAACAACATATTGTATATGTGTTTCTCATAATTTCCCATTGTAAAATAAAAAATACTTTTTTTGTTGAGGATAACGTATAGCTGAACTTATAAATATGTACATTTCAGAGTTGGATTCAGGTGCAGGATTCTAGATGAGGAATGTTTAGGGTCTGAAAAAGATTGCTTTAGAACAGAAGTTCCAAGCTTCTTAAAAAATAAATAAAGGGGCAAATGTTGACCTGATCCAGCTCCCACCGGAATAGGAAGAAAAACTCCCCTTGACTTCCGTGTGGGGCACTGGATCTGGTTTCAAACAGAACTGAACAAGCCCTAATGTCATCAGAGCACTTGGAAAACCAGTGCACTGCACAGATAACTTATTGTGCAGGTGTTTTTGTTTACCAGAGTTTAAAATCTCAGCTGCTAAAGTAGTATGAGGTTGAATACCCTTGGATAGATTTTCAGTTTTAAGGTTATATCAATGCTGATTCTTTGTATGTACTGGGAAATCTAAAAACTGTGTGTGTCCTTAACTCAATGCATAGAAACATTGCAAATAAATAAACCAAAAGTATTACCTACACCTGAATGAAACGCGAGACAATCTTTTAATATGTTTAGATGTTTACACCCTGTTTATTGATTTGTTTTCTGGTATTTTTTCTAGGTTCAACAAATAGATCATGTAGCACAAGTTGTGGAGGAAACTATTAAAGGTGAGCATTATAATGGAAATGACTTCTGTTACATGGAAAGCTGGAAGTATTACCTAGTAACAGCACTATATGCTGTGCTTTCTACTAGGGCTGTGTGAAACTTCAGTCACTGATTTGATTCAGTGGAGATTTGGCTTGATTTGGCGGCCAAATCTCTGAATCCAAATCAAATCAAGAGACCTTTTAATCTCTATGAATTGAATTGGAACCCTCTGAATTGATTCGGAGAGATTCAGCGATTTGGACGTAGACCCAGCTTTAAATGTTTTTTCTACATGCCTCAAGGTACCAGGTGGCTCATGAACACTGAGACAGTGGGGCAGATGGAGTGTCCCATGGGACCACGGGGGGGTGGGAACCCTGTGCGCTTGGCAGCAGACCCAGAAGTAGACCAGAAGCACTTTTGGTCCACTTGCAGCTCTGCTGTGGGGCGTGTGGGGGACCCCTGCCCCCTACTCAGTGACTGGTGCCTCCTGGGTCTAGGGGGGGTACCTGGGGCCCCCCATGGCTGATAGCTGAGCTGGTTGGGCATGGGGCGGGGGTCCCCCGTGTGCTCGATGGTGGACCCCTTCATGTTCCTGTGGGACGCTTCATCCGCCCCACCATCTCAACATTCATGAGCCATGCCTGGTACCTTGAGATATGTAGAAAAAACATTTAAAGCTGTGTCTGTGGCCAAATCACTGATTCTCCGAATCAGCATCGAATCTTCAGATTCTGCCAGATTGAATCGGGACAGTGATCCAAATTAACGAATCAAATCACTGTACCCTGAATCGGGCCAGATCTGAATCCAAATCGAATACAGCCCTCTTTCTGCACACACCTGCTTTCTGCTCCCCTGCTTACTTTGATCATATTGCTGAATGGAAATGGTTTTGTTCATTCAGTGCTTTACACAAGAATGCACATTTATTAAAATAAATGAAACTTGACAAAGTCTATCAGTCCTCAGCTTAATGTGGAAAATTCTGGGGCGACATTTTGAAGATCTTTTTTATTTATCTAAATATAATTAAATGCTTTGTTTTTGTTTTGTTTATAATCTCTGGCTCATCTTTGCTCAGTGCCATAACCTCAGCTGCTTCTAAGCTTAGAACTCTTAGGCTTTCCCCTTTTTTAAATTTTTGGCTCATTTCCCTTAGCTTTCCTCAGTCCAGCAGATAAATTATCTGCTGGTTTAATGACTCTTTGGTAACCGTGCTCCTTTTTCTCACTTTACGTGTGCACACACGCATGCAGTAGTTTTCAGGGAAGTGTTGTAAAGAGTGCATTGTTTCTTCAGTCTGACAAGTGAACATTCATTATTTAATAAATCAGTGTGTCTGGTTCTTTCTGGGTTACATGACTTTGTCTCCATTGCTGATCAGGCTGTAAAAATTACTGTTCCGAGACGCCTTTAAATTACAAGGCTCAGCTAAAGTGGCTCTGCTTTTAATGTAAACAAGTGTCTAGTCCCTGAGATGTTGCCTTTCTAACTTTTGTTCTTGGGTTTGGTAAGTTTTGAGCAAGGCACGAAGCTGTATAAAGCATGCTAAGTAAAGAAGTTGCCTCTATTGACAGTTTAGAGGTTTAAAGTATCTACAAATCATTATTTAAGTGATGTGTATTGTATAATTGTATTACTTTTAACTTGTTTTTAAAAATTAAAACTAGCCATTGACCTACTGCCAACTGAAACCACACAGTTTGCCATTCATTTAATTGACACGTGTGGACCCTAGAAGTCGATGATTCTCATAGCATAAGACAATCAAGGTTTCTTCGAACACTTTCTCCCTTATTTATCTTCAGCTGTACCTTTAAAGATCAAAAATCCCCTGAACTTGCTTGGACAGTAAAGTACTACTCAAAGTAGTGCAACATCTTCATGGAATAACTTAACATACTATTTGGTGGCAGTGAGAGGGGCAGAATGGGGTCTGCATTGGTGAGGCAGATGTACAGAATAAGTCTTTTAGGGAAGTTTGTTTCTGCTTTTTTTTCTGTAATTGACTGAAAAAGAGAGGCAACATACTTATCTATGAAGATCTTCTGGTAATTGGTGGTATTATATGAGTCAAACCAGTGCCCCAGGAGAATCATGCTGCTCATGGTAACCTTTTAGGAAATTTAGCTGCTGTCATCCAGAATTTGACTTGCATCTTAGCAAGCTGTTGCATGTGCTTGTGTAAATAAGACTGTTTGAAGAAGGAGGCAAGACGACATTATTTTTCTAAGTGCACAGAACTTCCACTCCTCCATATCTGCTTATTGTGAGGTTATTTTAAAGGGACCTAGGGCAAGATGATCACTTGGGTCAGCTTGTCTTTGCTGTGCAAATAAGGGCTTTATGGTGTTTATTTCTGAGAAATGACACTGCTGCTTTCAGGAACATGTGCATAGCTACACAACGAGTGCTGTTCTGAGATACTACAAGTTAACTCTGAGCCAGCTGGTTCAGGTACTGTGCACAGTATGGCCCTCTACCTGGGCAAATTAGCCTTGCTGAGTACCTAAATGGAGCACTATATTAACACAGCTATATTGCTTCTAGTACCTGTGCAGACTTTTTCAGAACTAACTCAGGTGTTTCCATGTGGCACTGTATTATGTCATGTAGGTATATCTATGCTGTTTCTATATTATCACCATTGAACAAAAGACAGATTAAAAGAAAGTTCAGAAAATTGGCAAAGGCAAAAAATATTTTTATTAGAATTCATTAAAAAGTAGACTTGTTGATATTGCCATTTTGGGATGTTGTTTCTCATTAAAATAGCTGCTTTGAAGCATCGTATAATATTTGGTGCTATAAAACTAAATCTAAAAAGCGAGAACTGAGAGACTGAACATGACCTTGGGATTCTGTTCAGGTATCTAACCAAGTTCCCTTGCTGCTGCTTAGTTATGAAGCAGATAAAAGGATTAACTAGGCTCTTGAACTCAAAGATAAAACCACCTTCTGTGTGATTTACTCAGAAGGTAGTGGGGCTCACAGTTTTCTTCTTTTTTTTGAGAAATCAAAGAATAAAAAATTTTGATCTTCGCAAAACCTATGGTAATTGAATTGAAATGTACATTTTAAGGTGATTTTTAAATCAACATGGGCCTCAAATGTAGATTATGATAGTTTGTTTTTGCAAAAGCTGCCTAACAAAAGAAGTATTTTCATGGCTAGCTCTGTACCTGTATTTGGGATGACTCCAAGGGGCATTCTCAACTATCTAAAGCTATAAATAGCGTCCCCTCCTTGTCTCCAATTACCTTGCTGCTCTGCACATCTGAAGCACAGAAGGAAAGACAAATAATGAAGAGACTGATTCCTTAAAGGGCTGTACTGTAGTACGACAGGAAACTCAAACTGAGTCTACCTGTCTTTCCTTCTGTTGTGGGCAGTAGAGAGGAAGTGGGGTGCCAGAGAGCCACTCTTCTACTTATTGTGCTTCCGTCATCTACCTTGGGTTAAGAACACAGTGCAAGAGTTAGCTGCAGAGAGAATCTCTGCCTCAAGATCTGATTCTCCAGGAAGCTTGGAGGGCCAGCCAGTGTAAAACCAAGTCAGGAGTTACCATGGTTGGTGGGTTAGCACTAAGAGCCAGTCTAAGGATGGATTTGTCAATGTAGACAAATCCCATGTAAGCAGAAAAGCAGCCTTTCAGTTGGAAACTTTTCAGAAGAGTAATATTTCTTTTCCTATTTACAACTTGATCATAGAATTATTCTGCTGGTGTATGAGAATGTGAAGCTTGGTTAGGGACATAAACTGAGGCTGCTCACAGATGTTCATTTAAAGGTGTGATGGCATCTGATCCCCAGTTCCAACAGCCACCTCTCCTGCCATGCCTACATGGCATAGAACATGCAGTTTTGGGATTGGAGTTCAGATCCTAAACGTGTTTTACTTGCCAGTGCAGGTGAGCCCAAGGTCATGATCCTGGGCTCCTGCTGCACTGACAAGTTGGGAGTCCAACAATCAATTAATTGTTGGCCCTGGGACTGCACTGGGGCTTGAACTGGCTCTGGCATTGTCCCCAGAGCTGGCCGACAATCAGTTGATTGTTGGCCAGCTCCACGGATGGTACCAGAGCTGGATCAAGCCCTGTTGCAGTCTCAAACCAGATGGCAGTCAACTGATTGTCAGCTGGCAGGGACTGCCCTGGGGCCAGTCTGAGCTTCAGTGCAGTCCAGCTGACTGATTGTTTGCTGGCAGTCCTGGCTCCAGGCTGATTGTGGACCTGACTGAGGCTGGTTTGAACCCTGGTATGGTCCTAGAGGTATCTGATCATCAGCTGGTGGTGACTTCACTAGGGCTGGTTGGAGACCCTGGTGTGGTCCTATTTTTTGTAGCTGGTTTCCCTTTGTGTGGCAGCATTAATTCCATGAAAGTTTAGCTGGGTTACTATTTATGATGTGGTTAACAGACTAATTGCATTTTAAATGTAACATCTGCCAGGGGCCTAAGTGAAACTGCTTAAGAAACTTTTGTTGTCCAAACTAAATGAGAAAGTACAAAGTAAAGCATGATTGATTAATAACTTCAAAAAAATAATATTTTAAATATTTATTTTTGTTTAAATGTTTATTTTGTAAACAAAATAATATAAAAAAACCCAGGCAACATACAACATACATACAAACAGTGCAACGTACATACAAGTAGAATCTAGCAAAATGCAACTAAGAGATGTTACATCTTTTCATGCCGCATCCTTGAAGAAGAGTAAGGGTGAAGCAAATATGCAACACAAGCAGACATTCCAAATCAAGTATCTGCTTTTTGTGTGAATTCCCTTAGTTTGTAGATTAGTGGCAAAAGCCTCAGTTACTATGATTACATTTTCTATGCTTAATTTACTTGCACTTTTTAAAGAGAAATTCTAACAGATGCTGTATTCCTTTTGGTAAAACCTCATGGAGGAATGATTTAAGTATGTAAATTAAAATCATTTTAGATTGAGTGAGTGAAGCATTGACTTTATTTTGGTGAGAATTGGGTAACCTCTTTCTTATGTTCATTCACAAATTGCAGAACATGTTGCTAGGTTTGTTCCAATCAGAGAGACAGATGGCTATAAATGGTAGTGGTTTGGTGGAGTTACTTGAGACAAAGGGATGGTTATAGCCATGTAAGCTGCTTCTGTCTTCAAAATGATAAATGATTTTGCTCTAAGGCTATGGACTGGTGTTATACTGGTAGTGTGATTATACCCTCCTTTAGCCCTAAAATAAATAAATAAATAAATAAACAAACTGTTTGTAGCTCTACAAAGATGGCAAAAGTGCTACAAAATACTACCACTTTACCTCTATCAAAGAGGACTTCTTGGTAGGGAAGAGGCAAGATTTTCGAAGTGGGACAGTGCTAACAGAATCTTGCTACTGCTGGTACACCCCTGGCAAGAGCTGGGACTGGCTATAGAGTGTGGTGCAGGCAAAGTGAGCTGTTTTCTTCATGCTTGGTATCCCTGCAGGGGTGAAGGACTGTCTTTGGCAGCTGTTGATTTTCGGCAGCTGTTGATTTTCAGCAGCTGCCAGCTGGTCATTGAAGCTAAGTACAGACATTCAAAAAAACAGAGCCTGAATTGATTTAATCTTTGCAGGTTAGTCTAACCTGTGTAGACTGAACTAATTTGCAACTGAATAGACAGTAGCTTCTGATTTTAAAAATGCAGCCACATGCCTGCAATGGCTCAGGTTGGAAACCAGGGGTACTAGAGTGAACTCTCCCTTCCCTTCAGACTAGAGGGAAGCTGAGCTGAAGGGAGGCATGGCCAGGCCCAGCCAGGGGGCAATCCTGCTGCATCTTCCCAGCTGCTGGGATTGGGGTTTTGCTTGTTTGGGGCAGCTCAGGAGCAAAGCCAAGATCGGGGAAAGGGAGGGGAATGAAATGGCTCCAAGCCCAGGTGGGGACACAGAGAAAGATTTCAGCAGCTTCATTCTGGACATGAGCCCCGCTGGACAGAGGGACCGGGGGTAGGGGAAGGGAAGGAAGGGGCATGTTGGCACTAGCCTGGAGCAGAGCTGAGCTGGTCACACAGCTGGGGGAGCAGCTCCTGCCCAGTGGCCCCTTCTCTTGGTGGAGAGCAGTACCCTGGCCAGCCCTGGCCCCTGCACCAGCGCATATGGCGTGGGCTTGCCCCTTCAGCTCAGTTCTATTACTTGCTTCTGCCAGGTGCTGAGCTGGGTGTGCCTTGCTCACGCTTCCCCTACCTGGCACGGTGGTGCAGCATGGCCCCGTGTACCACTTGCAGGGCACTTCCCCACTGCCACTGTCTGCCCAGCTGGTGTGGGCAGCACCTACCAGTATGGCCAGGGCGGGCTTCCCGATGGCAACGAAGAAGCCATAAGGGTAGCACCCCATGCCTGGTGCCTGGTACATGAGGCCATGTCACACCTCTGCTATTGGGCAGGGGAAGAGTGAGCAAGGCATGCCCAGCTTGGCACCTGGCAGCACAGGAGATGCAGGTAATAGTGTTCAGGGCTCAGGGGGTGTGCTTGCGCCATATGCACTGCTGCAGGGGGCAGGGTTGACCTGGATGCTTCTCTCCAGCGGGGCAGCAGCTCGGCTCGCCTTTGCCCCGGGCTAGCATTGACACACTCGAGCCCCTTCTTGTTGCCCCCACCCCTGCCCTCAGCCTGAGTCCCTCTGCTCAGTATGGCTCACATCGAGGATGGAGCAGCTGCAATTCCTGCGTGTGTCCCCACCTGGGATTAGGGCTGTTTCACTCCCCTTTCCCCCCCGCAGTCTGGCCTTTGCTCCTGGGCTTCCCCAAGTGAAACCCTAGCCCTGGTGGCTAGGAAAGCACAGTGGGATCACCCCCTGGCTGGGAGTGGAGTTCTGGGTATCCCGGGCTGTGCTGAGCCACAAACAGGAGGGGAAATCTGAGCAGACCCTGTCTGGGGCCCCTGCTGGTGAGAGTGTGGAGGCAGGGGCAGGTTTAATTCCTCTCTGCCTGAGCCTGCTGTCCCACAGCCTTCCCCCTTCTGCTCCAGTGGGCAAAAATTTGGCAAGGGCTGTTCCACCCCCTCCAGGCAGATAGGGCTCTGTCCCCAGCACACCCATCCCCTTGTCAGTCAGCTATCATTGTTCCAGCTAGGGAGCAAAGGGGTAGGGCCAACCTTGCTCTGCTCCAGCAGACGGCATAGCCCAGCCCAGGCCTGGAAAGCATGCTGGGGGCTGTGATTTGACTTGAAGCAGGAAGGGGTCTGGGTCAGAAGTTCCATGAACCAGTTTGACCTAAATCGGTTAAGTCTGATACTACATTGAACCAGGTTTATCTTAAACTAGTTTTGGCCATTTTGAAACTGGTTTATGTGCACTCAATTTCTGTTCTGCTACAAGTTTAAACCAGTTTCTGATCACTTAAACTGTTTTTTGTGTAACTTCTGTCCCTAACCTGACAGCCTGCTCTCTTCCTGGGAGGTGGGGGAAACCAAGGGGCAATCTCTTACCACCCCCTGGCTGGAGAGCTTACACACGCTCTATTGTGCTATGTTTATGTAGCACTATGAAGGGCCTTAGCACCTTGGACACTTGTCCATACCCAAAGAAAAAATATTTTCTCGTAAAACTTTGGTATATCTGAACTAAATAAACTTATACTCACAACATAAAGGCTGTATGGGGTAGCTTTTCTAGCATAAATGTCAGCATTCTTGTCCTCCTTATTCTTTTCAGATATTCAGAAGGAAAGTATTTTCCATACAGTTTTCAAAGAAGTTGTACTAGAACTTGTCTCCAAAGCAGACTTGCCATTCAAAGATAAAGTTCAGGCCAACTCGGGTTCTGCTGTGTTAGGGATGTCTACATTTTTTTTCTTTGACTCTTAAGCTAGTATAGCACAATATGCATGAATCCTGCATATGTTAGGATAAGGGAAATATAGTATTTGGAAAGACCAGACAAGGCTTGGAGAATCCTGAGCAATGCTTCCCTGAAGACATCTGTGACAGGCAGCATATGTAACTTTGTTTTAGGTTATCCTTTGCAGATATTGTGCAGGAAGATATTTAACTTGAGGCATATATTCTGCACAATGTTAACTTTCAGCATCCAGGCATCCACACTTAGAACATGTGCTGCATTTATGAAAGGAGATTCTAGATCTGAAGCAAAAACCTCTTCATGAGAGAGGTTAGCCATTTGGAATTGTATCTCTTCTCAAAGTAGGTAACATTTCTTAAAGTGACATCCAAGAAAATGTAACTGAGATTCCGGCAATGATGACTTGATAGATTCCGTAGTGAAGAAAATAATTTTTCTTCATCCTCACCAAAACTGTAACCTAAGATCTTAGTGCTCTTATATACAGCAGTTAAGGTTCTTGCTGCTTTTCATACCACTGACATACAAACTGCTTATCCATATACTTAAATGATCACAGATCTGTATACCAAGGTGACTTGTAATGAGGGCATATACTAATTGTGTTTAGGAATTGTTCTATGAATGATTTAGAAGAGAATATAATCATTATACTAATGGTCAACTAAGACAGGTGCTTCCATGATCCAGTATTCATCAAGTAGAGCTGTCAGGCATGCATTTGGGCTACTTAGTTTTGGTAGCTGTCTTTTAAGAATATAACCCATTTAGAGAGTGTAGTTAACCCCGCCCCCCAAGGTCATACAGTGGTAAGCAAAAGAATAAACTACTACTTCTGTAGTGTCATGAAGAGGCCCCAACTGCTAATTTTAATTTTGAATATCTGATCATAACTAATTTGAGCCATTTTACATGCAAGATATTTGGGGCATTTCCCCCCTAGACAGTAAATTTCCTCTTATACAGTACTGAAGACTCTCTGTAGGGGGTATTATTGGAACATTCATGTATGATTTATTTCCCTCTTGGGGCACAGAGAAACTAGCAGTGTGAGTTGAATCAGGTTTAGTCTGTTGTGTCTGTCTGACGTTTTTTACAAAGCACAGTGTTATAATGGGTCATTGGACTTGATTGTTGAAAACAAGCAAAGGAAATTACTTGAGGCTGGAACCTTTCATACTTCACATAACCTCTCTAGATTTCAGTCACGTTGACCTGTCTGGTGAAGTAGCCCATCCGTTCCCAGTTTAATCATCAGCCAGTGTTTACCAACTGCTTAATTGACCTCGTATGTTAACTAATTATGAATCATTGATAGTGTTTTGGCAGCTCACCTAAAGGTGAGTATGTAAGTAGTATATACACTGTATATGTTAAAATATAGTATTCTAACTGGCAAGATTGTCTAAATAAACAATCTGTTTATTTAATGCTGTTGTTAGCACATTAAATAATGTTTGCATGTGCTGTCTGATATCACTTCAGAGTACTGATAATGTTTCAAGGGTAAGATGTTCTCTCACCTTTTTATATCTGGGAGGACAAGCAGTATGACACTTAAAAAAATGCTGATGGAATAGGAGCCAAAATAAAGAATACAAATGCTAGGAGTCATACTGAATGAGATGTAGACTCTCCAGGCAGTGCCTAGAACAATGGCAATTTGTGACTGAAGTTCAGGTTCAGGGGAGGATGGAGGGTATCTGAGAAGATGAGAAAAAGAAGGGAGGAGCTCTGCCAGCCCAGAGTGGGAAAAGAAAAATGATGCCAGGTGAGGGGGGAGAGACAGCAAGCTGAGGGGAATTGGGCACAAAAAGGGAAGAGGAAGGAAAAGAGACATCTGACAAGATACTGTGAGAGCTGTGGACAGTAGAAGGAAAACATTTTGCTTTGAGGACAAAAGAGGTAAGACTGGGAAAATGGGGGTGACATAAAGACTAGATGAAGAGAGTCAACACAGGAGTTCAACCAGAGAGGAGACACAGCCCAGGGAAGCGAACCTGTACAGAGGAGATGGCAGAGGGAGAGAAGCGAAAATCCTTTTCACCAGGAATAGCACCTTTTGTCAATAATGCGCAGTAGATACGGCCTCAAGAAGAATTGATCCAGGTATCCCAGGTAGAAACATTGTAATACAGAGACAAAAAGGAAGAAGGGACTAAGGATCATGTTACGTTGTTTAAAGCTAAAAAATTCACATTTTAAATTGGCTTTTAAGAGGAAGTCCCTCCTCATCCTCCTGATTAGAAATTTTGAACATACTTGCCAGAATATTTCCCCCTTATTTCCTGTCACACTGTTTGAATGTGTAGCAATACATTGAAGTGTCTTTGCTTCTGAAACTTTTGATACCCAAGGTATTATCTTCCCATGGTGCTGCTTTAAACATCTTCTATTTTTTCTGTATTCATTCACCGTGCCCTTTGCCAGACCCGACTCCCCTTACTCCAGCTTCTGTGACATAGAACTGACCTCTTCCTCTGCTTCCTTCTCTGAAGAGGTCTCAGCATTTAATATGGCTTTCTTTACTGTCTATCTGGACTGTTCAACATGGGAAGTCCCACAGTTAATTTGACCACTAAACTTTTTTTATCTTATTAAATAATGGCTATCCAATTTCTGAGTGACCAGAGACCTCATGCAGTGTGGACTACACACCCCCTGGACTTCATACTGTACCATGTGCATGCCACACACTGCTGCAGGTACCCTCCAGTGCACTGTGCCAGCACCTCTGTTCCCTGCACATTACATCCTTCCTTCTGTGTGCCCTCCACCCCCACGTGGTAGGCTGCCCACTGCACTGTGTCCTTCAGCTTCCCCCCGCCAATCCCCTGGCCATATACTCTTGTGGCTGCACTGCACTGTGCCACCCCCAGAGCATGAGCAGGAAGCAGAAGCAGAAGCCCCAGAGGAGAGAGAGGGAATCCAGAGACTCTGGTGGCAGCAGCTGCATCTAGAGCAGTGGGGAGAGTGGTGCCTGGATGGGTAGACTTGAGGCACAGGTTAACCCTTCAGTAGGATGTATGTGGACCACAGGCCACCAGTTGGACAGCCCTGTTATAAATCTGTGTTTGCAGTCTATCCTTTCCGCTCTCTTCCCACTAGTGTTCTTACACCCACATTAAGCAGAAAAGGATAACCACAGAACTCTTTGGCCCAACTCTACCCTCTTTGTCTTTTTAAATAATAGGGTCACATGAGAGAGAACATTGATTTCTGATGTCTCTGAAAGTTCAAGCGATGATTTTATGTGGATCAATGGTTTTATTTATAGAAATTGTCTGTTTACCAGAGTTAGCTATTCTTGCAAACTGGAAAGGTTTTAACAAAGGAGCTGATGATATTAGTTACCGCAAGCAGAATGCTCGATGGTAGCCTTTGTGTACCGTCCCCATATCCATAGAATAAGCCTTTTCTTTCACCCACTGGAAATCCACTTGATGAGGAGGTTGGGGAGTGCAGAGTAAAATATTTCTATAGGCAAGTCAGTGGTGTTTAATTTTTGCATTAATTTGGGAACTCCTATAATCCTAAATCTTCATTTATAAGGGAACCAATTGATATCCATCCTTTTAAAAATTATTCGTCTTTTTACAATAAAAGATTATTTATAACTGAATAATTTAACATGAACAGTGGTTTGTGTTTTCTTCCATAACTCAAGCTGTTTAGGGAGATTATAAAATATTGCGGAGCGAATATTAAGAATAGGTTGTTGCACTAAGTGCTACTGCTGCCCATTGGAAGACGATTCCTTTTTCATTTTTTTTAACAGTTGTCTGCATTGGTATCAACTTTTCATTGTAGTTGTTTTCTTGGACTGAATGTGATTTAGAAAAAAAGAGTAGGCATGTCCAATGAAAACTGAACTGAAATTAGGAAACAGCTTTGTTTCTGCAGTGATGCCATTGAATTAATCTTTTAAATAAAAGTAAGTAGACTAACAATGACTGAAGGGTGAGTTGTACCTGTGACATTTCTGTATTTTTCTTCATGTACTTCTGTCAGATGACAGAGCTACATTTACATTTCTCTGAGCACGGTTTTTCAGTTCATCCCACTTTGACTGGTCCATCAGATTAGAGCACCCCCACGTTTCCATCTGTATCATTTCCTGCAGGTTCAGTTAGAGTTGTGCCCTGTTATGGCATAAATTCAGCTGGTACATGTAGTTAGCAAAAACAGCTTAACCTAAACAATACGATTTATTCACAGTAGCATCACAGAAAAGTGTCAGAAATAACAAAAGCCTAAATTTATGTTATATTGCTTTCTCTAAGTGTAGCCTTTCCTTGATTGTTGAAAAGTAATGTGTATCTTTTGGGTTTTTTTGCTGATATTGTTAATTGGACCAACTGTATAGTTGGAAAAGACATTAAACAAGATTTTGGGCACAAAGTGTTTTTTTTCAAGTCACTGTGGCACTATGTCCTAGATCATCAAAGCTACAACAACACTTCAACCCTACTCAACAGTTGAAGTCAGTTCCACTTGATCCAACACTTGCGCGTTGATGCTGGGCAAAATAGACTGGGAAAAACTGCCCCTTCTGCTGCTGCCTCTTTGAGAGTCTAACTCTCCTCAGTGATGAGATTTTTCTAGCTGTCCTTTTGGATGCAAGCTGTGTTTTTTATCCCTTTCCAAGATCCTTTGTTTGAAAGTTTTTCCATACAAAGTTCTCTTGAGGTTTTGCTTAGGGTTTCTGAATTTGACCAAACTTCCTTTCTTCAGAGTAGGTCAGAGAAAGAGTCTTTCACCTGATACCTATAAAGAAACATTAGATCTCTCACCTGATACCTATAAAGAAACATTCTTGTCCTTAGTTGGTAGGTATTTCTGTGACTATTTCTGTGCTTATTGCAGCAATGAAGTGTCCCCTGCCATTTCAGTACCTATAACAATCACTGTGGTGATGATGAGTATTGCCAGGAAAGATTTGAAGGTTGATAGAGAAAAAATATTAAAGCACAAGAAAGATTTTCAAACTTATGTAAGTGGTGTGAAGGCAACCAGTTTCATCTTGGATGAAAAGGAGACAGAGTTGATGCCCTGTGGAAATTTTTTTACATTTTAAATTGCTTTAGAAGCCTGCAATGAGTTTGCTATTTCACAGAGATCATCTGCCTTCTGGATGCCCTCACGGCCCACCAAGAAAAACAGTCTGAGCATGTGAATAGAAACACAATGTTTTCTTTCCAAGAAATAGCCTGTTCGCATGAGATGTCCTGGAAATGTTGATTGTTGTGGTCATTTGGCCAGTCATCCTGGACACTTTTCTTTAGATGGCAAAGAAGATGAGAAAACACCTGGGACAGCTAGGAACTGAGAGTATCAGCAGTTTGCAAAACACCTCCCAGTATTTAAAGTCCTTTTTCTCAATAAATGAAAAAGAAATTATTTTAAAAAAGAAAACCTCTACTTTATACTTCTACTGAACACATTCTAGGTTCCTTCCAAGGAAGCTCTTATTGAATGCTATGTTCCTAAAGTACTGCCATTACCATACTATCTAAGTGCCTCAGTGTTCAATACATTAGTCTTTTAAATATACTTGTGTGGCAGGAAATTAACATTATTGCCATTTCAAAGATGAAATGAAACACTGAAGTGATTGCCACTGGGGGTCTATGGCGTAGCTTCTCCACATACCAGCTTGAAATGCAAAATATCTCTGAAATGTGGCATCTAAGATTGGTAGTGTTAGTAATCAAACTGCATAATAACAGACTTTCTAAATGGAATATATACATCTTTCCCAATCACTTTACTTGTTCCAAGGCAATACTATAGTTCAGCCCACTTATTCTGTCTGCCTATAGGTTTAAAATAATATGAACATATTTAAGACGAATAGCTTAAGAAAATTTCTTCAAAGTTGAGAAAATCCCCTTTTTAGGCTGTGTGTGTGTGTGACGTTTCTGTTGTTGAACAGTTGTAAGGCTTGGTTAAGGTGGGCATTTGAACCTGAGATCATGGGTGCTTGCTACTTTTTTAATACTTAAAGCTTTCTCTCAAGTGCTGCAGGGCAAACTGTTCAAAATCCAGTATGTTGTTTCAGTGTAAAAGTATTTCTCATTTTTGGGGGATCTCTGTACGCACAGTCTGGACTAGTGCATACCATTTCAGGCTTTGCCAAATGATCTGGGAGTTTGCATGACTTAAAACAGTATTTCTACAGTGTATACTGTTGGGAAGGTTGGATTGCCTGCATCAGAAAAATCAGAAAAAATTGAGGTTCTACAGGCATCACCTTAATCTCCCTAACAAGCTCTAACTAGGTATATATTGTTTCTTAGCAAAAGGGGGAGTCTTAGAGCCTGGAGATCCTACTGGAAAATGCTGAACTTCTTCTTTGTTTTCACTATGTAGTTTAATGAATATAAATGATTCTTTAGTATACCTTTTCCTCTTAGCCAATTTTCCAATTTCTGGAACATTGCATTTAAATTGTGAAGAAATACCTCTTATTTAACTAAATGTATATTCGCCAACTAAGCCTAGCATGCCCTTAAATCTTATTTAACTTGTACTAATAATTGCCTTTACAAATACTTCTCTGGCAAAACCAGTCTCTGAGCATATCAATCATCCCAGCATCATTTGTGAGCATTGAAATCACTTTAATAGAATAATGTTTTATTTGGAGGCAGTGTTGCTTTAATGCATAGACCATTTTTGGGTCAAAGGGTTTGATGATGTCCCATGTGGTTTTAGAGCAGTGGATACAATGTACATGGATGTAATGCTTGGGTAATTTACAGATTGCTTAGTGGAGCTGCAAAAAGATTGTAACTTCACTGGCAAGCATGTTTTTGGTATGATTTTTCTTCTTCTTTGGCTTCTATTTTTTGTAACGAGACGTAATCTACAAATCTAAAATTAGGCTTGATTACTGCCTGCAGTAACTGAAGAAAGATTTTGACTTCATCTTCACTGCACTTTTCCTTTTTGCTGATCTAGAGGAAGAACAAGAACCTCTTTTAGGTTCAACTTCTTGGCATTCCATATGGGCTTGGTTTTGTTTCTAGTTGTTTTCTGTTCCTTGTACCTACTCAGAGCAAGGATTCTCAACCACGGTGCTGTGGGACTCTGGTATGCCATTAGATCCTTTGAAGAGTGCTACAAGGTGTGAGCGGATAAGATTCATAGACGTTAGGTTTGGAAGGAACCTCAGTAGATCATCGAGTCCGAATCCCCTGCATAGGCAGGAAAGTGTTCTGTGTTCAGATGACCCCAGCCAGATGCCTATCTAACCTCCTCTTGAAGACCTCCAGGGCAGGGGAGAACTCCGCCTCCCTTGGGAGCCCATTCCAGATTTTGGCCACTCTAACTGTGAAGAAGTTCTTTGTAATGTCCCATCTAAATCTGCTCTCTGCTAGCTTATGGCCATTATTTCTTGTAACTCCCAGGGGTGTCTTGGTGAGTAGAGCCTCACCAATTCCCTTCTGTGCCCCCATGATGAATTTATAGGCAGCCACAAGGTTGACGCTTAACATTCTCTTGTGGAGGCTGAAGAGGTCCAGGTGCCTTAGTCTCTCCTTGTAGGGCTTGGTCTGCAAGCCCTTAACCATACAAGTGGCCTTTCTCTGGACCCTCTCCAGGTTATCCAGATCCCTCTTGAAGTGTGGCGCCCAAAACTGCATGCAGCATTCCAACTGCGGTCTGACCGGTGCCTGATAGAGGGGAAGTATCACCTCCTTGGTTCTGTTTGTCACACATCTGCTGATGCGCGATAAAGTGGTGTTAGCTTTGCTGATGACTCCATCACACTGACAACTCACGTTCATCATGGAGTCCACTAGGACTCCAAGATCCCTTTCTGCTTCCGTGTTGCCGAGCAGGTCATTTCCTAGGCAGTAGGTGTGCTGGACATTTTTCCTCCCTAAGTGCAGCACTTTGCATTTCTCCTTGTTAAATCGCATTTTATTGTGTTCTGCCCATTTGTCCAACCTGTCCAGGTCTGCCTGTAGTTGTTCCCTGCCCTCCGTTCTCCCCACGGTTTTGTATCATCCACAGACTTGGACAGAGTACACTTCACTCCCTCATCCAAGTCACTGATGAAGACATTGAAGAGTATCGGTCCAAGGACCGAGCCCTGCGGGACCCCACTGCCCATGTCCTTCCAGGTCGATACCATTTCATCCACCGCCACTCTCTAGGTATGACCCTCTAGCCAATTTGTCACCCACCAGACTGTGTAATTATCCAAGTCACAGCCTCTTAATTTGTTCACTGGTATGGGATGGGATACCGTATCGAAGGCCATCCTGAAGTCTAAGTAAAATATATCAACCCCTATTCCTGTGTCCAGGTGTTTTGTAGCCTGATCATAAACAAAGACTAGATTAGTCAGGCATGATCTACCTGCTACGAACTCGTGCTGGTTTCCCCTCAGCATAATTTTTCCTGCTGGGCTTTCGCATATATGAACCTTAATAATCTTTTCAAAGACTTTCCCAAGGATGCAGGTGAGACTGGCTGGCCTGTAGTTGCTTGGATCCTCCTTCCTCCCCTTTTTGAAAATAGGGACCATATTGGCCCTTTTCCAGTCTTCCGGGACCTGTCTTGTGCGCCACAAGTGCTCAAATATTCTTGCCAGTGGCTGCGCAGTGACATCAGCCAGTGCCTTCAGTACCTTCAGATGGAGTTCATCTGGGCCTGCTGACTTAAATGCATCCAGTCCTTCCAAGTGACTCTGCACTATCTCAGGGTCAACGCTTGGTGGTCTGGCACCCTGCTGTTGTCTCTCTGTGATCCCATTGTGAGACTTGTTTTGCCCCTTGTTTAGAAACACTGAGGCAAAGAACTCATTGAGGAGTTCAGCCTTGTCCCCCCCATCTGTCACCAATTGCTTTTGGCCATTCAGTAGTGGTCTTATACTGCCCTGGGCCTTCCTTTTGCTCTCTATGTATCTGAAAAAACGATTTTCTGTTATCCTTAACTTGGGATGCTATCCTCAGCTCCATGATAGCTTTGGCCTTTCTAACTGCCTCCCTACAACTGCGAGCTGAGGAGGCATACTCCTCTTTAGTAATTTCTCCCTAACGGGGTAAGGTAAGGATAAGGTGTAAGGTAAGGAGTAGGTAAGTGCAGGCTTGTCCTTGCTTGGCTGATGCCTCTTCCATACTGCTTGGCCCCTCTGCAAGGAGCTAAACAACATAACACATACATTAGTGTGTAAAATGGGATGCTGCTCAGTTTCCAGTTATGGAGGAGGGGTGCCTCAAGTTCAGTAAGGGATGCCTCGAGTCCAGAAAGCTTAAGAACCACTAGACTAGAGACATTGTCATGCTACAGGTGACCCTAAGGGTGTGTCTTCACTAAACAGCATGGCTTATTGGCACCTTGATTTTAACAACCAGGTAAGCCCAATCCGGAAGTGAGTGTATCCACAGCAAAAATGTGTCTTGTGACATATCCTTGATTCATTGTACTCAAATTCTTTCCATGTCAGTTGTGTCAGTTACTGGAGCTATTGTCTCTCCTTCTTGGGGAAAGCAGAAGAAGGTTACTAGAGAGCTATCACCTTTCAAGAAGTTTGTCTACATCCTTGTTGTCAACTGGGTGGGTTCTAGACCAAGTAAATTGGAACCCAAGTTCTACACTGTCCCTACCCTAGTCAGGTAAGAAAGCCTGCGTTTAAAGCAACTTTCAAACTTGGTTTATGGTGGACAGTAGGGGGTTTGAGACGAGATAAGTGCATGTAAGGACCCAGGTTAACTGTGCAGTGAAGACATACCCTTTGTGTATGGAACATCCCATTGAATCCTAGACTCTGCTTTATTCCGTCTTGTCAGATGCATCATTTAAAAAAAAAAATGTCTAAGCTAAGACTAACTTACGTTGGTGTTAGAGTAAGAAACTTGAAATACTCTGATACGGAGTTGGAGATATTTGTTACCCACCTGAACTGGGGGGCGGGTGTGGATCAGAGCCTTCACTTTGCAGGCCTGGCCTAGCTACCCCCAGTACCCTAGCCAGGGAAGGGGGTGGAGGGTGCTCCAATCCACCTCTCCTTCTAGCTCAGGCCAGGCAAAGCCCAGCCAGCAGCTTCCCCCTCGCTCATCCCCACTCCTTCCTTGCTGACAGCCCTGCATCAGCCTTCTGATGTGCACTGCATGCACAAACATGTGAAAAATTAAGCCTAGGGAACACATGTTCCCTGAGGCACTTTAAAGCAGACAGCCATCATCTGATACCTCATTTGAGGAGGGTTAATTTTTTTCATGGTTGGTCACTTTAAAATCACTCTCCAGCCTTGCATGCATGTCATGGCTGTAGAGCACTTTCAGGGCCTTGATCACATGAAAAATGTAACTTTTGTTTCCCCCTGTTCTATGTAGGGGGGGCAGCTTTCTTGCTTTCCACTGCAGCTACTACTTACAGTCACTGATGGAATTAGCTGATCCAATTCTTGCTTGCCGTGTTTTTTGGTGGAAGCTTAGTGGGACAAGAGAGCAGCCTTCCACACAATAGGGATGGTTGGATAGTGGGCTTGTATTGGCAGCACAGGGTGGCAGCCAGTTTGGAAGCTGCTTTTTCTGTTAGTAAAATGCTTGTGGCCCCTGTTTTAATGCTAGGTTTTGCTCCTGTCTTCTCTCACAATTTACCCCTATATTACTACATTCTTTGTTTTGCCCTCCATGCTGCCCAAGTCCTCTTCTACCCCTTACATTAGGTTTTCTTTTGAGGAAATTGATATGGTCTCCCACACAATTATCTCAAGCAAGCTAAGAAAGTATGGGTTGGATAAATAGACTGTAAAAAGAATACAAAGCTGGCTGGATCACTGGGCTTAGAGGGTAGTAATTAATGGCTTGATGTCTAGTTGGCAGCCAGTATGAAGTGGAGTGCCCCAGGGATCAGTCCTGGGGTTGGTTTTGTTCAATATCTACATCAGAGATCTAGAAGATGAGATGGAGTGTACCATCAGCAAGTTTGCAGATGACACCAAGCTGGGGGGTGAGTAGTAGATACACTGGAGGTAGGGCTAGGATTCAGAGTGACCTAGGTCCTAGACAAATTGGAGGATTGGGCCAAAAGAAATCTCATGAGGTTCAATAAGGAAAAGTGCAAACTTATGATGGAAAAAATCTCATGTACTAGATACAGGCTGGGGACCTGGGGTTTCCAGTGGACAGTAAGCTGAATATGAGCTAAGTGTACCCTCGTTGTGAAGAAGACTAATGGCATACTGGGCTGCCTTAATAGGAAAGTTGCCAGCAGATTGCAGTAAATGATTCTTCACTTCTATTTGGCACTGGCGAAACCGCATATGGAATACTGTGTTCAGTTTTGGGCCCCCCACAGGAGAAAAGGTGTGGACAAATTGGAGAGACTCCAGCAGAGGGCAACAAAAATGGTTAGGGGGCTGGGGAACATGACTTCTGAGGACGGACTGAGGGAGCTGGGCTTAATTAGTCTAGAGAAGAGGAGACTAGCTGAAGGGTGGCTCCAAAGAGACTGTTCTGAGTAGTGGCAGATGGCAGAACAGTGGGTTGTGGTCTCAAGTTGCAGCAAGGGAGGTTGAGGTTAGATATTAGGGAAAGCTTACTTACTAAGAAGGTAGTTAAAGCACTGGAACAGGCTACCCAAAGAGGCTGTGGAATCCCCATCCTTGGAGGTTTTCAAGACCTGGCTAGACAAAGTCTTGGCTGGGATGATCTAGTTGGTGATGGTACTGCTTTGAGCAGGGGGTTGGACTAGGTGACCTCAATTTTCTTCCAAACCTAATTTTCTATGATTCTGCGATTTGTAAATGTCCTGTTCCCCTGCCTACCCCTGTTATGCTTCTTTTGTATACTTCTTGTCCAGAATTATCATTAAAAGAAGGAAACACTGAGCTTAGTAGGAGGGGGTGAATGTGGAAGGAAATATGAGTAAGAGTAAGTGAGGCTAGTGTTTAATCCTTGTTTTTTGATGATGTAGGAAATCAAAGTAGGTGGGTGAGCGACAGCTGTGAAGTATTGAAAACTTGGCATCCCTGTTAGGAGGAAATAAAAGTGTCTTTTAGGAAACAGTGAATAACTTTATAAGAATAGATGATGTAAGTAGCACAGGAAAAGAGCTGGTAATAAACCATATCAAAAACAATAGCAGTTAGTGTTGTCAAGACTTTGGGTTTCCATCATCCTTGAGGACTTTTAGAGCTGCTTGCGTAGTTTTGAGCTGTTTTAGATAGCTTATTGTTGCATCTTTTTTATAGGTAATAACAAACAAATACTAGCCTCTGCCCAACCAGTTTTCTGAGTGGGAAATTTAAGATTATAAATTTAACAGCATACAGAGGGCTGGGGTGTGGATTAATGATAGAGTAACAGCTTCATCTTCCACAGGCTTTATTTTCCTGAAGATGCTCACTGATTGCTGAAACAACTGACTGGACAGCTGTGGGGCCACTAGTAAGCATTTGAACAAGCAGCTGATCACCTAGCTGGGGTCATTTGACCCCAGTACTATTTCCTGCCCATGGCAGGGGGGTGGACTTGATCTGCTCAGGTCCCTTCCAACCCTACCAACCATGAAACTATGAAACAGTGATATAAACCTGATCGTTTTAGACAGAAGAGATTAATCAGTTGAGTCCTTCCACCCAAACGTATCCCAACTTCACACCCTGACAAAACATTAGTTTAAACCAGGAGTAGGCAACATTCTTTGGCTGGAGTGCCAAAAAACCCACAATGTCTACTTTGTAAGGTGCTGGAGTGCCAGCACGCTGCAAAAAGAAAACTGCGGTGGAGGCGGTACATGGCAGTATGCACTGCATATTTAATACAATTAATAATCATTAATCTTGCTTCTATTTATTTATTTATTTATTTATTTATTTATTACAGTAAATACCAAGCTTTCTAAAAATTCAAAACCTGGTGACAATAAATAAAACTTGTGAATTTGTATTTTCTTGTTAAGCACGTTGTGATGAGGGGGGAGAGAGAAGCAGGGAGCAGCAGGCACTGGGGGAGTCGCTGTGGGCAGGGTGGCTTGGCCAGGCCCTTGGGAAGGCTGCAGCTGGAAGAGAGCTGGTGTCAGGCAGGGAACGGGGGCTGCCCCTGCCCCGGGGCTCCATAGACTCAGGACACAGAGGGAGACCCAGCAGCACTGTGGGTGGGGCCCAGCCAGCCCACCCAGATGGGGCGTAGCCACCCTGCCCACGAAGGGACACTGCCTGGATGGGGCAGGACGCTGGGCTGAGGGAGTTCCCTGCTTGGTCTCTGTATGTGCTGGGTATGTTGCAAGTGGGAGCTGCAGCCGTAGGCTGGTCCTCAGGCTCTGGGAACAGCCGGTGCTCAGGGCCAAGCCAGCCGGGAGCCTGCAGCGCAGCGGTTCTGTGCAGTGCCTGCCCTGGCCCCTTGAGGGGAGCTGCGGGTGGGCAAGGCCAGGACACAGGCAGGCTGAGGCAGCCGCGATGGCTGTGCCGAGGCTCCAGGGGTCTCCTGCGGTCAGGCTCCTGCACTGGGGATGGCTCTGCCCTGCCTGCACTGTGCCCAGCATGCAGGGAGGCCAGTCCCAGAGAGGGAAGCCTCCCGAGCCTGACGTCTTGCCTCAGCCAGGCAGCATCCTCACGTGTACAGGGTGGCTGCAGCCCATCCCTGTGGAGCTGCGCGGGCCAGGCCGGGCCAGGCCCCACCACAGGTACCGCTAGGCACCTCCACTTGCCTGTCCACCACAGCTCGAGCCTGCAGAGCCCCAGGGCAGCCCCGACTTCCCACCCAGCCCCCACCTTCCTAAGAGCCCGACTGGGCTGGCTTGCCTGTGGCGCCACCCGTACCCTGCCCTGGCTCCAGCACTTGGCACCTCAGTGTTGCCTTGGGTGGGACAAGGTGTCTGCCTGGGCAGCTCCCTCCAGGGGCCAGCCGGGCTGGAGGGCGCAGCCTGGTAGCACAGGGCAAGGGCAGTAGAGCACAGACAGCCTCCCTGCCTGCGCTCCCCTGGCTCCTCCCCAGAGCCTGCCGCAGCGTTGGGACTTGTGGCTGCGCAGCCCGGAGCAGCAACTTAAAAAATAAACAAACAAACAAACGCTTTTTTTGTGTGTGCCTCCCGGCATGCCAGGAAAAATGTCTCTGCGTGCCACTAATGGCACGCGTGCCAGGGGTCACTGACCCCTGGTTTAAACCCTCTGGATATAATTCCTGTGATTTAAAGGTTTAGGTCAGTGGGTTACAACTCAGAGTGGTCCCTAGGTCAGTCAGAGGTTCATGAGGCATTAAACATTTCACTGCAGTCATAAAGCAAAAAGACACTCTCCATTCCTCTTTGCCTGCACAGCCCTATCTTCAAGGTCAAATATTCTTTGTAAACCTCTCACATGTGCCTGTGTGATAGGTCATGGAGACTTGCAACTTCTATAATCTGATATATTTGAATACTCTTACAATAAAGGTAAACAGGTGTCATATTTTTTTTTTTTACTTTGAATAATGGATTGCCAATCTGAGAGATGCTTTTTTAGGCAAAGAGTAAAGAGGTTAAATTTCCTGACTTATTTGTTCTAACAGTGTACTACCCTGCCTTTCCAGAGTTAAATGAACAGTTAGTTATTTATTCTTAAGGGTGAGTTGTTCTTGAAACAGTGTTGTCTGCCCATTGATTTAAAAAAAAAAATGTTTCTAACATGATCTCATTAACATTTGCAATAGCTGGTTCTTTACTGGTCTGATCAGATTTAGGTAGCATGATTATTGTATGGTTTGATTTATCTGCATTGATTGTCTAGTATAGCTGCACTGAAGCTTGCCTGCCTGAAACTTAGTGAAGGCTTTAACTAAGTGTCTTTCAAATGTTTCCCAGAGCAGAGTTTCATTTGTTATATGCTGTATGCACTCAGAAATCTACCTGTCTTGCCATGTGTATTGGCTAGAGATTACTAGGACTGGAGGAATGAGCTTTGGACTCTCCTAGAAGGCAGAGTATATACCACATTTCCCTCAGCTGACTTTGAAAAGCTCAGTCTTTTGAACCAGTTCAAGACTCCGAACCATGAACAAACCTTAAAAGTTGCTGTTTGACAACTGGAATGGAATACCTTTTGCTTATTGTACTTAAGTTTATTAACTTATTTTAGTTTTTTTGTAATGAACATAGAAAATGTTTGTTTTTTGCACTATTACCTATGCCTTCCATGATTTAGCCTGAGGAAGATGGTAAGAAACTTAGTGAGATGTAATAACGTAGAAATAAATCTGACAGCAAGCCCCCGCTTCCCTCGCTTTCCCTGCCGGTCCTGTATAAAGTTGTTTATGAATGTGACCTGGTGCTGCTGCTTGCTATAGTATGTTTAGTATGAAACTTTTATATTGGTCAGTTCAATCTAGGAAAATATTGCTGATTCTTTACCTTATTGAAAAATGATGAAACATTTTTAAGTTTCTCCTTAAGAAATGTGGAAGGGATCTACAGCATGTGAAAAAGTACGATGATTCAGATTGACCATGTTCTGTTGTTTTATTAATAGCAACAAAGTAGTAAATATTCTTAAGCAATTGTTTAAAACTGAACAAAAGCTCTTTGATGTACTTATTAAGGGGAAAAAGGCTGAAGGTCAAGAATTTGTAGCTAATGTTAAACAAAAGTTTCAATGTGCCAGCAATTTGGAGCATGGTGATTCAAGATACAAAAATACAGGCAGTCCAGAAATAATAAATTGTGCTACCATCCTGAACATAGGTCCCACTACCATAATCTGTCCTTCTCTTGTGGGTACTGAACTTCTGCAAATTGTTACATAAAAAAATGTCTTCCTTGTTCTCTAAAGAAAGAATAACTGTGTCTTTTGTTTGATAGGATAACGTTGGACAAGCTTTCCGTTCTATTTTGGGTATAGGTTAGGGATGTAAATATCATTTAAAAAATATTTCTTTAACCTCTTTTAATTATATCAGTTAAACGATTGACCGATAACACAGAAGCTCAGACGCAGCTGCTGCCAGGAGCTGGAGCCCTTTGGCTGGGGGTAGGGATGGAGGAAGCAAGACCAGGTAGACAACATGGCCCAGATGAAGCCCTGTGCTGAGAGGGAGGGAACACCTGTGTACCAGCAACTAATTGCTTAATTGATGTCATTAGGCTGTTCACTGTTTTCCTCTTTAGGTTATGGGATTCAGTTCCCCTCTCCTGTGCCCCTCCCCTCCTCCTCACTCCTCTCTCCCTCTGGGCCACCCTGCTGCCTTCTGATTCCTGCTAGGGCACCACAGCATGGCTTTTCTTCCCCCCTTCCATGGCAGACTGCACCCACCTGGAGCTAATGGATAACCAGTAAGCTAAATGGTTATCACTGCACTTATCAGTGTTAAATAATTAATCCTTTAACCTTTCACATCCCTAGTATAGAAAGATCTTGGGTACATCTTATATTTGGCTTGAAGACTTGTGGAGTCCCTAATGTGTATATATAATATAATGGCGAACAGGCATAATTTTTTTTTGTATTTGTGTTAGCAGAGGTGCTAACAACAGTGAGAGACTGAGGAAGAATGAGTGGGGATGGTCAGATCACTTGGCTGGCAGCAAAGTTTTAGTAAAACTGAATGCAGTGGGTAATATGTGATGTCTGGTCTTTGTCTTGATGCAAAAGGAAGTTTCAGGTATCTAAAACTGCTGAGTGGAGAGAAGGTTGTGGTTACACTTAAGTTTATTGAGCTTTCTCTGATATTTGTGGTGATTTCTGACTTAAATGTGAAATAATTGGAAAGAATGGAAAGGGGCTATGACTGTATTTGTATATTAAACACATTTTCTGTACTTCAGAACTTTGGTTTAACTCTAATACCAAATTTCTCATCTTTCAGCTATTGTTTGATGTTGTGAAATGATGACATTCAATATTTACTTTATTTACAAGATATGGTGCCTTTTCCCATTTGACCTGGCAGGGCACAGGTGGTGAGGGGCTAGAGGTAGCATGGATCAGAAGAGGGAGGGGAGGTAGGAGCATGGGGAAACCAGGCAGATGGAGGGGCAGGTGCCAGGGAGATGGACCTGGGGGAGGCAAGTAGCAGGGGGTGAGTCGGTGTGGTGTCTGTTGGCAGGTAGGGAGGAGAAGTAAATACCAGGGAGCACAGGTAGCAGGGGAGGCAAGTGGAGCAAGGTGTGTGGGGTGGAAGAGGCACTCTGCTCCCCCACTGCCTGCCCCTGAGTGCTTCCCATGCCATCTGCCCCCCTACTGCTTACCACCCTGCCACTGCTTGCTCCTCTGCAGTGTTGGGAGGGATGAATTTAAGATAGTCCTCTAATAATTAGATCCTATACTTGGAAAATTATAACATTTATAAATCTTCCATGTATAGAATCTGATTACCAGGTAGTCATCTTAAATTCAGAGTCATCTTAGATTCAGTAACTATGGCAATACATTTGTAATTAACCAAACTTACGGTTTAGGAACAGCATTGGCTTTAATATGGAAAGTGGACTAACTGGTTCATTCCAAATAAATTACAGTACCTGTATACCATTTATATTTATTTACACTGTTATTTTTTTCAGATCTTTAACGTTTTGGATTTTTGATCATACATAATATTTTTAAGAAAGGAAGGTACTTTGTTTATAATTTCATTCCTACCCATGTCATACTGATACCTTTTTTTTATTATTAAAAAAATTAAATGCATATTTTTAGGCGCATGAATCCTTAATGAACCGTTGGGTTGGAAAATAACTAGTTGTATCATTAGACAGAGATATTGCTATTATTTGCATGAGATAGTGGAGATGAATAATTTAGCAAATGTTATTAGCACAGGCAGCATATTACTAAATTCACAGCAGGATGTAATGAAATTTCTGTCATGTGCTAGTATGCAGAAAGTATGCCTTCCATAGGCATTCTTGAACTTTTGACATCTCTTATAGTATTAACTATTATGTTACTGTACAGATCTTACTTGTCTCTTCATTAAATGAATGTTTTGTTTGAAAAGCTTTACTTAAGACTGTGAAAGGCGCTATAAGCCAAATACAGCTGTTTACTCTGAGCATCTGTTGCCACATCAGAAAAAAAAATTCTGGGTGTAGCTGCCACGTTATTCTTAAATTACTTAATGTCTTTTTAAAGCCGTTTATGGAGAGAGGCTGTGACTGATAGATAATTTTCTAAGCAGAGCTGTTGGTGTAGTAGGAGGCAACAAATCTGCTTGGTTTACATTTGAGTTCAACTTGAAACCAAGTTCGCTGAAACATCTTAGATTTATTTCAGTTGTCATTGTTTATTTCTTGGTTTTTCCCCTTATGTTTGTCGTCTTTAAATTTGACATTTTAAAAAATAATTATTCATGAATGGTCATATCTATGCTTGCATTTATTATCAAAGGAGAGACTCTTGCATTTTACTGACATTACTGATTTTGTTAACTTTGGGTAATATTTGCATTTTTTTTTTTGAAGCAGTTGCTTCTTTCCAGCTCTCTGAGATTGGTTGTCCTTATTTTCCACTTGTTGTCTACTCCAGAATTATGCAGATATGATCCACATGTTGGTTGCTCTCGGGCATTTTCCTTTATTTCTTGACATCAACTTTTGTGATCTTGCTTGCAACTTTTTAGTTTTATGTGCGAGTAAGCCATAGCATTTATGCTGTATAAATCCTTATGCAGAGGACATGGAGGTGGTGGTTTAGCTGACACCTTCATACAGCACAGATATTTTACTTATGTTTCATTCCCTGTTGGCCTTGGGGAATGAGTTTGTATCAGCGTTGCACACTGTCACACTTGCCCTTGCACTGCCCGGTGGAAATCTTTAGTGTGTGTTTTCTTTCAGAGTGATGCTACAAGAATGAATTTGACTCAGACTTTGCTCTACAATTTTTAAGCTTTTATAAGATATATAAGATCAATTATTTAAAAACTGAATTCTGATGGGAGTTTATAGAAATGTATAAATAATTCTAAACCCTGCCGTGTTTCTGGATGACACGTTCCAGCTTTGTGCTAGTGCTTGAGAACATGAAAACAGAACTGTTTAGTTCATTTTCACTGAATACACTTAAGAAAAACTAGGAGTGATTTGTAAATGTGATTTTAAAACATTCTTTTTCGTGAGATTTTACCTGTGTGTCCATCCTGTTGATGGACAAATGATTGCTCTTCTTTTCTTTTCAAGATATTGAAAGATTTACAAGATATTCTTTGTGAAGAACGAGAAAATGATGGGACTTCTGTTTAAAACTGACTGTATTTTTGTGTTTCATTTGAAGGTCATTCTGTGAGACTCTTGGGTCAGAAAAAGGATAATGGAAAACGGTTGGGGGGAGCGCGATTGGATTTGCCAAAGATTAGGAAGAACCCGCTGATAGAAATCATTTCCATCAATACAGGGTAAGAATCTTCCAAACTTCCTTATAAAATATTCATAATTGCCTAGGAATCTAATTTCAGTTTTCTCCAGACCTGGTGTGTGGTTGCTTCAGGTCATATAGAAAGGGAAAGGAAGACCATTTTTAAGCTCTTAAAGAATTTTGGATGGTATTTTTGCTGGAAAAAAAATCCTCAGTTACTTACTGGTATGCATGTATATATTTCATTAGCTTTTCTTTTTGGAAGAACCGTGCGTAAATGTATTCAATTAGTTGGAACATCTAGGTATAATTTTACTTAGAGGTTTCTTATACCACCAAGAAGTAAATATTTTTAGCAAAAATATGGTTTGTTTTATAGGAATGAAACCTCTTGCCCTTGTCCAGGTTCCAAGGGTGGGGAGGGGAGTACATTGGTGCGGTTGCACCCCCCTTTAGATCACACAGATCCTTTTTGGATCACAGGAGCATCAGCTGGTGACCTGGAGTCCTGGAAGCAGGTAAAAATCCCCCCATGGCACCCTTTCTTTTGCCATTCCTGTGTGCAGGGGCACCTCCCCATCCCTTCTAGTCCCCCCTCTATCACCTATTGCTGTTGTTGTCTGTCTGGCCTAGGGAAAGGAGTAGCTCTAGAGCTAATGCTGCTCTGCTCCAGTCAGGCTGCTGGGAGCTGAGCCCTGTAGGGACAGTGGTGGCTGCAGCAGGCAGATTCTTCCTCCTTGCTCAGTCCCCTCTCTGGTGTTCCTTGACAGCCTGGGAGCTGTGAAGTAGGGGTAGCAGCCACCCCCTCGGTGCCAATGACTGCTCCTCCAGCCCCCTCTTTAAAATCCTAGATCTGCCCATGTTCTTGTCCTCATTTTAATGTGGTCTTCAAGTACTGTATTGTATTGGATGTATAGCCCTTCTACTGCAGCTGAAAATGAATTGTAAGAGGCTGTACAGGAAACCTGATTTTCAATGGAAGAAAGTAGTTTATTTTTTATATATATATATATAATTTTTTTTTTTTTTAAAGAACTCTTGTGGAAAACTCTTGTAGACAAGAATCTATATTAAGTGTAGGCTTGCCACTGACACCTACAAGAATTGCATGCGCTTACCTGAGTGCAGTATTTTTCCCTTAATGACTCTCAAGTTCTATATTGACAGTTGTTTGGTGTCATTCTTATGTGAATAAAGAGCTATTAAAAATAACAATCGTATCTTACTGCATTGAAACACTGCGCATGGAACCCAGACTGGGAATAATAGGATGAGTCAGACCAGGTTTCATCTGAAGTACTGAATTTCTTATTTTTTGTCAATATTTGTTACAATCCTTACTAGTAATAGAGCAATCTAGCTGCAGTTAAAGTTACAAGCTGATACTGCTGTAATCCCATTTTCACATGTTCCTGACTTGTACGAATGACCTGCAGGTGGTAGAATAGGTTGCCATTTTCAGTCCTAGATTAGCAAATTTGGCAATCATCCTAAAAGTAAAGTGATTACAATCTAGATATTGTGAGATAACGATTGCTAGTTAACTGACTAGGTTGGCTATCTTTCCCCACGGAGTTTTTATTCTGGATATGTACTCACCCGTTCAATTTTGTTCTAATACAAAAAGCTTTCAGAAGGGGTGATATTAGGCATTTAACAGCTATCTGGGACTGTTTTAGAAAGAAGAGATTTTTCTTGTTCTTTGTTTCCTTCCCACTCTTTAGCAAATAGGTGCCAATTTATAAAATACTCATTGTCATGAACAGTTCCTAGTGGATGTGCATGATCATAAGAACATTGTACTGAACAGTAAAGTAGACTGTAAACTTACAGTATGATGAGCACACTTTAGTAAATGCCTGCGTGCATGCTTTTTACCCCATGGTAACTATAGGAAAGTTTACCCTCCCTGAAAATGGAGTAAGCTGCCTTGCATTTACTATAATGGCAATTTGGCCCTGTAAGGATTTGTTGAGCAGAAGTGGGGGGTAGCCAGTCCTGGCAGGTGAGGGACCCAATGATAATGGCAGGTCCCACCTGGGAGGCTGGAGGGATGAGGGAGGAAGGAGAAACAGACTGAAGAAAGAGCTCTGCTGCAGGTAGGGACCTAGAGTGACAGCAGCCCTAGGCAGGAGGAGATGGCTGACTTATGAGTATAATTCTTTTATATTTTGAAAATAAATTTAGCTGAAGAGGCAGCAGATGGACCCAGAGTGTAGCTGAGAGCTGCGGCTTAAGTGGATGAGACAGCTAAGCTTCCAATACCTTATCTTGTAATAAAGTTTGTGTACCCATGCCCTTATTACTTAGGCTTTGCTACACTGGGCTATGTCCTGTGGCAGACAGCTGTCAGAGCATGTGCATATCTCTGTGGCTTCTAGCATCTCCAGATTCATAGATGTTAGAGTTGGAAGGGACCTCAGTAGGTCATTGAGTCTGACCTCCTGCCCTGGGCAGGAAAGAGTGCTGCGGTCAGACGACCCCAGCTAGGTGCTTGTCCATTCTTTTCTTGAAGACCCCCAAGGTAGGGGAGAGCGCCTCCCTTGGAAGCCCATTCCAGATTCTGGCAACCCTGACTGTGAAGAAGTTCTTCCTGATGTCCAACCTAAATCTGCTCTCCATCAGTCTGTGGCCATTGTTCCTAGATACTCCAGGGGGTGCCCTTGTAAACAAAGTATCTCCTATTCCCTGCTTCCCTCCCCTGATGAATTTACAGGCAGCCACAAGATCATCTCTCAGACTTCTCTTGAGAAGGCTGAAGAGATCCAGGTCCCTCAGTTTCTCCTTCTCTCCACTTCATCACTAGGGATCCTAGTTTTACTTTGAGGGGAGAATGCAGAATCTGCATTTTTCCATGACATACTGAAAGTACATCGGTGTCCCATGGCAAGCAGCCCCATTTCTGTTGCATTTATTTTTGCTGTGGGTTTTGCCTCTTGGCAAATCAGCACCTCCCTCCCACCTCCCTTTCCACCCCACTAATTAGATGAGGGGCAAAATCTGCACCAAAAATAAGAGAGCAGAAATTGTGCCGCTTGCTGCAGGACCTCTGCACTTTTGGTAGGTCATGGAAAAATGTGGATTTTTGTTTTTTGTTTTTTTTAACTGAGATTTCCTACCTTTTCCCTGCGGAGAAAACTAGAATCCCTGCTCATTACCTCTGCCAGCAGAGCATAAAATGTGCCTTAGCTGGGTGCAGCTGTTAAGCAGGCCACTGCAGCCACCAGAAGATACAGGCATGTCTATACAAACATTGTGCCCACTGCTGGATGGAGATAGAAGCCTTTTTTTCCCCTCCAAGTGCTAGTGTTGCTCTGGGGGGAGAGAGAGAAGGCATTTTGGTGCCATAGGGGAGCTGTGTGTGCTGACATATTCGGCAACCTGCCACCATAACTGTGTATTGCTAGACCAGACTCTCATTTCATTAACCAAATCTAAGTAAAGATCATGGTGATAAGAATATCCACACACACACGCGCTGTTACAGTGTGCACACCCAGTTTATTGCAAATAAAGTTTGACCTAATTTGATGCATTTGAAGGCAAAAGCAAATAAACCCTCTGTATAAAATTACAAATCTTACCAAGGTCATTTCCTCGCAGAGTTGGTTGGAAAATGCTATATTGCACAATCATGATAACCAGTGTCTCTTGAGCTGCAAGTTATTGCTTTTTCTTGGTTTTTTACTTGTCTTTCCACTATATATGACTTTTTAATATTTGTCACTAGTTTCAAGGTTAAAAAGTAGTTTTCTGAAGGCAGCGCTCAGCAGGTTTCTCAGAATGTAAACATATAATCAATGAAGTATGGAGCACAATATATCACTCTGTTATGATTTGACTGTGTTCATTTTATCAGCCTAGCTTTAGAAGGCCATTTGAGAGGATTTTTACTATCAGTACCTTTATTTGAACTGACCTCATTCCTCGAAGTAGTATTGGAAAAATCTGAAGTTTAGGGTTTTTTTGGTTCACTACACTCTCTAAGTTTTTAAATTGGTCTCAACTATATTGTAAAAGGTCTTTTAGTAGTTAAAAATGTCTCTTACTGAAAATTTGTGATCTTATTTACTGGAAGGCTCCTTGGAAATGCTTTATTTTGGTGTCATGTTACTGTTTAGTAACTCTCAGCTCTTTCTATGCTCAGTAGGGGAAAGATTACCTTGTTTAGCATCTATTTTTTTTCTATCTTGAGGATGGCAGACTTCAAGTATATATCCCACAGCTCAAGAATGTATCCAAAATAAACTTCAATCCTGCATCTTCTGTGAAGAAACATGATCTACCTTCAAAAGAGGGCTTCAATAAAAATAGTATTTTTGATGATTCAGCTAACCCATTAACTGAGAAGAAAATCTGAGGGTATAATGCACACAGTACTCGTTTGCCAGAACTCTTCCTACCACCAGTACCAATTTCTCCTCAGTTGGTACTTAACCTATGCTTTGGCTAAAAACCCAGAGGTAGGTACAGTGTAAAACCATGTGCTGCAAAACTAGATAAGCCCTCTTCCTTCCACAATCTTCCTGTTTCAAAGACAGAACAGTGTTAAAGTCTCATTAGGAGTTTTGACACTAGCTGGGAGCTCAGGTTTATGGTTTGTAGTTGCCACATTTGAAAAGACAGTTCTGAACAGTTTTGTCCATAGGAAGCAAGAAGACTTTCTTCCTGTTTCCTCTACTTTATATTCAAACACCCTACTTTTCTCCCAGGCTTCTGTCTGTAGTATTGGTGTGTATAGGTTGACATAAACTACTTGTGGAGAAACCAAAGGTGCACCAGATGAACCCCATCTTGCCTGTCCAGCCACAGATTCCCCTGCCTCTTCTCTTTAATTCTTCACATATAACAGAGAAGTTGTCAGACTGGGGTTCTCTGGATGTGGAGTATCTTGTAAGTCCTCCCATAGCACTTCTGTAATAGCACATCTCCTTTTGCTAAGCTGTCTCATCCTTTCAACAGTGCTGGATTTTGTTCTAAAGGCCTTTTTTCTAACATTGCTTCTAGAAAAAATAGCTTTATGCATTGTTTCCATTTCTCTCTCAGCAGGTCTTTTTATTTCCTTTAGTTTCCCTGTTTCTTCATTTGCATTATTAGTTAATGCCCTCTTACTCTTTTTAATTTCAATACATAATGCTTGCCAATTTCGATACATAATACTTGATGCTTCTAGTGTCAGCAGACTTCCAGCTCTAAAGAAAACCCTTTGGCACATGGCTGGGGCTTTTCAGGTGTCTGAAATAGACAGTGTTCTTCAGTTTATAGCAGGGGTTCTCAACCTTTTTCTTCCTGAGGCCCCCCCCTTGCTGTGCAGGAGAGGACTGATTCGGCTCCCCAGCCCCACCCACATAACCCTGGGTGCAGCAGGCAGGACTCAGTGGTGGGGAGCCTTGGGCCCCCACTCACCTGAATGGTAGCAGTGCAGAGTCTTGCCTGTATACCTACAGCACTGCCCGCAAGATGGAGGCTTTGTGCCTGTAGGGCATGAAAGAGACTGGAGTAAATGTTTTTTGGCCCATTTTGGACAAATGTTTGCCTGCGAATGCAAATAATGGGATCAACAGCCAGCTAGCTGAGTTGCTAGAGGTACTTTCTAAAGAACTGTTTGGTGACCTTAGTATTTCAGGGGCGATATTGACCACTGGTGGATCTGTTGGTCTACTCACCTAGAAGGAGTTGCAAAAATTTTTTTGCCATGGTTAGAAAGCATTTTGGAGAACTAATGCCTGTCAGAATATGTATAGTATATAAATACAGACTAAATCTAAATCAGTATATGTGAGAGAGATGCTTTTATTCCTGTAGCATTTAAATACTGTAATGAAAGGTGAATCTCACTTGGTATTTCCAAAGTTTTAGGACATATTTTTGGGTTTAAAACACTGAGCCTAAAAACAAAAACAAAATCAGGTTTGTTTTTTGGGAAATAATATAAATATGAAGAAATGTAAACTTATTCAAAAAAAAAAAAAAGACATTTCTTATTGGTAAGTTTCATAATGACATTATACATTTGCCTTTAGAAAGTAAGAATGTATTTATACGAAAGGAATTTGATCCCTGGTCTTTGTAGGTTTCTAAGATATGCCTTGCAGTTTTGTAGTGGTGTTTGTTCAGATTTCCATCAACAAGGGCAAACCTTGACAAAAATGTTCCAAAACATAGTTTCACTTAAAATTCTTAGTTCAGTGATTCTCAGCTAGGGTGCCAGGACATGCTGGGGTGCTGCCAGATGCTTTGCAGGGTTCCATGTAGTGTGGAGAAAGAAGGGCAGGCGCAGGACTGTCCCTTTTTGTCATAGCCCAACCCCTCTGAAAAGGAGTTAAACACTGTAATACATAAATTAGTTTTTAAAATAAGGTGCCACTCAGTTCACAGAAGTTATGAAGAGGTGTCTTGAGTCCAGAAAGTTGAGAATCAGCGGCTTAGTGCATTGTATGGATCAGTTGGACTGAAACTTGCTGTTTCAAATTAAATAAATAAAACCAAAAATCATTAAGATAAAATATTTGCACTTTTAGTCCTGACTGCACCCATAGAGTAACTTCCATCACAATGCAGTATAAAGGGAGATTTCCTGTCATTTTCAGAGCTTTCTATGGTACTATAAATTATTTGGAGTTTAGTCATTTTATGCACAGTTTACTGGTGTTTTGTTTGCACTATTTTTAAGCTGATTTAGGGTCCAACTTATGAAAACTGGGTGCTAAAGTGGATGTACCCATGTTCTGTAAAAGTGTCTTAAACTCATCTCTCAATATCCTGATTAAGTAGTGATAGAAGACATTCTGAACTAGACAGGCTCAGGACTGCTGACTGTGTTTTTGTGCTCACAGTAGTCCAGTGGCTTCGAAAGCATTCTGCTTCTCTCAACGCAATCAGCACAGTCCCTGGATTCTACTTCAGTGTAATGGGAATCATCTTTATGGGTGGTTTCTTTTGCCATTCTTTCCAGTACAAGATTAATGTACATGAGCTATATTTGCATGCACACACACTTTTCATTAGGCTTGTAGTAAAATATGCATTATTCCCCAACACAGACTGATTTGGGTCCTCTTATATATTTATTGAATCTTTTTAACCAGTTTGGTCATGGACATGGGATCAGTAGTTGCCTTTCAAAAAGACCTGGCAATTTGAAATGTTTTGATTGGTTTCTTGAAAAAGTGACGGTACAAGTTTTTAAGTAGAGATGCACCAATACATCGGTCCCATATTGGATTGGCACTGATATAAGGAAAAATGATAACGTCAGCACTTGGCTTTTTTGGGCTGATGTAGCTCATTAATGTGGCTGATAAATGCTTTGCACATGTGGACAGCCACAGTGCAGCATGCAGGCAGCTAGGTGTGCAGCCTGTAGTGTGGAGAACAGCTGGGTCTGGCTGGTAAACCTGTTGTGAAGGAAGGGGCATGGGAGGGAGCAGATCGAGGCCCCAGCAGGGCTGAGGCAGGTGCTTCATAGCCGGGGCAGGGTGCAGGACAGAGTCGCAAGCAGCTTGTCCGGAGGGTGCAGGGAAGGGGGCAGCTTTTCCTGCTGCACACACTCCGAAAGTGCATGGGGGACATGTGCCCCCCAGATCTGTGTACGGGGCTAGGGCGGGCTGCTGCTGTGGGCTGGAGCTGGGGGCAGTGTGGGGCTCTTCCCAGCAGGGGAGTCGAGCCAGGGTTGTGCTTGGGGTGGGCGGTAGTGGTGCTAGGACAGAGATCTGGGATGTCTACAGCCCCCCTCACAGCCCCTGCTGGGAAGAGCCCAGTGCTGCCCTGGCCTCAGCCTGCATTGGCAGCCTGCCTTTGCCTTACATGCAGATCCAGGTACACGCACCCTTCCCCCCCATATCCTCCTGGGATGTGCATAGTAGTGGGAGCTGTTACCCCTTCCTTGTGTCCCCTGGACAAGCCACTTGCAGCTCTGTCCTTCACCCTGCTCCAGTTGTGCAGTGCCTGCCTCTGCCCCAGCCCAGAGGAAAGGCAGTGAAGATGAAGCAATAGCAGTGGCAGAGATCAGGGGAAAAGACAGTGGGGACAAGGCAACAGCAGTGGCAGAGATCAGGGGAAAAGGCAGTGGAAATGAGGCAGTAGCAAAGAAACTGGTTTGCAGACAGAAAGTAGCTCAGGATGGCTGGAGTCACAGGAACATGGGACAGGTGTTGGAGGTGGTGGTGAGCCAGAAGCAGGAGGGGGAGAAATGAGACAGAAATTAGAGGGGCAAGGAGCAGAGATTGGAGCAGGGTCAGCACTCTTGTAAAGCAAAACCTAACTCATGGTCCAAATAACGGTTTTATTAAATGAACACTGTACTGTACAGCTTGGTTTTCACACACACTCACACAAGCACTCCCACACACACACAATGGTAGCAGGAGAAAGAGACTCAGTGGAAGGGTTGGAATCCAGGTAGGGAAGAGAAACAAAGTCCAAGTCCTTGGTAGAAGAGAGGATGTGGGTGATAGCTACCTATGCAGGCTGGAAGGGGGTCCTCAATGGCCAGTCGGGGTCTTTCTCCCGCAGGTGTTGTCCAGAGGGAGGTCGCCAGCAGGGCCTCTGGGTTGATAGGCAGTATGATGTGGATCAGGTCTGGTCCAGGTGAAGATGGCGTCCCAAGGAGTCAGTCTTCACTGCCCCTTTTTATGGGGCAGACTATCTATGATCTCCTATGGGGAGGGCATGTCCAGGCAAGGTCAGCCCTGCTTCAGAGGGCTCCATATGTTCATACTGAGCATATGCAGCCTTGGCACAGTGGTGGGTTGCCTCATCTTTTGTTTCTTGAATGCTGAGGGTGGTTCCAATGGCTGGGTCGTTGGTGCAGGTGTTGGTTTTGATGGTGGGGTGATTTAGTAAGGGATCCTGGTGTCATTATGTTTCACTCATCCATTCACTCTTTTGTTTCAGGCATTCAAGGAAAACCAATTTACATGGGAGAGGTTACAGAATTGCAACATACTTGCACAACAGGGCATGGGGACAAGATGGGAACAAGATGGGAATGAATACTTGATATCACTTTACAGACACAGGCCTAAACTGTACAGTATTAATATGAAACAATAAAAATCAATGCACAAACAATTGGAAAACAGTAAAAATCAATACACACATAACAAAACACAATGTACAATATATAAAAAAGGGGCTTATTACAATAGTAGTACATAAGAACTTAGCTTACCTAGCTGTAATCACTTATAAGGGATAGAGAGGGCAGAGAGGGAGTCAGAAATGGCTGGGGAAGGGGAGGGAATGTATTTTTACATTTGAAAAAAAAAAGAAAACTGGGGGTTTTGCTACAGCTTGGGCACTCTGTATTTCCCTTTATGGCCTTGTCATCTTTTTGGTTCATGATTCTTAACATTTACTAATAAAATTCAGTCTGATTTTTGTGTCCTTAACAGTTTAATTAAATTAATCCCTGTAAGTTACATGCACAGTAATGCTGCCGAACTGTAGTCAATGCCTTGGAAAGATGATGTTGTTTTTATATAGCTTATGCCCCCCTGTAGAATCCTTTTGGCCACGTTGCCATTAACCATCTGACAGGAGAGGGAAGCAGCCTGAATTTGGGTGTACCTCTTCTCTAGGGAGTCTTCCACCCTTTAACGTATTTTGACCATGGTCAAATTACTTTGGGTATAAAATCACACAGACCCAAATTTTCTAAATTAGGGATAACCTTAAAAAAATATCGCATGCGTCATATGCTTATAAATCTCCTGACACACATTTTGGGTAATAGTGTACATATGCACAGCTACCTGATTTGAAGTTACAGATTTGTCAGGTACAGTATAAATACCTATCTTAAAACCTCTCAGTCTTACTGTGCATCAGTGTATTCTAACTTCCCCAAGGAACAGTAATTTTGGGAATGTTTTAAAAACAAGTTTTAATATTGCCAGCACCTGCACATTTTATCATTAGTTTGTGACATTTGATGCACATCTTAGAGACCCAGCTGCTAAAGTTGAGTAATTATGTAAAAATACAAAACCTTAGCTTTAATTGAGTGGGAGAGACATTGAAGACTTGACTAGAAGGCCTGGAAAGCAGATACATATAGCATAATAATTTTTTTATGATTTGAGGGGATTATAAAACTAATGTTATTGAAGTCTTTTTTTTGTCCAATTGCATTTCGTTGGTATTTTTTTTCTGTTTCAGTTTTCAAGAAATGCATGTAATTAATGTAATATCAATTCCATTTTAATACAGTAATTAAAAAAAGATACAAAAAATAAAGATAGCTGGCACAAGTAAGTACATCTCTGAAAGGCACACAAACTCCGGCCTTGTTTTGTCATTCTTTTTTGTGTCATAGCATCTACAAGGCACTTAGTATTCCAAACGTTGCAGAAACCACACAGCTCTAGCAAGAAGAAAAGGAAAAGATTGTTTACTGCAGTCTGTGATCTTTCTGCCAGAGGTCTCTTTCCATTGCAGCTTACTATAGCTCATATCCAAGGTCAGTGTTTCCTAATTAGAGCATTTAAATAGAACATTAATGACATAGTTATTGAGAAGTAGGTAGTTTTCAAATTATTGTTAAATTCTTACAACTGTAGCTTTTTAGACATAAATAATGGAATGTATTTTAATTTTTATTTTATATAGCATCTGCTTGCTGCAGTGCTTGAGCTGCTGCATAATGATAATTATGTTCTAAATCCATGGACCTGTGATGTGTAGGGTGGCACAGAGGCCCTGAAGCCCTATCACAGCTGAGTGGTTTTGGGCCCAGGGCCCTCCACCACCTCTGCCTAGCCTCCGCACTCCAGGATTGGGTCCCAAGGCCCTGCACCACCCCTGCCCAGCTGGGCCCAGGTCCAGATCAGTGGAGGTGGCGCAGGACCGCAGGGTATGATCTCAGCATGCAGGGGCAGCACAGGGCCTGATCCAGTCTGTGGATCAACACCATGTCATTCATCTGTCCTGCAGGACCAAAAGTTTCAGCACCATTGTTCTAAAGCATTGGTCTCCAAACTTTTTTGATCGCACAAAATCAGTAAAAAAATTTTGAGCACGCACTCCCAATATATGTATATTTATATAAATAGAAAAAGAAGCTCTAATATTTTCTTCCCGCACCCCAGTGGATCATCTTGTGCACCCCCTGGGGTGCATGCACCCCACTTTGGAGACCACTGCTCTAAATATCAGTTTTGAGCATTGCAGGCAAATATATTAAGGTAGTGGTTAAGACGAGAAGACAAATACAGTGAAAAGTATGACAAGTCAGTTGCTCACCACATATAGAGGTCACTGCAACAAAAGCTAAATTACTAAGCAGGAGATTTTTTTTTGCATACAGAATATGTTTGTGATGAACTTAACGGGAAGACTGAGTGTCCAGCTCATAAAGATTTGTTTTTCAGTTTTCCTACATGAAACCAGAATAGGTGAAGCCTGTATGAAAATGAACCAAGAACAGTGCGTTTAAGCGTATGTTCTGACGTTAGTGATATTTCTGTAAATATCACCAGCCTTGTTTAAAAACAAAAGTAAACAGTGAGATAGGTGAGACACTTGAGTATGTCAATAAAGTAACACTAACTTTTGTCTAATTGTACAATCAAGTGATAGTGATCTCTTTTTACTCTTATGGGGTTCCAACCAGAGCAGGTTAGCTTTTTGTTCCTTTTAACTGTGTCTTACACTCCTCCTTACTTAGAACATGTTATGACTTACTACTTACAGATGTGGGTAAGTGCTGAATGTCTGAGCAACTGATAAAGCCGCTGATGTAGAGAACACGTTAAGTAAATACAGAGTTATTAATCAGGTCTGATGGTTCCTGATCAGTTTCCTTGAGTGGGAAACAGGTTGAGAAAATGAGATCTACATAGTCAAACATGTCTGCAATACAGCATAGAAAGTGGCTTCTTCCTCTCGTCTTCCCTTTTTCCCCCTCCTCTTTTAATCTCTAGCAGAAAGCTTACACAAATATTGGGGCAAAGGGAAGAAGGTAGAGAATGAATTTGAATTTTCTTATCTCCTTACCTGAATGACAAAAGATGATTTTGTGGTTGTGTCTGTCCAAATCCAATGTTTCAGTGTCCTTCATTATAGAGAGCTTCAGGTTAACTATCTAAACAAATGACATGACTTGACTTGCAGTGGTTTAAAGAGCATGTAATTCTTGTTGTCTTCATTAAGAGTGGCTGGTGCTCAAACCTGAAAACAGTCTACTTTTATGTAGGTGTATAATTCTGGGCAACCAAGTTTGATAATGTTGGCAAAATTTTGAAGTGTGGAATGCAATGAAACCCGTATGTAATAACAGCTCACTAATTCTGACTTTCTGACACACCCATGTTACTTATGTGCAAGTCTCTGCACTGGCAAGTAAGCAACCTTAAATGAAAAGTTCAGTATACAAATGGGGTGCGCGCAGTATCAGACAATTACCTTTACTCATTCACTTTGGACAAGAGCAGTTATTTTAATAATTAGTGCTATATAGACATAATGTCTGTCTATGTAGTTACGATTGTCACTTGCCTTATAGTTTTCTCAGCTTTGATCTGCCACGTCCAACTTTGTTTATATCAAACAGTAGGCTTGAAATCTTACATTCACTTCTTTGATCATAGTAGGATGTCTCTGGAAGCCTGAAGGAAATATCACAAGGGAAGTCATAACTAGGGATGTAAATGGTGACATAACAGTTATAGCTATGCTGTTTATCATATAGTGACCTCTGGCAGGAATGGCCCTGGCCCTGACCCCTTATGCCTTCACTGTGCTTCTGGCATTGTGCAGGTCCCAGGCCATTGGCAGGAGGAGGTGTGGCTTCCTTTCACCCCCATGGGTAGGGGCTGGGGTTGGGGCTGCAGGCTGAGCCAGGGCTGCAAAACTCTCTTCTGTCTGGATCTTATTGCCATGCTAAGGGGTGCCAGGACCTCACACAGAGTAACAGTTCAGATGGGATATTTCCTGACACAACAGAAAGACTCCTGGCCCCATAGTGGGTCTACCCAACCTCTGTGCAGTGACACGGCCCAGGCAGGGTGATGGAGGACGGGCTCCCTGTGCCTTCTGCCATGCTTGTTCCGTTCTGCCCTGAACCTGGAAGGCTCCTTTACACTGCCAGGCTGGGCCCTTTCACTGCCAGGTTTGGTCCCGGTAGGGTGACTTCTGTCAGGCACACTGCATCCTTCTTCTCCTGCCCTTGTTGCTGGGGCTGCACGGGGCCTGGCACTTAGCTGGCTTGGCCCAAGGAGGTGCCACAGCAGCTGGAGCAGGCAGCGCCAGGTCTGAGGAGTTGTCGCTGGCTACTCACAACTGCAAATATGGCCCCAGGATATTCCTGATGGGTGGCCGCACAGCAGGGATCCCAGGCTGGAGCTGCTGCACTTCCACCTCTCACGAATGCTCTGGGACCATGGACACTATGTGAGGGGCTGGTGGTGCCCCTGCTTCAGCTGCTGCAGTGCTTCCTGGGGTTGAGCGAACTGCACCCTCAGCCCCACCTCAGGGCTGGGCCAAGCCAGGCTCCACATGGCCCCAGTGCTTTGGATGGAGGGGGAAGGATCCAGTGTGCCTGGTGGAGGCCTCCCCACTGGGACTAGATCCCCTTCCCCGGCAGTGAAGGGCCAGCTCTGACAGAACAAAGGAGCCTTCCAGGTCCACGCTATGACAGGAGGTAGAGGGAGCCCATCACCCTGCCTGTGCCCCGGCATTGTGGGGGTGCCAGGCAGACCCATTGCAGGGCCAGGAGTCTCACTGCTATGGTGGGAAAGCCCTGCCCAAAACCCTGTGATGGGGGTCACAGGGTCACCTTTCTTGCCATGGTGGTTGGATCTGGGCACGAGACAGGTCTGCAGCCCTGGCTTCATTCACAGCCTCAGCTCTTGCCCATGGGGGCAGAGGGAAGCTGCAGTTCTGCAGTTGGGCAGTGTCTCCTAGTGGCTCAGCTGTGCCTGTGGCTCCCCATTGGCCTGTGTGGCCTGTACAGCCCTGGGGACACGGTGAAGACTTAAGGGTTTGGGGCCATTCCTGCCAGAGGTCACTAAACTAGGTATGTGCTGTTGGTTAACTGTTTAACCAATGTAATTAGAGGTTGTCAAACAGATCACCTTTTTACTGATATTTACATCTCTAGTCAAAACCCAAATATTTTTTGTTTAGTGGCGTACTTTGGCTTGTTTTAGAGATGGGATTGGGAAAAATATTAGGCCTATGCGAATAGGAAAGTATTTGATTCAGATTTGTCTGATTCAGAGGACAGTGATTCGATTTGGATCACTGTGTTGAATCGATTTGGCCAAGTTGGCTTTGAAAGATTCGGGTCTCATTTGGAGAGTCGGCCATAGACTATAATAGGTAATCGCTGAAATACCTATAATTTTGTCACTTTTTGGCACAGTTGGATGACAACAGCAGGGATGGTAGCCCCTTCTGAGGGAATGACACCTGCCAAATTTGAAGGAGATAGGTGCAGGGGTTTCTGGGAAACTGCATCTCGAACTGCTAAAAGCAAAACTCATGTCGTTTGTGTGTGTTAAGGCAGATTTGGATGAAAACAGCAGGGGTGGTAGCACCTTATGAGGGCATGAGGCCTGCCAAGTTTCAAGGAGATAGGTGCAGGTGTTTCTGGGAAACTGCACCTCAAGGTGCTGACAAGCAGAACTCGTGACATGTGACTTCGTGTGTGTGTAAGGTACAGTAGGATGAAACCAGCAGGGGTGCTAGCCTGTAATGGGGAGCCTTCCCGGTGCTCAGGCAAAAAAGCTCACAAAAGGCACAGAAAAGCTGCAGACAGAGGCCTGTGTGCTGTTTCTGTGTCCCTCCCCCAGAGCACTGTGATTGGAAGGGGACTCAGGGAAAGATCACAGTCACTGGCCAGCTACAGATGTCAGTCTTTCCCTCCTTGCTCCCCTTCCCTCTTCTCAGTTTCTGTTCCCCTGAAAGACTGCCTTCCGAATCTCTGAATCTTTTCCGAATTGGTTTGGAGGCTCCGAATCAATTCAGAGGTGTTTTTGGTCTTCCAATTCAATTCGGATTTGGTGATTCAGCCTCTGAATTGGGCCAAATCTTCTCCAAATCAAATTGGTGACCAAAGCTTCGCACCCCTTAGAAATGATCCCTTCAGCGAATACCACATTTTTGAAAGCATGAATAAAAGCCTGGAAATTGAAAGTTAAGATTACAACAGAAAAAAAAGTCACACACCAGCCCCCTCTTAGTTGGAAGCCCATTAGGCACAATGGAAAACTACAATTATGTTGTATCCATAAACTGGTGTGTAGGATAACACATTTCTTCTTCCCTTTTGATTTTCCTCTGTTCTGGCCTTTGATTACAGCCAGCTGCCTACCACTTTCCTTCTGTATTTCAATCATTCTTCCTTTACTAAGGTACTAAATTGATAATATGACTGACTATCTGTCAGTTGTATTGCACTTTTAGGTGCTGCAGTATTTACACAGGTGCAGCAAATACCACCCAGACAATCCTACCTGATAACTTGTATTTTCCATGGAAGTGAATATTAGGGACCAGCCCTAACCTCAGACAACTTGCTGCTTTATTTGATCAGTTACTGAAAATTGAAAAGTGGAATACGGTAGCTGTATGTGCATTTGGAAGGAGCTAAGGACATGATTGTACACTACCATCCACTGCACTACGCTCTCTGTGATTATATTCACAAGGCACAATGCAGTACAGCTTAGTGATACCTGAGCTCACTCATTGAGAGCACATGTTAGCCAGGATGAATTGCTGCTGTATGGTAGCCAGATTGCTGCTGAGCCTAGTGTGTTTTGCTTTGCAAAATACTACATTGCACCACTGAGCCATAGCCTCTATTGCTGTGGTAAACTATCACTGTCTTTAAGAACATACACAGTAGCCAAAACCAGTAGCATTTAAATCTCTGGTAGAAGGCAGGGTAGACTTGCACATTACAGATTCTCAACCAAAATGTTGCATCACCATAGATGTCTTGAAATTCTTTCAAGGGTGCCACAGTGCCGCACAATGTTAGCACAGTTGTAGGCATGCAAGCATGAGTCACAAGTTAAACCTAGAGATTTCAAATAGAAGTTCATGATGTTAAAAGTATTCTGACCTATTGTGGTCTTAGTTCTTTGGAAGACATAAACTGCTGTCTTATTCTACCAGTCAAAAAATGAGTAAAAACTAAGAGCTATCATTTTCTGAGGAGTCCTTCGAGTCTAATAAGGGGTCCCTCAAGTCTAAAAAAGGTTAAGAACCATGTTCTCATAAAGTAACTAAATCAGAGGTGCCTGCAGGAGCTTTTGTAAATTGCGTCTTTCTTCATTGGATGTTATGCATCTCTGTCAAATTTGCCCTGATTATACAAGGTTTTTAAATGTCAAGGACTTCTCATACAGGAAAAAGATGGAAAGCATTTAGACTTTGAACCTGTTATGGTTGGGCCAAAAAATAGATAGTTTACATGGGAGCTGTGCTGTGTTTTGGTATCATATACCCATACAGGAAATCCAGTGCTGTGTTCTGAGGAGTTGCTTGGCTTGACTTTACTCTGTGCCTCTCTTTACTGTAAACATGGCTTACTTGTTTGGCTGAGTTTTCCTATATGAAAATAAAACTAAAGGTAGAAAATTTAAATTCTAATTCACTTGTTTTCAACCTAATATCCTAAGCTGAATTTTTACTCAGAAAATCTGAAAAAGTACTATTTTTCTTAAATTATTTTTTAGAACATTCACTGTAAAGGCTTTATTCAGTTTTATGGGATGTATTCAGTCATTTGAACTGTATTGCATTGGATCTGTTTGCGTGGCAAGGACATTTTAAAATTAGACTGAATTTCTTTCATGCAACTTGCCCAATGATGAGTGATGAGGAAAAATGAAAACAAACCCTTATCCACTGAGCTTTATTTTTGAAATGGTTCTTCTCTGTTTATAGTTTGTATCTGGCAACAGTTTTTTTTTCTCTGTGTATAAGTGATTTAATGAATATAGCTGTATATTAGATAAATTATTTGTTGAAATATTTGGTTTAATGTCTCTCTTACCCCTCCCCCTCCTCCCACCAGAAAACAAACAGGAAAAGAAAAGAAAAGAATCCTACTCTCCGGCCTACCATTGCAACCCAAATATGTGCTTTACTGAATGTATAAAAGCTACAGTTGGGAGGGAGCTCCATTTCCAGTCAGATTTTTACCATCAAGGGTTAGGGCACATTCCCATAAGTCACTGCAGTGAATATGTGGGTGCTGCTGCAGTGCCATTTTGATCAGCAGCTTACACACAAGTGCACTGTTTCTTGGTAGAGTTTTCAGAATAGTTGATTTCTTCCCCAAGAAGAAAACTGTGCTTCGGATGAAGTTATTTCTGCATGACTCAAACAGCTGCATTGTGGAGGCATGCTGTGTCCACATGTGCATTTGTTTTTCTTCATGAGCATTTGTTTTTCAGAGTAGTTATCTCAAATGCAGAAGTGTCAGCAGAGAGTCCCTTGAGAATCTGCTAACTTGTTAGATGCATTTGAAAGCCCCAGCTGAAGTAAATAAAATATTCATACTACCAGAGATGCGTGATAAAAAAGTAGCATGATACTTTTAGGGAAGAAAATCTCTCCTTGCGGAAGGCGATTTTTAATCTTGTTTACTTTTCTTTGGGGAGTTTCACAAATTTAGTATTGTATTGTGTTAGGCCTCAATTAGCGGAAGAGAGGTTCTCAAGGTTACCTTTAGAAACATTAGTAACATTCGGACAACCCAATTAATGGCAGGATTCAAAGTGCTGATATCCAGGGATCTGGGTTTTCCGTTTCCCATGGAAAAACAGAGAAAACCATGGATTTCCTTATTTTATCAGAGAAATTTTACCTTTTAGCATAGAAACCCGCAGATTTCCCATGTTTGCAAAGAGCTCTGCTGCCTGGCAGAGTTCCAGCTTCAAGAGGTAATTGTAAAAAGGGCGGGAAACAGCCAAGCCTGTTGGGAGGGGGAGGGTAAAGGGCGGGGACTGAGGCTCTCACTCACCCAAGGATTGCCTCTGGCTCGTTTTCCTTTCCTGTAAGGTAAGTGGGGCTTCCAGGGGGTCCCGGGGCTGGGGGTCAAGGCTGGGGAGCACTGGCAGGGCTGGGGGGGAAGTTGGCTGGGGCCTGAGCTGGCTGCAGGAAGCTGGTTGGAGGCTGAAGGAGCTGGCAGGTGTTAAGGGAAGACATGGAGTTGCCCACCTGCGTGGACCCAGAGCAGTGTGCTGTTGGCCGAGGGGTCTCTGTGTCTCCATGTGCAGCTTCCCTGAAGGGCCAGTAGCATGCCACTCTGGGTCTGTGCACCACTGGCCAGGCGGGCACTCCTGCGGGAAGCTTTCTGGGGGTTGAGGGAGCTGAGAGGTGTTGGGAAAAGATGCAGAGTGCCCGCCTGGCCAGCAGCACATGGACTTAGAGCAGCATGCTACTGGCCTTTCAGGGAAGCTGCACATGGAGGTGTGGAGCCCACTCGGGGTGATAGCATGCTGCTCTGGGTCTATGTGCTGCCAGCTATGCTCCTGCGGGTCCCCCTTGCCCCCTGGGAGAGTGCACTGCTGCCAGGAGATGGCCCCACCTGAGCCTGCAGCAGGCAGCCAGCAGTGGGGAAACTGGCTCCATGCTCCTTTTGCTACAGCAGCTGCTGCCTTGGTCCCTGGCCCCATAACCCTAGCAGCTGGGGGCCCCCTCCAGCAGGGTGGGAGGCAAGGGGCACGAGCAGGGCAGTGGGGGCTGTGGGGGGGGGGGTGAGGAGCACCACCAGGGTGGGATTTGTGGGAAGCCTTCAATTTTAATAATGGATTTTGGGGGTTTTATCAGAAATTGTGGGAGGGTTGTTTTTTTTTGGGGGGGTGTTGTATCGGGGAAAGCCTGGATGCCTGCTGATATCTCACCTGTTCCCTTGAAATCTGGGATTTCTTGCAAGTGTTTTGGATGTACTAATGCATAATTATAGTTTAAAAAGTACAGATGGCCTTACACGCAGAAATATGAATTTTTCACAGCAGCTGGAAGGTGAATATCAGGCATGTCTCTTTATCCCAACATAGTGTGTTGATGGTATAACAACACATTCACATAACAAGCTTTGTGAAGATAAAAGCTTGCTTACCTACAAATTCATGCACAGTCCCTGAAGTTCCTTTCCTTATCTTGAGTAGAGAGCTCCTGCTCTATCATTAGATAATGTCCTTTCCAACATTGAAAGGTTTGCATAGGCTTGAGCCTATGTAAATTTTGACACCAGGGAATAGGCATTTCCTTTTCTGAGTCACTCGACTCTGTAGTAATCACTCCTCTCTATCATTCTGTCAAGTGCCCCATTTATATTATGTCCTCAGGCTGCTGTATAACCAATTGATTTGTTTTTCATTCCTTTGGTCATCTCTTCCTCCTTTTTAGAAACCCATTTTGGCCAAACAAAAACATGAATCAAAGGTGTAGAGAGTAAAACGTGTCAGACGTTTTTATAATGTGAATCTGTTCTAAAAATAACTATTTGCTTTGTTAGCAAATAAAAAGAGTGTTTTTCCTAATTTGTCCACCCAGCACAGAGTTCCTTTCTGTATTCATCATTCTACAAGCCATATTATTCCTGCAGTGAGATTACACGTAACTGCAAGCAGAATTCATCCCTTTAATTGGAATTTACCTGAGATACCTGTCTTGTCAAAAATTAGTTTTGCTGAAGTAAAAAGTAACAAAGGCAATTTAGTTAGTAAAGCAGGAGTTTAAACACATTCAAGAAACCGACAATTTGTTAAGGAAAAAATTGAAGTTTTATTTTTCACTTTAAGCAACCTTCTGTTTTCTTGACAAATTGCATTTGTCCCAGTTCCTCCGTTTCCCTTTGAGAATTGCTTCTGCACCATTCTGTCCCTTATGCATGATCTTTTGGGCTAAATACAGACATTCGGAGGTGTTGAGGGGAGGTTAAATCAATTCAAAATGGCTCCCAATATTAGGTCAGGATGGGGGGTGTAGCTGGGGGGCTGAGGGTCCAGCAGCCTGGAGGGGATTGGGGGTCTCCCAGGGGACGTGGGGGGAGGTCTGACCTGCAGGTGGGGAATTGGGGGACCAGATGCAACCTGCTGGTGGGGTGGGACAGGAGAGCAGAAGGGACCTGGGAGAGAGAGGGAGAGCAGGCATGACCCAAAGGTGGGGTGGGAGGTGTAGGCATGACCCTCAGGTGAGGTGGGAGGGGCTGATGTGACTCACAAGGGGTGCAGTGACTTGCAGGTGGGGTGGAGTCTTCTCCAGTGAACTTATGCCCCCATCCCTTCTGCCTTTCCTTCCACTGGGATATACTTGCTGAGCTCCAGGAGTGGTGAATGCTGATAAAAGCAGCTGCACCTGGAGCAGCTTGTGGGATGGGAGTTGAGACTACTGCCTGGGGGTGGGGAACAAGGGCCTGGGTGGGGGGAATGGGGTGTGTGTGCAAAAAATAGACCAGTGTGGGGGAAGGGGTGGAGTGAAAAGAGCAGCCCTGGGGCTGGGGCCTTGTAAGTGTAAGGTTGGCACCGGAACGAGCCAAGTTTAAATTGGGCAGCCATTTTGAACGCAGTTTAACCTCCCAAATGTCTGCAAGTAGCCTGTAAATCCCTAATTTGGATATGGCTGGCTGATGCTGTGGGCAAATTATATTGGTGCCCCATTGAATATTTTCAGCTTTAAGCTTTGGTCTTTATCACTGAAGGTGTGAAAGAACTGTGCACAAGATACCTAACAGATCACTTCATGTTTCATAAAGACTCTACCTCTGAGGCACAGTTGAATCACTTACTATTTATAAAGGTAAAGCTCATTTGTGTACAAGACAGAGCTTTCTTGAGGACCAGATGAAAACCATGAGCTACACTCCAATTTGAATTGCACCACCCTTTAAGTGCCAGGCACAGGTTCTTAGCCTTATTTTCACAAATAAGTGTTGCTTGTCTCAGGCAGTGGCACAGCAGGGCAGTTGTATAATGATCCGTCCCTTGTTATACTCTGCCAGTTGCCAAGGGCATTTATACACATACCTTTTTGTCCCACGATGAGCTGGAGATCCAGCGAGTCAGAGCATGCCCACTGAGTCTGCTTCGCACATGAGCTGACACACACTATGCTGCTTTGCGTGCAGCTGTATGAGAGGTGAAATGTGCAGCAGCGCACATAAAATGGTGGCAGTGTGCTTTTGAATTAAAACAGTTCCAATATGTTTCAGTTCAGAAGTATGCCACTGCCATTTTCTCAGCGCTAACGTGCATTTCACCACTTGTACAACTGCATGTGGCACAGCACCGGGCACTTTTAAAAGGACTTGGTGCTGCAGCGCAAGTGTGTGTACAAATGACCTAACAGTCTTAGTATTAGACCTATCCTGAGCCTGAGGTTGTACCCCTAACTGCTGTATTTGATAGCCCCAGGCAGCTTTCTCCAAAGGGAGAGAAGTGACTTACATAATGAGTCTACTCAGGTTGCTAAGCACACCAGTGGGAGGCTTCAGTATCTTACTTAGTGAGACACTGAAGTAATGAACAGAATTGAACTGTGGTTCCCCATCCTTGAATTTCCATACAGTGTTTATCTCTACTTCTTGACTTCTAAGTGTTTCCTGTGCAATCTTCTAAACCTGTTCTCTCTCAGGAAAGAGGAACTGAGCTTCCAACACCCTTGGCCCTTGGATGGGAAAGTAAAGTAGTCCTAGTGGAAATTTCCAGCCCTAGCTGCTATCACTGTAACTTGACATGCTGAACTTATTCAGCTTGATTTATGAGACATTCATTCATTTCTTCATTTCTTTTTAAATTCCTGCTCCAGAACACTTCTATTATTTTTAAAACAGCTGTGTACAAATTTCATTTTTAGTGTTTAAGTCTTTGGGAGCAAGCTGAGGTTCTAGCATTTTTTAAAAATTTGTTTGGACTTGAGGAAAAAAATATCTAAGCAAAGGTCAAGTACAATTGTCACTCATCACATGCTTATCTAACTTGTTTTTAAACTGATATACAAGTGTCCAACAATCACATGATTTTTCTTGCATTGCAGACTGGTGCCAGACTTAGTGTCTTTTTTGTTTTTCAGAGATAAATGTTAGTGGTTTTGTTTTTAGTGTGTGTGTCATGCATATCGCGTGCTGTAGGTTTCCTACCAAACTTTATTTACTTTTAAGAAGGTAGATTGTAGCTCAACATTTCAAGCTGGTATTAGACTAAAACGTGAGCTGGAAGTGTGTTTACAGACGGGTTTGCTTAGTCACCCACCTCCCTCCAGTCCTCAGCAATCTAATGTTTTACCTTTGGATAAAGTTTCTTTCTTTTTGGCAGATACTTCACTTTTGCAGATCAGATTTTTCTTTATTTATTCTGTTGCTTTCCAAAATTAAGGAACAAATATGCATGTTTGTTTAAAAAATCTGTGCATGCACACACATGTATGCACGTTTGTATATAAAATATATTTACACACAGTGTATTCATATACTTGATGTCTTCTGACATACCCACATTTTAGTGAATTAAAACTTAATATATTGCATTTAATTGAAATGTTTTACTACACCATTCAAATATGTATTCAGGAATCAAAATGGAGGTAACCAACATAATATTAAATCGTAAATGATGTATCATAAATCATGCTTTTAAAATGCCATCTTAGTGAATTGGCATAGTTGAATGAGAGAGAGTTCAGTTATAACATAAAGCAACATCCAGGTTTTATTCGGTGGCTTTTCTTGCATGATTGTTGTACGGTTGGTATAAAAAGCAATATACGTTAATTTGCTTATCTCCTGAGCAAGAATATGTGGAACAGGGTGGAACAGTTTATTTTGTGTTTATAATTTGCAGGAGGATCCTAGTTTTTAATTTTGACCAATTCAACATGTGAAAGTCCCTCCTTCCCTGTCTACAGCAGTTCTTTAGAAGTGTTAGCTAACATTTAACAACTTACCTTTAAATCCCTATGAAAAAACAACAACAATGAGCTCATCTACACATGGAATTAATGTGACTGAATAAACTCCGGCGCAATTTGAACCAGAGTAAACTAATCCAGACACGGTGTCTACACGTGCGTTTAATAGCACCAATTTACTCCACCATCGGATACTACTTGTGTCTTACGGGAATATCGATGGCGGAGTAAATCAGTGTACTCTGGCCTAATAGTGGCACACGTGTAGATGATGATGCTTTACTGCAGAGAAAATTAGTCTGCTCTGCTGTAGATCTCATGTGTAAATGCAGTCAGTGTGTTAAACCAGGTTTTATGTTCTGAGGAGCTAAAGTGTTTATATATGTTTATAGCATGAGGGGTGTGGGATGCACAATAAAGTATCAAATAATCGGGAATGTGGGGAAGGAGTACCATATTTTCCTGCATACCGCATACTCCCAAGTAAGATGCAGAACTTGTTTTGGGAAAGCAAAATGAAGAGAGAAAAGATTTTTCCAGGCTTATGGCTGAATTTTGTTTGCAGTGGTTTCTTCCCACATGACTGAATCTAGACTGTTGCTGCTCACTGAAAAGCTCCGATCTTAATGCTGTCCCAGCCATTTCTGTGACGGTGAAGACTGCACTCTTCTCCTCTCTGTGGCTGGGAGAGAAGGACATTCCTGAAACCCATTAGTCGCTATGCTTCAATTCTGGCCCAGCCTCCCTGCTTGAGTTGCACATCCGAGTTTTAGAGGGCTGACTTTCTGGGAGGGAAGGTATGTGTTGTGCATAAGTATATATAGTAAAAAACCAATGAGTTTCTTTTCTTACTTTTGTACTCTTTTTGGCCCTCCTCAAAAGTAAAGTATGCTTCTTTTGCAAAGCTGATTTGGTATAAGATATATGTTCCTGACATTTTATGACTGATTAATATACAACATGTCCATCGTACCACTATTCGGGACATTTAAGATTTTTTTTAATCCTAGAGAAGTCTATGGGAATTGCAGCCATTAAATCTGAATTTGAATTTGGCTGTACATTTATAGCCTCTCTAGCAGTATGTGAGCATCTCAATAAGATATTTTATGTTTGTGTAGAGATGCACAGAAATATATTTGTAAGTTTAAGTCTTGTGATAAGGAAAGTATAAATTGTAATAAAAATATAGCGGCTAGCTGAAAATGGAAGCACATCAGGTTCTTGAGAAATGGTAAAAATTACTCTGAAATGAGGAAACAGGTGTGAGAAAGTGGTTATTCAATTGTAATGCTGTATGTGCAAGATATTTGGGTGGTGAACGTTATTGTAACTTTGTTTTTGAGGCCTGATATATTTTTAGGTGATGATGGATGTATGGGAGATTCCTGCTTTCTTTTTTTCATTTTTGTTTCACTGTACTCTATTTTTTGAGCACAATACTGGGTAAACATACTGTGGAATGGATTCTGCATAATTCCCCCATTCTTCTCTAGATCAAAGGTGTTAAATGTACAGCCTGTGAGCTGGATATGCCTTGAGGAACTGTTTCGTCCAACTGATGGAGATCTTAGAGGGGCTGGAAATTCATAGTTGGGGTGGGAAGAGACAGGCCTACTGATGAGTTCCTAGGGATTGATCCTGATGGGCATGCATGTTGGGGGTTGCTGGGAGGGTTTAGGGGGTGATGGCTGTGTTAACCCCTGTGCCGCTGCTTACTCTGCCACCACTGGGCTCAGGAGGTTCCTTGTAATCTGGAACTGTTCTTGAGTGAGTTTGATACCCCTGTCCTATATGAGTGGTTCTTAACTTACAAATTCATTCACTGTCCCTGAATTTCCTTTCCTTAACTTAAGTAGAGAGCTCCTGCTCTATCATTAGGTAATGTCCTTTCCAGCATTGAAAGCTTTTTAGACTCAAGGCACCCCTCCATAATTTTTCTCAATTTAGGAACAGATGTGAGTGGAGGAAGCCCCACTTTATCCCCATAGAAGGGAGACGTGTTCCCTCCCTGCTTTTTCCTCAATGCATAAAGCTCAAGGGGGTTCCCCTCACCTGGTGAGATGCACAGAGGCAGGGGCAGCACTAAAGGTACTTTTCTGAAGTGGTGGCATTGTTGATCTGAACGCCCAACAGCAACCTTGTGGCAGTCCCATCAGGTTAGACTACAGCCAGGCACCTCCTCCTGCTGCAGCCGCTTTCCAGTGTAGTCCCACATGGCATCTTGAAATGGAGGCATGGTAGGACAGTTCTGCCTGGTGATGGTGGTGGGGCAGCACCCTTAGAAGGATCTCATGGCACCAGTCCAGTTAAGAATCATCACTGTTTTAGATCAAAATAAACATACAGTCGCAAATTTCAATATCCAGCCAGCGTTAAATGCATCGAGGATTCTTGCCATCCATTTTATTGGGCCAGTTTGGGTGAATATACATTATATATAAGCTGTTGTGTGTAATATAGGTACAGTTAATTTTTTTAAAATTTGAGCATTTATTTAAGCATGCTCTCAAGGATATCAAAAGAAGTTTCCATTGTGGTTGGAAAAGTCTCCAATCTGCCAACTAAATTTCAAATTGCATAAGAATATAGATATTCTTGCTGAGAAATGGTGTGTAGGCAGTAGCTGTCTCATTAAAAAAAACAGTGAAATACAAGGAACCAAAGGAGGGCTGCTTTTTTTCTCTGTTTTTGTGGGTGTGGGGAAATACATCTGTAGAGAAAAAAACCCTCATGCCCAGTCAAAGACAACTATTGAAGTACACAAAATGGGGGGCTGACAACTAAACATTTTGGGACACTTGTTCTACTTGAGACTGCTTGGATGTACATGATTTTTCTTTAACGCCATTTTTCCTACAGAATTTCCACTTCAGATGAGAACAGAGCTCTTGCTCATGTTTACAAGTCTTTTAGCGAAAGTAGAGATGAGGCATGATATTTTCTTTGTATAAAAAGTGAGCTATTTTAGCTTTCTATGTATGTGATAGCGGAGTTTACTTTTCAAGCTTTCTTTGTAAAAAGAAATGAAACAAACCATTTATAAGCAAAACATTGTGTTTTTTTTAATTTTTAAAATTTCTGTCCCTATATATTTTCTTGCAATATCATGGAAAGCTCTTTTACAATGCGTCTTTAAATGAGCAATAGAACTATATGTTCAGTAACTTTTCACTCCCTCCTCTTTCTCTTCTCATTTGTGACCCATCTAAGACTTTATATTGTATCCAGTCTTTTTTCTCTTTTTCAGTAGAAGTTTATGAGGATCATCTTGTTTATATGTGTATTTTTATTTTGCATTACTACTTCTTTTCACAAATCTTTCAATGATGGGAGAAGTCCATTTTAAACAATACAAGTGAAAGTGGTATGCCATGTCTACATCATTGTTTATAATTAAAATCAGAACTGAAATGGTTTTTACCTTTTATCTTTTAGTTTAAATTATACATTTCTGGAAAGTATACCACAGTGGAAAAGGCAATTTTCCTTTGCATGTTTCTGAGATGAAAATTCAAAACATATGCATTGTATAAATTGCCCAGAAAGTGGACAGTACATGTATATGCACATATTGGCCATTTCCTTTTCAAACACACTGATTAATGTTGATGGTTAAGGAACTCTTGATCTCTTTAGTTACATAGACACAGTTCAGTTTTTCCTCTTTTCCCAGTGCTGTTTATCTGCACCCTTTGCATCTGAGTTTGTTTCCAGGAGGTTATTAATGAGTTTGGGGCTGTTTTGAATCCATGGCTAGGGATAGACATCACACACAAGCCAGTTTGAGTGATCAGAAACTGGTTTAAACCTGTAATGGAACATACATTCAGTGCAAATAAACCAGTTTAAAAATGGCTGAAACCGGTTTGAGATAAATGGGGTTGAATGTAGTATCAAACTTAACTGATTTTATAGATTTCATAGATATTAGGGCTGGAAGGGACCTCGGGAGATCAAGTCCAGCCCCCTGCCCCAAGGGCAAGAAGTCAGCTAGGGTCAAAGGATCTCAGTGAGATAAGTGTCCAAATGCTTCTTAAAGGAGTCCAGAGTAGATGCTTGCACCACCTCTGGAGGGACTGTATTCCAGGCCTTGGGGGCTTGGGCAGTAAAGAAGTTTTTCCTTATGTCCAGCCTAAAATGGTCTTGGGTCAAACTGGTTTATACAATGTCTGTCCCAGACCCCTTCCTGGTTTAGGTTAAACCAGAGTCCCCCAGCATCCCAAATGCTTGGCTGGGCTGCGCTGTCTGCTCCAGAGAACAGGGCTGGCGCCAGCGGAATCTGCAGGCACAGCAGGGTCTGTATGTCTCTCCCTGCCCCCACCCTCACTGGTTGCTGCTGAAGCAGGGATCCCTGCCTCCCATCTCTGTCAACACAGACCCCCACCCCACTGACCTTAGGGATGTGGTATGGTAGTTAATGGTGAGAGGTATTTGTGTGCGTGTGTCTCCAATTTTGCTGGGACAGGCAGACTGAACAGTGTCCACTTAGGGCTTTTTGAAGCTAACCAACAAGTCAGCTGGTAATGTCCCTTGGTTCCTTCCTTGGAAAAAAAAAACTGTTTAAGAAGAGCTTGAACTAATGAGAGAGGCTTTTTTGTTGTTGTTGGGCTGATAAATGCTGTATTATCAGGCCCCTGCTGGCTATCAGGTTTGCAGATGGTATGAAGAAGCAGGGACAGGGAAATTGAAAAGGTCAGTATCATCAACAGATGCACGCAGTGCACCCCCACCCCTCCCCACAGCATTCTCCTTGCCTCAATGTTAGCCATGGTCTGGCAACAGTCCCATCTCTTGAGCAGTGAGTGGGGAAGAGTCTGGGATAGTGCAGGCAGGGTGGGGATTTACCCGTTTCCCTAATCACCCCTTCTGCTGGGGCCTGACCCCCCCCCCCCAGCTCAGCATTGTGGAAGGGAAGGGAGGGCTGCTCTAGTGCCCCCCGTTTTCTAGCCTGAGCCACTGCAGACGTGCTTGCATTTCCTCAGTCCACAGGGAATGTCTGTTCAGTTGCAAACTGGTTCAGCCTAGGCAGGTTATACTTATCTGCAAAGATGGAATCAATTCAGACTCAGGCTTTTTGAATGCCTGTCCCTAGCCCGTGACAGTGAAATAAAGAGCAGAACTGGCAAATTCTCATTTAGATCTGTTTTGTGGTTTGGGCTCTTCCGTTAAATGCCGTGATGTACAAAACTGCCACTTCTTTGGTTGACCAAAGCCTCTTTGTTCCATATAGTTCTACTTATTATCAAACCCGGAGCTTAAACTTACCATAAAGCATCTTTCCTGCCATGACAAGTAGAACAAAATGGTAAAGGATTTCTTGCTACCTTGGAATGTATGTTGTACCGGATGAGGGGTAGAAATCCTGTCCCTACTGAAGTCAAATATCAGAAGTTCAGCTGATTTCAATAAAGCCAGGTTTCCTTCTTTTCTTTTACTGCTTAAAGAGTTGTCAAATGTGCTGTTTCACATGACTAGTATTTTTATGGGTTTTTTAAGAATATGTAATGCAATTTTAAAATAAATCTATCAAAGGAGACTTAAACAGGCAGAGTTATGCACTTAGAAGTCAACGTACAACAAAGGTAAGATTGCTTGAGATCAGCCTTAGCTAGGGCTACATAGAAATATTCACATTTAGTTAACATGAGTTGGATTAGGCCTTAAATAACCTATCCACTGACCTATTTTAGATGCCTCATTGTTTTCTCTCAGGATTTTTACCCCTCCCCCAGCTCTCTTGCATGTCTTTCTTGATCTGTTTTTCCTACCCAACCCTATTACTTAGCTTAAGGGACAGGGTCTTTTTTTTAAAGTCTGTTAGAGCTGGGATTCCCTTGGCTTTTCCAGCTTCCTTTTTATGCTCTGATTTCTAAATATTAAGTACCTCGTTTGTAGTACGTCTCAGTTTAATTTAAATGTCTGGCCATTTCTGTATCTGATTTTCAGTGCAAGTGTCATTGAAAGAGAGAAATTCTCATCAGAAGTTTTTTGTTTTTTGTTTTAAATGCAGTACTACTAGATAAAGCTATGGTACTCTTGTTTGTGCTTCAGAAAAGGAGAGTGCGATACAAGCAAACTATGGTTTCTAACAGAATTGGCAGCATTTCAGTTGGAATAGTTTTAGATTTGCCACAGACTCAAGTGGTTAAAGAGTAAATAAAAGTGTAAAAAGCTGACAACTAGCTTGGAAGGAATCAGACCTTTCCAGTCTGATTGAACACATGAGGACACCGCAGGAGTGGTATAGACAGAACAGTCCCTGAATGTAAGACATCAGGCAGGCATGAAAGAGAGAGAGATGTACACACAGGGTGGGAGTAGGTTGGGGGGGAGGCATCTCAGCTGAGGAGTCACTAGAACAGGAAAATCAGAAAGGAATAAGACAGATGGAGTGCTTCAGGATGATTAGATCTTTAGTAAGTGAGTCCAGTTTCCTTGAAGCCTTTAGTTTTTGTAAATGCATTTTAGTGTTTTTGAAAGAGATTTTAAAATAATGAGAAATACTTTTTAAAGCTGCTTTATTTACAGCTATTTGTATATTTCAGTAGCTTAAATACATTATTATTGAAAACAAGGTTTCCTACACCTCTAATTCTGTGCCCCAAAGTGGGATTTCTGAAAGAATCTTAATCCACTGACAGACATGTGGGAAAAAAAAAGGGTGCTTTACTGGAAGAGGAGTCGTATAAGTTTGATCTGGCTTGCCTAGCATCCATATAAATTGGGAGCTTCACCTGAGCTTTTTGACACTTTTATCTAAAGCTGATTGAATTGGCTATTAGATAAAAGTGCCAAAAAACTCCACTGAAGCTCTGATCTATACAGACGTTGGGCAAGCCAGGGCAAACTGGCGTAGCTCCTCTTCTGGGCATGTGCTGTACTCTGTCCGGGAGTGCACTGAGCTGAAAGTAACGCACTGGTTTGTTGTGTCCCCACTCCTCGTCCCATGTCTGTCAGTGGCATTAGTGATTTGGGTACATTAGTACCCAGTGGGGGTAGAAGTGATTTTGAAAATCTTACTTGGGGATAACTAAATATGGACGGAAGATCTTTGATTTGAACTCTGATTTTCCAAAATTGCAAGAAAAAATATGTAAGATTGCCCAATTTTATTGGTGTTTTTCAGGTATTAAATACATTTGGTCTTCATTTATGTGCATCACTATACACTTAAGTATGCATATGTATCAGTACAGCAGCATATAAGTAGACAAAATTGATAAATTTACTGAGGATTGGCTGTTAGTATAGAATAATAGATATATTTTAATTTTTGCTGCTAATTATTTTAGAGGAGAAAGCTCAATTTCATTTCATCCCAACAACAGAGGTACACAATGAAAGCCCTGCTGACACTGTTTTTTTCCCTAGCAAAATATCATATTACCTCCACTAATGGGAAGGTTAGGATCAGGTAACCCAGCAGTGTTTTATCACAGTATAATCTAGATCTTTTCTGAGTGGAGTTGGACATCATGGTGTTAATCAGAGTGCTCTGTGAAGCCCCCATTCCTTCCTTTGGTACATTCCTTCCCCCATTTCCCCCATTCCTTCCTCTAGTACAGTAGAAACAATAATAGCAATGCTAGGAAACTTTTGGCAAAGAACCAGCTATAGATAAAGTCATTGAGGAAGGCTTCTTTCCAAATAATAAATGTTGCATTTCTGGTTTTATTCTGCAATTTATTGTCAGCATTATTTTACCCAGACAATTCAGTCCCACTTTCCCACAGACATTTTACTAATGCTTTTTTGGAAATTCATCTGATAGCTATCTCAAAGCGCCTAAATTAAGCTTTTTAGATTCAGCATTGCTGAAATGTAACTTTTTTTTTCCCCAGGATGTTTTGACCAGTGCTAAAACAATATCTTTTATCCCAGGAATCAGTGTGTGGTACCTGTTATACGTTATAGAATTAACTGCAGCCTAATGTTTCCTGTGAGATTTCACCACTCTAAAAGTTTCTGTCCCAGGGAGTGAAAACAATAGCTCTTATCACAGGCAGTGGTCTACTTTCAACTGTTTTCTATATGGCTGGTTCAGTAGCTGCTAATCTTGTGGTGATCAATGGTGGATGAAGTATATTGCTTTTATAAAAGCTTAACAGACTTTTTTGTCCTTCTGTTTCTCTTGCCACTTGCAAAGGCCAGACAGGATTCTTGTCTATTATATTACTTAAATATAGATTTGCTCCTATAGAAAGACGCACAGTATATAGTTTCCTGCTTCTCTTGAATATTTTTTTTCTTGTATAGAGGAATTATAAAAGCAACTGTGAAACTTTGGTTTAATACTTGTTTAGCAAAGCTAAGTTGGTAAGACAAATGTGGTAATAAAATAACAAATATTAATTCCAGCAAGCATTTAGCTTTATAATGAGGAGCTGTGACTGATTTACTGTTCCTCCTTAAAGTGCTTCCCTCAAACAACTAACAGCCCTTAACTTGAGCTTGTCACCTTCCCACAGGCAAAGTTCATGCTTTAACTGCCAGGCTAAGCTCTCTTCTTGGGGATGGTGGGTTGTCTTCCATTTTTCTTGCTGGAAATGTTCTGCTTGGTGTAAGTAAATAGTCTCTGCCAGAAAGTAGCAGTGTACTGGGTTCAAATGTGTGCTTTTGTTGCTGGAGAGGTAAGGTCCAAATGAAATATGATGGGAATCAGTAGATTTTAATAGGTACTGGCAACTGTGAAAAGTCTTTGTGTTTACCCAGACTTGTACCGTAGAAAGAGTCTGTTCATTTAACTCTAACTCTTACCAGCAGTACAGTTTTGCATAATTTCAGTATTCTTACTTCTCTAACCAGAAGTAGCAGATTTTGTTTTGGTGGGGCAAATGAAGATAACTGTAAGTTGTCTGTCTGTATTGTCTTTCAGCTTACTTCCCATCAGTAGGAGCAATATCAGAACATTTAATAAAGAGAGCAGAACCTAAGGACTGTGTAGTCTGGGTGGCTGGACTGTGTGAAGTTTCTGCTTAGGAGGAACAAGGAATTAGGAAGCTGCGTCGAACTCTGAGAATTCTGAATTGGGTCTAAAACTTAAATACCTTTAAACAGTCATACCTTTTTAATAATTAAATACTAATCAGAGAAATGTGACATGTCCAAAAATAGTGTCACCACAGAATAGCTAGCATCAAAGAGCCAAAGAATCTCTGGAAGACATGTGACCAAAAACTGGATCTCTGCTAATGCCCCTGTTAGCTGCCCATATTATGAAGATTTGAACTGCATTGTTGCAAACAGCTTTGCCACTGCCAAACCCAATTATGATACAGTATTTATTTGTCTACAGAGCATCCCAAACAGCTCAACACAACACCCAAGGTTCCTTTAATACTACCTGTACAGGGGTATGATTGCCATATTTGGGGTCTGGAAGGAAACTTACCTCCCATGTATTATGTACTTTCAAGTTTTTTTTACCTTCATGTAAGAGCATAAAAAAACCTATCCTTACACCACTGCACTTATGAAATAATATGGCACATAGTTTTGTGAGAATTTTCTTGCTCAAGCATATTTTAAAATCCCTCACAGCTGCAGGGCATTGGCTGCCCTTGCCCCATTGCTTTATCTGTGGTGGGTTAGGTTATCATATCTTGTGATTATGTCAGGATTCACCATGTTGTTTTGCTAATAGGTTTATCTTGGAGTGTCAAAGATGCAGCCTGTGGCCCAGACTGGTCCTGCATATGGACTAGATGACCTCTGATGATCCCTTCTAGCCCTATGATTCTGTGATGACTGTCAGGGCAGTCAAAAACTTGGGACTTGGCAGCTTACAGAGGCAGTGAGGGCTAAGGATGTGGTCATCATGGGGGACCTGAACTTCCCAGACATCTGCTGGGAGGAGCAGTCAGCCAAGTCTGATCGCTCACGTCGGTTCTTAGCCAGAGTGCAGGACCTCCATCTAACCCAGGAGGTGCACAGTCCCACCAGGGGAGACGCCTTGTTGGACCTGGTGCTGGCCACGGGTGATGACCTGGTGAGGGGGCTGCGGGTGATGGGCCACCTGGGAGACAGTGATCATCGCTTGCTGGAATTCACCATCCAGCGTAAGGTGGCAAAGGGCTGCAGCAAGGCAACAGCCCTAGACTTTAGGAGGGCTGACTTCAACAAGCTAAGGAGGATCGTTGGGGAAGCGCTGAGGACCCAGAGGGGAAGGGAATCAGATGTCGAAGGTGAGTGGTTGCTCCTTAAGGAGACGATCCTCCATGCCCAAAGGGAGGTAATCCCAACAAGGGTCAAAGGGAGCAGGAGGGCACATAAACCCCCATGGCTCACTAAGAGCATCCGGGAATGTCTCCTTGCTAAAAGGGAGGCATATACCCAATGGAGAGATGGGGTCATCACCAAGAAGGACTATGTTACAGTCGCCCGAGGATGTAGGGGGGCAGTCAGGAGGGCCAAGGCAGAGTTGGAGATAGGACTAGCTTCCCGGATTAAGGACAATAAGAAGTCCTTCTTCAAATACATAGGGGGTAAAAAGAGGGTCCCGGGTAATGTGGGGCCCCTGCAGGACACGATGGGCAACTTAGTCATCACGCCAAATGACAAAGCTAACATATTTAACGATTTCTTTGCCTCTGTCTTCCTAAGTAGGGACCAGTTCAGCCACCTCCCTGCTGGGCCCCCCTCAGGCCCCGAGAGAGACATGCCTGGGCCAGGGGTTAGCGAGGAGTTAGTTAGGGTACTTCTGGAGAGGCTGGACGTGTTCAAGTCCGCTGGTCCGGACGATCTTCACCCTAGGGTTCTACAGGAACTGGCCGAGGTCATTGCGGGACCCCTGGCGCGGCTCTATGAGCACTCATGGTGCTCTGGCGAGGTGCCGGAGGACTGGAAGGGGGCCAATGTGGTCCCTATCTTCAAAAAGGGAAAAAAAGAGGACCCGGGAAATTACAGGCCAGTTAGTCTGACCTCAATCCCGGGTAAGCTCTTTGAAAAAATTATCCTGGCACACATCCAGGAGGGCCTTGCGGGGGAATGCATGCTCAGGGGCAACCAACATGGGTTCATCAGTGGCAGGTCTTGTCAGACCAACCTGGTGGCCTTTTACGATCAGGTCACCAAATCATTAGACGCAGGGGTTGCTGTGGATGTAGTCTTTTTGGACTTCCGGAAGGCTTTTGACACTGTCTCTCACCCTGTCCTCATCAAAAAGCTGGGAGACTGTGGTGTCGATGCCCACACGGTCAAATGGGTCGCCAACTGGTTGGAGGGCCGCACCCAGAGGGTGGTAGTGGATGGGTTCTTCTCGACCTGGAAGGCTGTGGGCAGTGGGGTTCCGCAGGGCTCGGTCCTCGGGCCCGCACTGTTCAACATCTTCATCAGTGACTTGGATGAGGGGGTAGAAAGCACCCTGTTCAAGTTTGCTGATGACACTAAGATGTGGGGGGATGTGGGTGCACTAGAAGGGTGCAATAGGCTACAAGCTGACCTTGACAGGTTGCAACGGTGGGCGGATGAGAATAGGATGGGGTTTAACACTGATAAGTGCAAGGTGTTGCACATGGGGAGGAAGAACCGGCACCACACTTACAGGTTGGGGAACTCCCCTCTTGCCAGCACGGAGACGGAAAAGGATCTTGGAGTCGTCACTGACTCCACGATGAACATGGGCCGGCAGTGTGGGGAGGCAGTCAAGAAGGCCAACCGTACCCTGTCATGCATCCACAGATGCATCTCGAGCAGGTCCAGGGAGGTGATCCTCCCCCTCTATGCGGCACTGGTCAGGCCGCAGCTGGAGTACTGCGTCCAGTTCTGGGCGCCACACTTCAAGAGGGACGTGGATGATATGGAAAGAGTCCAGAGGAGGGCCACTCGTATGATCAGGGGTCAGCAGGGCAGGCCTTATGAGGAGAGGCTACGGGACCTGAACCTGTTTAGCCTCCACAAGAGAAGGTTAAGGGGGGACCTTGTGGCCTGCTACAAACTGGTCAGGGGGGATCAGCAGGTATTGGGGGAGTCCCTGTTCCCCCGTGCGCTGCCAGGAGTGACCAGGAATAACGGTCACAAACTGGCGGAGGGTAAGTTTAGATTAGATATTAGGAGGCGCTACTTCACAGTCAGGGCGGCTAGGGCCTGGAACCGGCTTCCAGGGGAAGTGGTGCAGGCTCCTAGCCTGGGGATTTTTAAAAGGAAGTTAGATGAGCACCTTGCCGGGGTCATCTGACCCCGGTGCTCTTTCCTGCCAAGGCAGGGGGTCGGACTAGATGATCTACCTAGGTCCCTTCCGACTCTAGCTACTATGAAACTATGAAACTATGGAAAGCTATACCCAAGTTTGTGTGGAAGAAAGCTCTGCAGTCAGATCTTCCAGCTTGAAAATTCTGCACAAAACTATGTGCCATATTATTTCATAAGTTCAGCGGTGTAAGGATAGGTTTTTTTATGCTCTTACATGAAGGTAAAAAAATACTTGAAAGTGCATAATACATTTTCTGCTAATGCTTTGCATGTATGCAAAGCAGTTCTTACAGTTGGCTTCAACAAACAGTCCTAAAATTTTTATTCAGAAACACAAAGTAGAACCATTTTCTGTGTCTTCAGCATATTTGTTTTTCAGGCCTGTCCATTGGATCTAATTGTCCCAATACTTTTTGGTTTTTATGAGTGAGAGAGAGTCGCATATTGAGCTTATTTGAGCAAAAAGCAAGAATTCCCATGTCATGTTGCTGGTTGGTACCAGCTAATGAGATACAGTGCTCAGCCTCTCAAAGTTTCTGGCTTTCTTTTTTTCCTACTGTATTGATTGTGGTCTGTATGTGCGCATAATCCTGGAAACTTGGAATTTGGGGTAGTTTACTGGGGAAAAAAGTGTAGATTGTCTGTTATGCTTTTGGCTTCTTTAAATTAACATCTTCAGTAATTGATAATTCCCAAATCTGTTAAAGCATTTATGCAATTACATTCTGGAAATGTCATCTATTTTGGTTTGCTGTAGATGGAGCAGATTTAGGTTCATTTTTTGGCAGTAGAAGTGGAGAGAGAGAAACTTCTAAACACCATTTTAAATGATGACATAGTTTCTGCAGTACATAAAAGTTTAAAACAAATAAGGTTGTATCTTCCATTGTTTTGCTGTCTTTGTTTACCAAAAGAGAATATAAACTGAAGTATATGAATATTGCAGAATATCTTTGTTTTGTATTAGGAATGGTTTAATTTGTCATGCCAAAATAAGGGACAAACTGTCTTGAAAGCCCCCTACAGAATTGGTAGAACCAAGCCCTGTAGCAGAACACCAGGCTTTGCATTTTCTCTAGTTATCAGGCTGTGAGGGCAAAGTGGTTATGCAGGAAAAATGAGGTGTCAGCTGGGTCATGTGGGAAGAGGGAGGTTTGTTTGTTTTTTTCCTGAAAGTTATTGTTATAAGGGTTTGACCCAGCTTACAAGTTAAAATATGTAGGTTATAGTTTGAATTTTTGGATACTTATCCCAAATTCTGTATTTGTAGAGGTCTACCTGTTGAAGTTAGGCCTTTTCATACTCAGCTTTTCACACTCAGATCAACTGTCAGAACTAAACTATACAAATAATGGGTCATATGAGCATATCTGTGCAGAGTGCAGAAAGAAGAGACAAATTCATATATCTGAACTTTTATGATCTGAAAACAGATTCTTTGCCAACAGTTTAAAAAATGTAGTAGTTATCTGGATTAGTGCACTCCTCGCCCCTCCAGTTTGCTTTGGGATTATTGTTCACTTATCCATAATGGAGTAGCTGGGTGCTGCTGTTTGCTTTCTGACATTTTGAAACATTTTGTATTAATATTTACATTGTGTCTTTACTTTTATTGATTTTGTTTCTGTTGCCTCCCAAGATCAAAATGGAGATCTGGATGTAGGGGGCAGTTGGGAAGCAGTAGCATATAAGGGCTACCAGTGGACTAGCCCTGGGCAATACCCAAGTTGAGGTGGTCACCAGAAAGTAGTGGGCGGGATCTGACCCTGCCATCCTTACTTTCTCTCCATCTGTACTTTCTCGCTTGATCCCTGCAGCAAGCAATGGCAGTGCAGGAGTATGGGTCAGTGAGTGAAAGGTGTTCTGAGAAATGTAGCTTTCATGAGTGGTAGCAGTTGGAAATCACTGCTGCTGAGGGTAGATGTCATCTCATTGCTTTGTGGATGAAAAATGACATTTTTCTGCCCACTTAACATGTCTCTGTGGCAGAAAAAAGAGGTGACATCTCACCTCAGCAGCAGCAGCAGGAACTTCTGCTGCTGCTTTTGTACCAGAGGAGCCAGAGCTCTGTAAAGAACATAGAGGAAGAGGACAGAGGGAGGACACAGTCCTGGCCAGGTATGCCTCTGTGGGAAAGCATGGTTGGGATTGGCCAGAGGGTTTGCTTGGAAGTGTTAGTCTGGGTGGGTGATGCTGGGAGGCTGGAAGAGGAAGGGAGTTGGGGGACACAGGTTTAGGGATGCTGTTAAGGGAATCCTATCTGTAGGTTTTGTCTCTTTATTGAAAGCTACTCTTAGCCTTTTTGGATAGGTTGGGATAAGTCTAATAAATTAGATGAATCTAATAAACAAGTATCTTGGTTATAAATATCACGATTTAGTATAGGGCAAATAAATATTATTGTATAGAAGCTGCAAAATCGCACAAAGACTCTGTAAAATGAAAGCGAGAATTCATCTTTTATTACTATAGATGAGTCACAGGTTGGCAGAGAGCCTACAAAAAGATCAGCAGTGGTGTATGTGTACCCCTTCCACCACAGACAGCACCATCGATTTATTAAAAGTAATGTCTCCTCCTATTCAGCGTTTGGCACTTTTAAAAAAGATTTAAGCCTCAAAGTTCAACTGTAAAAAAATAAAAAAAGCTTTTTGTTTTCACAGAAGTTGATGAAATTGGCAAAGCTTCCTTCTTTAAAACAATAATCGTATTCTTTTTAAATAATTCACGTCTGTCTGTATACTTACTTGGTAGTTCCTGTATTTTATGGGAAACTTGGCATGTCTAAAAGTATTGTTCAGCATAATGTGTTCAGCATAAATACTGATCACATGAATTAGAAATTAGAAATCCAAATGACTGGGACATTGGAAGACAAGCCACTGAATCTCCCCCTTTTTTTTTTTTTTTTTTTTTAAGGTAACCAGTGTATTTTTAAATAAAGTTTGGTTTGTTTTTTTTTTTGTTTTTTTAGCTGTCTACCAGCTGTGTAGCTAGCTGATATGTAAGACTGCAACATGCTTCCATTTTGCTTCCTAACTTCATTTTAAGTTCCATTAAAAAATCTTCCTTAAAATAAGGGGCTGTTCACTAAAATTTTCCCTAAAACTTGAGGTGAACTGGAGAGGCATGCCTTTTATCATGTTTGATTATAGCCTCCGGACCCTCTCTGGGACATTCTTAAAATACAGTGCCCAAAACTGGATCCAGTACTCTCAAGTAAGGGTTAATAAGCACTGAATAGAGCAGTACTGTTGTTACCTTTTTGTGTCCTGTGCACAATGCTTCCGTTAATGAAGTCCACAATTTGGGCAAACCTTGATTTTTGTGTCACCTTATTCTTTTTCTTATTATTTTATGTAAATACCTAAACTAGAAGCTGTATAAGGTCACTTCAATTAACCTTCGTCAATTTCTTTTTTTCATTTGTCATATTGAGGTTTCAACGTTTGCCCTTTTTTTTAGTGCACGCCTGACCAAGTGATATATTGCTTACCATGCATAAAGGCCTGTATGTACATGGGTGACCATCAGTAGAGTTAATTTCTTCTCTTGCTAAGGTAGTTTTCATTTTGGGACCCCTTTTCTGTATAGGAAAAAAACCCAGTTATCTATGCCTTCTTTTCAGAGTGTTTGCATAATGATGATCTCCTAAAGAGAGAGACTTTTTTTTCCATAGGATAGCTTCAAATATAGTTGCCAAAGTAAAGCATGCTAGTCTGTATGGCCCACTTTAGAACTGTTTTAAGGACTTGCCATACTCTTATCCTCTGATGTAGTAGCCGTGTTTAGGAAGTGCTTACTTTTTTTTTTTTTTGCTGCGAGTTCAGCCACTTTGTTCCCTCATGGAACTCTTGGTTTTGTAACATCTGGTTGTAGTAATTTGTTGTTCTTTAATTTGCCATTCACTTTCAACACTTCACTTCTCTTTAGTCTCTGACAATGTCTTAGGTTCTTTCTGATGATTGGAGGTGGGTATGTCCTAAGTCTTTTTGCTAGGCAGATTGACAAAAAAGTGTCTTGTAGTCTTGTAGTGAAATAGCAAGCTCTCCCTGTCTGCTATTGTCAGTCCTTGACTTCTGTCAATTACCTATTCACATATGGACAAAAAGGTATCTTGGAATTAAGTAAATACAGTATAAGGTTTTTTTCCCCGGTTGGCATGGGGGGAGGAACCCCCTCATCACATACAATGAAATGGTTATAAAACACATGGCCCATGTTGGCAAACATGCTGATGGGAACCTACCACAAGCATAGGTTAATGTAGCCCATCTGAGTAAGATATTCAGGGTGTGGAGAGCAAACAAAATCTATGGTCCTGAGGCTTGTACATAGGATTTGGGGAGCATCTGAAGCCCCAGACCAATGGATCTGGGAAGGAAGATTCTTCCTTCCAAGATAATGGTAGAGGTATGTAGACTTGACAATAGCTCTACTTAGTCGAATTTTGGAATTTGAGTATTGGACTTTACCCAATTGAATCTGGATTTTGCCCTTGAAATGAAATATATATCTGTATATTTTTCAAAGGAAGATATAGATATATATTTTTTCAAAGTTTGCACTAGGTTGCCAAAGTATGTTAAGGGACTCCTTGTGTTAAAACTTGCAGCAGTTTAAAAAAAAAAAAAAAAAAAGTAACATGTATCAATAGTGGATGAATAAAGTCTATGGGTACTATGCAGATTGCTACAGCTGTGTTCAATTTCAAGGTTTAATTTAAAATTTGCTCCTTACTTCCATGTGCTTAAGGGGAGCAGGGTCTGACAGTAAAGGGAGGGGGAAAGGGGTTGCCTGGGGAAAAAGTTGTGGGAGGAAGTAGAGAGCAAAGGGTTACTTGATTCCACAGATGTATTTTGCCTGCTGTAGCAGTGGGAGGGGGATCAATTCAAGGTAGACTTCCAATAATTAGGTTCTATATCTGGAAAATGATAAGGAATTTATATTTTTTCCATATATAGAAATCTAATTATTGGGAAATCGTCTTATAATTGCTGTGAGTCAATATGGTACTTATTTGAGGTAAGTTAATAGCTTGGTCTAATTTATTGTTCATTGTCTACTTAAAAGCCTTTTATTTGTTCTATCCTATCTACATAATCAGACATACACATGTATTAGATATATAAAGATTGTTTAAAAATTTTGTTTAACTTCCTCCAATTATCAGTGTGTGTATACACACATGCAAACATACATGTCAGTTGAACACAATGTTTTACTGATATATTCACAATTTTTTAAAGCAATTTGGAAGCCTACCAGTGTCTCGATCATTATAATAAAATAAATTCTAAATACTTATATATTTTGGTGTTTGCTTTTGGGGTTTTTTATCATGGAAAACCAGAGCTCCTCCTGCCCCCTTCACTCACTAAAATGTGGGTCCCACTGCTTTGTTGCATGCACACCCTTCCACCCCCAGACAGTCCCCAAGCCCTGGTCCTCAAACCCCCACTTACCTGTATCCAGCTGCTGGGGCTACTGCCACACGCTTTGCTGTATGCTGACCATGTGTACGTGTGTGCACAGATGCACGTGGTGCTCCCTGCCTCCAGTCACCCTCCCCCCTGCTCTCCCTAGCCCCAAGCAGTCCCTTTGCAGGCTGTAAAGCTGTCAGCCTGTAAGGGGAAATCCACAAGTTTCCTGCTGTTTCCTTTAGGGCTGGGCGAAGCTTCAGGTGCTGATTCAGTTTGATTCGGAGGAGATTTGGCCTGATTCAGCAGCCAAATCTCTTAATCTGAATCAAATTGGAAGACTAATAAAAAGGTCTGAATTGATTCAAGGCTCTCTGTATCAATTCAGAAAAGCTTTGGAGAGCTTTGGAGATTCAGGCAGTCCCTACTCACCATCACAGGGAGCTGGACCCTGACTCCAGGCTGATAAGTAGGGGACGGGGGGGTTGGCTGGAGGAGGGGAGAGGGAACCATGGGGGGACCTCTGCGAGGCCCCATCCCCTGCCTACTTCCACAGATCCCCTGAGCATCCCCCACCTGCTCTCCCAGTCACGTCAATGGCTGCCCCACTCAGATAGAAAATAAAATAAGCCCTGCATTCACCAGCTGCTGCCAGGTGGGGTGAGACAATTTCCACCACCCCACGCTGCGTGAGAGGCTCTGCTATGAGCCCAATCTCCTGCCCACTCTCCCAGCCTAAAGGATAACTGGTAAGCTAACTGGTTATCACTGCACTTACTGGTTAAACAATTGCTAAATCTTTTACATCCCTAAAATGTACCTGTTTGTTTTCCAACTTTTAAATTATCCTTTTTCTTCAAGAATAAGTTGAGAAAGAGAAGTGCTTTGTCATTTGCATTTGTCATTTGCCTTAGTAGATGGTAATATTTTTAACTGAGGACTTAAGTAAATTATGTACTATTTTGACAAAAAGAATGTTTAAATAAATATGCTTGTCTTGAGGTACTCTGGTACATGCCAACCTGTCTCCTTAGCCTCACCTTTCTTTTTCTGTCCATTCTTCTGCACTGTCCTGAGCCAGCCATGGCTTGCTGATGATTTATTTAGGCTTATATTCCACCCCATCCAGAAAGGCTCATACTGGTATACAATAACAGACAAAACCCACAAGATGAGATATTCCTCGTGTCTCAAACCATCTGTCTCCTTTTGCAACAGGTTTGATATCTGGCTTTTAATTCATAGCTTACCTGTTGGATCTTGCATTAGCTGACATAAAATAAAAATTTTAAACACACAAAATATGTTTTATTAAAAAATACAAAACCAAACTTTCTTTTTTTTGTTTATAATGGCTTGTAGCTTGTTATTTTAATGTAGCTTTATAACACTAATATTCTTTTGGTTTTGAAGATATAGTCTTAAAGAGTACATCTTCCTAGTCTTTTTCTTCAGGTTCTGATAAGCAGGAATAATGCTATACCTAGTTGAAACAATACATACCTTGAGGTTAGCAGTTGAGCAGTAGAAATAAAGAGTTTCTGGATGTCTCTTTCCTTGGCAGTTGCAATAGTGAAAGAGGAAGTGATTAGAACAGGTAAGAAAAAAGTAAGATCACTAGCTGCTAGAGCAGTACGCTTAAGCTGCTAGAGACTGTTTCAGCATAAAAAGTTCATAAGAATGGAGTAGGTGGCCAAGTCAGGAAACCCATTCCGTGCTTGGATGCCCGTTAGAGCTATCAGTAGACTTCAGTTTTCCTCCTAACTGTTGCTGTGCAGGCAAGGGGTACCATTGTATTGTGGGAACTTTTGTAATGAAAAAGCTTTGATGGATTTTCCAAGCAACAGTTGCCCAGTCATGGGGCTGCAAGGCAGTCTATTGAATGGCAACACAGGATTGTATTTACCACCTGGGCACATTGTAGTTTGATGTCTTTATTGGTATGTTTCAAAAGTGTTGTGGGCCTTACTACATGTCATTACTTGATTGTGCAACATGCTGTTTATATTTAGGCTCTTGTAGTTAAAGCTTTTTTTTTTCCTGGCATCCAAATGTTTCATTATGATGAAACTATAGCTTTGTGCTTGTGATAACAAACATGACTTAAAATCTTTTTATAACCAAGAACAAGATTTGTTTTTGTTTTCTAAAATCTTGATACTCAAATGTACAAAAAGGACATAGGGCAAAAGTCAGCTTTAAAAAAGCTGCTGTTTGTATTCTGCTTACTGTGTGCATGGCACTGCCAAGAACCAACGACTAATCCAAGAAAAGCTTAACAGGGAGCATTTTATGATCCTTCCATCCTTTCTGCAAGGAACTAATCTAGCTTTAATATGCTGTCAGATGAATTAAAATAATTCAAGTTGTTCCAGTTAGTTATGGGAGGTTTTCTTAAGTCCTCGATCCCTTGTGCCAAACTCTCTTCCCAGTTAATGGTTCTGTCCCCCGTATTTGATGCATATAATGTTGTTGAGACACAGGAGAGGGAAAAGAAACCCAAATGTGGTTTTTCAGGATTTCTAAAGTGTAGAAAATGAATTTAAGTTTTATGGTAAGAATCTGTCATAGTAAATTCTTACTGAAATTTTGTTAGGGCTCAGATGAGTATCTGAGAATATTTTAAGAGATGACAGATTTGCAGTTGAGTTTATGGAACTCGTTTTTAGTTTCAAAACTAGAAGCCTGAAAATTTGTGGCTTAGTCCTAGGATTCACACATTTTTCTTTTTTTTTTAAACTCAGAACTGTGAATATATTCATGTTAAGATTGTTCTTCTAAATGTTCTCTCATTATTACCAGGGGGTACATCTACATGTGCTATTAATGAGCAACAATAAACTCTGTTGCATCCCATGCCTGAGTTTATTGCTCCCAGATGCTGTATTTGAACCTGTACCCAAGACTGTGACACATGCTGTTAGGGGCCCTGAGGCTCAGCTTGCTAGTGCAGAGCTGCTCCAGCCTGGCTCGAAGTGCTGCAGAGGGGCTAGCTGAGGCATGAGAGTGCTCCAGTGCAGGGCTAGCTGGCAGGCAGCCTCCTCACTGAAGCACTCTTTTTGCCACAGCCAGCCCCATCAGTGTCTACATGGGCATTGCTGCGAAGTAAAAAAAAAAAAAAAAATCCACTGTAGGATAGTACTTGTGTTTACAAGTACTAAGCTGCGGCAGAGTTAATGGGCGTATCTACACCTGCATTACGGCGTTTTGCCTAATGTGCATTAAATTTAGTGCCTCCAATGTGACATAATAAACAAATGCATGTTAGGCTGCCTTAATGCGCAGTAACTAATGCACATGGTTTTTAAGTGATGCTTAATGCACAATAGCCTATTTTACTGTGCATTTGCTTAATAGAGCAATTTTTATGTGATGCTTTAATGTGCAGTAACATCAGCTACTGTGCATGTCTACATGTGTAGATGCATCCATTAGTTTCGTCCTAATAGCATTGCTTACTTAGGAACTAATTAGGCAACAGGAAGCAGAAAGCAGAGCAGCAGATCAGGTAGGAGAAGAGGATCCGAATGACACTGAGGGAGGGTGCAGGGATAATTTTGTGGGATGCCTGACAAAAAGATTGGCCTCCACCAGAGGTGACCTGAACAGGGTGCAGGGCCCGGGGCAAATCAGCCTGTGTGGGGCCCCGCTCCTGGACATGAGGAAACTGGCGGTGGATACGGGGGGTGCTGAGCAGCCTGATGTAAAGCCAGCGGCAGCACTCTGCCTGGGTCCACAGGACCGCCCAAAGCACAGGGCCCAGGGCAGTTGCCCCAGTTTGTCCCCCTTAGGTACAGCCCTGGCCCCCACTGGGCTAGTATGTAGCAACATGAGAAATGCTCTGTATTGGTTCAGACAGTAAGTCCATCTAGCCCAGTATCCTGTCTCTGAGTGCCCCAGAGTGCATGGTGGGAAGGAGGGGGAAGTGAACAGGGCATGTCCAGAATCTTCTACCCCCATTGCAGCTATCTATCTTTGCATTGCAACTTTCAGCATTCTGAGGCTTTAGGAGTTGTGATTCAAAGGCTAAATATGAAAGTTGCATTTTGTTGGGGGAAGGGTCCTGATAAAATTGTTTATTGAGACTTTTTGCACAAAATGAATATATTTTCAACTTCTCTACAGATGTCTAAATTCATGTACATATTGTAAAACGAAGCATGCCCGAGGAGACCTAGCAAGTTATCCAGTTGAAGAGCTAGTGGACAGAGCCAAACAGTCTTTTCAAGGTAAGGGACTTTCTGCTGTACCCAAGTCACTTTTGAAGTGTTCTACTCTCATAAGGAATTTCCATATAGATGATGGACATGGATGGCAGTAAGCTATTGAATTATTTGTATTCTGAGTATGTCAAAAGTGCATGTGCTGGTGCCTCTTTGACCCCCTCTACACATTACAAGTATCATGCAATTAATTGGTTAATTGTGCAGTTACCTTGAGACCAGCTACATGTGCAAAGTTGCTGTCATGCCATAAAAAAATCCAACCAGCTATAAAGTTAGACCTCAAAAATCTATATGTACTTTATAGCTGGTTCTGTTGAGCTTTAATTTGCATGTGTAGCAGAGTCTCCTAAGCAACTGGGAGTCCCATCATCCACCTGAGGCTGGGAGACCAGCTGGGTCCCAGCACCTGTGGGTTGCATCTGTGATCTCCCAGCCTCAGCAGTGCATGCAGCCCCCAGGGTTGGGAGATCATGGCTGCCACGGGGCTGGCAGGGCATGCAAAGAGTTATAATGCTATCAGGGGTACAGCAGCTGTGATCTCCCAGCCCTGGAGGTTTCACACCCGACCCCCAGGCTAAGAGATCACAGCAGCTGCCATTTTCCAGCAATGAGGGTTTCACACATCCCCAATGCTGGGAGTTCTCAGAATCAGGCTCCTTGGCTCTGGCAATAAGGCACAATGGAATCTAATTCATGATTGTGTGGATTGTGCATTAGGTTCTATTGCGCCCTTTACCTGCACTTATAGAGGGGCCCTCTAATTCTGTTCTAGTGTTAGTGTGTTATGCACCTGTTCTGTGGCAATATTAGCTTCCAAAAGAAGTACAGCTATTTAGTGGGTATAAATTGTATCCATAATAACTCCCATCTCAGGATTTATTAATGATGGGGACCTTTACTTCAGAATATTTTTTGCTTTTATTTTAAAAAGAAGTAGAGGAGAAACATTTTTGCTTTCAGACCCTTTTCGTGGAGAGTAACAATTGTTAACGTACTAAAACAGGTTTTATGGATTGTTAATCCTTCCCTTTGTGTATTTTGACACAGCGATTCAATTATTTTACATAAAAATCCGGTTCCTGTATGCCAAAAGAAAAAAAAAATTGTTAAAGCTTCATTACAGTCTTTAAAATTTTGTAGTTTTAAAATGCAGTGCTTTTCTGCCAAATTGGTTCTTTTTAGTTCCTCTAAGATGTGTCCATCAGTGACAGAGTTTAAGGATTTATTCTAAAGTAATTAAGACCTAGTGTTTCTTTTGTAGGAGAGAGTGAATGATTTGTATGTTTTAACCTCAGTGGAAAAAATGTAATAGTGTCATTTCATATATTGTTGGATTTCTGAGCATTTAATTAGAATCTCTTATATGCCACCATTTTTTAGGGTCTCTGTCTTTCCAAAACTCATATGCTTGTTTGGGAAGTGTTACAGTCTGTGTAAAAATACTAATGCTTAGAGTTTGTCTTGGAGTACATACTTCACTTTCCCCTTCCTACATGGTAGCTGATATACAAATATTGTACCAATATAATTTTTGGTGTAACCTGACTAAATTCATTGTTGTTGTTCCAGAGATAAATTTACTTACTATGTTAAAGTAGTTTAACTATTGTAGAATAAACCGAGGTAATTCAGATTGAAGGGCTTCTCTTTACATGTGCCAATCATACTTTTGCACCTAGATATAGCATCAAATATAGCTTGCGATATCAAAAGGTTTTTCAGACACCTGCAATATATAAGCACAAAAAATATGGATTATGCTTAATACATAATTCATACTTAGTTATGAATATCTTGGTGTTTAATTGGACCAGAATATAAAAGTTCTTACTTCTGTGAAATAAAAATTGAAACATGGACATAAGTTTCTAGGGTCTGGCTATAAATCATAAATGGATGCTTTAGGAATTACTAGACCACAACACTTAAGCTAAGTATAGACATTTAGAAAGCTAGAGGCAGAATTAATCAAACCATTCCGGGTTTCTCTAAGATGAGAAGAATAGATCAGGAATGAACAGAACATACATTCTCCCATCAGGGGATGGGGATGAACGGGGACTGGGATGCCTGCATTGGCTCAGGCCAGCAGGCTGGGGGCACTCCTACATGCTTCCCAGTATGTTGAACACTGCTGAAGGCATCTGATCAGCAGACCATGTCTGATTGGCTGCTGGGTGCACTCCCCCAACCCCCTGCTGTTAGTTCTGAGGGGGGGAGGGGAGAACACAGAATCTCTCCCCAGCCCCTCCTCCCTCAGCTGCCAGTGGTGGCCAGGAGGGCAGAAGGAGAGAAGAAAGTAGAGGCCCCCCACCTGGCCCCTTCTGACCCAGACAGAAATGCTGGGGGGGGGTATGTGACAGGTTTTTTCCTCTCTCCTGCAGACTAGCTCAGCACAGTTTCATTCTCTAGCCCCACTGCCTGCCAGATGAGAGGGGCTGGGGTGGGGGGAAGAGGAGACAGCAGAGGTGCCTCCTGACCACCCCCCCCCAGACCCAACCACAGCTGCCGGGGGGGGGCATATAGCAGGGGCTTTCTCCCTTCCTCCATTGACTGGCCCAGTACAGAGTGAAGTTGCCCCTGCCTGGCTGGTGGCCTCTGCTTTTCCCCCTTCCCCATCCCACCCCCCTCCAAGGTAGCATCTTGCAGGGGGTTGGGTTGTGCAGTCTGGCCCATCCAGTCAGCCAACCCAGCCAGGCAGGGGCAGCAGCAGTAGCAGTGGGGGGAAAAGGCCCTTCCACCATTTTTAAACCAATCTATGTGTGGTAAACTTTCAGTGGTGATGTATAGGGAGTGCACAGGGGTGCACGTGCAACCCCTGAGAGCACCGGTGCACCCCTGACCAGATGTGCTCACCACTCAGCCCCACCCCCGGTTGGCGAGACTGGCTGCTGACTGGTCACTGGGGGGGCACATGCCTCCCACCCCCTCGACTAAGGTGGCACCAGTTGCCCATGTAAACTTCTGTTCTCTTACAGGTTGTGACCAGTTTCTGATCATTTATACCAGTTTTTGTAATTTCTGTACCTAGCCTTAAACACACTTATACAGAACCAGGAATGCTTTTTTCAGTTGAGGCCTGAGCTTGACATTTTTCTTTCAGGTTAAATGTTGTTAAGAAGGAAATCCTCTTCTATATGTATTAAATATAGTGCTCTTGTGAGCTAAACAGTCTCTTTCATCCAGTTCTCTATGAACTCTCTTGTTAAATGTAACTATAAGATTTCATTTATTTCTGTGCGTTTCCCCCCTCCTTCCCTCCCATCTATGCATATACCTTCATAGAATATTGTAGCAACTAATGTTTAACTGCTGTTTTTAATGCTGTACCATTAGCTAGTGTAGTAAATTATGCAGTGTCCAGTGCTGACTATTGCACCAACCAAGATATTTATGTCCCTGTTGTATATATGCATGCATCTATTGTTTTACAATCTCAGGTACCAACTTGTATGCAAATACTGTTAAAAACATATTCTTTGCTGGACGAATGTAGTTTTTCTCTAGTTACAGTAGTTAACTCCAGTTAGAGAAGTGAGTTTTTGGAGGTAATTGGTTTAAGTAACAAGGAAATATGAAATTTCCATTCAGGATAATCTGCTTTGAACCTGGTCTTTAATACAATTCAAGAACAACTGTCGCTTAGCTTGCCTTTCATCAATATTTAATAATATGAACCTACATTTGATGTTTTAAGACTGTACTTTTTTATCCTTTCTTTCAGTTTGCATTAAATAAAATGTAAAATGTATCCAATTTAGCTGTATTTATTATTATTCATATCACAGTACCATTCAGTTATCTCTGTTGAAATTTTATGAACTAATTTGAAGCAAGGTTCAATAAGTACATATAAGAAATCAAAGGAGAGAGCATGTAAGTAATGAAGATAATTTTACATCATCATGTCATTGGTTAAGATTATTAATTATGAATCTGGATTTTTATGTCAGCTTGATGTGGTTGATTTTGATATGCAATGCGACTACACAAATATGAGAAGCCAGATTATGTAATATTGCTCTCTCTGCCTAATGCTGGCCATTACAGAGAAGTATTTTGAATATCAACTATCGCACATTTGGATTACAAATGGAGTAGGAATAAACCATGGGGGTACTGAAGCAATTATTCCTCTAAACATTGGCTCCCTAAAATATTCTTATTTCTTGAAGAAAAATTTGTTTTTAGTTTGGTGTTTGAAACTTTTTTTTTTAAGGATTTTGTGAAGTCCTTCACAGCAGCCCTGCCCAGAGTGCTCAAAAGCCACCCCCTCTCCACCCCCCCCAGGCTTGCAAAAGGCATTCAGGAACACCTGAAAGACAAAAAGGAGGTTTACAGCCAGTGGAAGGGAGGGGCTATTACCCAGGAGGAGTATACCTCCATCGCTCGGGTCTGTAGGGTGGCTGTTAGGAAAGATAAAGCAGATATGGAACTAGGGCTTGCATCAAGGATCAGGGACAACAAGAAATCCTTTTTTAAATACATAGGGAGTATGAAGAAGGCACTGGGTAATGTGAGGCCCCTGCGGGGTACGCTGGGCAATCCGGTGGTTTCACCGAAGGAAAAGGCAGACCTTTTAAACAAATTCTTTGCCTCCATTTTTTTTGTGCAGGTACAGGGACATCGCCCCCACCGGGATTCAGGATGGACTCAGGAGAGACTCTGCCAGGCCTAGAGTCAGGGAGGACTGAGGGAGCTTCTGGAGGGGCTGGATGTGTTCAAATCAGCAGCTCCAGACACTCTCCACCCCAGTGTGCAGAGGGAATTGGCAGGGGTCATCACAGGCCCCCTGGCATAGCTTTATGAGCATTTGTAGTGCTCTGGCCAGGTGTCAGAAGACTGGAAGAAGGCCAGTGTGGTCCCCATTTTCAAAAAAGGGTGGAGAGAGGACCTGGGCAGCTATAGGTCCGTTAGTCTTTCTAGATCCTAGGGAAGCTCTTTGAGAAAATTATCCAGGAGCACATCTGTGAAGGACCAGCAGGGGGATGATGCTCAGGGGCAACCAGCATGGGTACATTAGGGTAGGTCCTGTCAGACCAACCTGATTTCCTTCCACGAACAGGTCACAAAATCACTGGATGTGGGTGTCACGGTAGATGTGGTCTTTCTGGACTTCAAGAAAGCCTTTGACATTGTCTCCCACCCCATTCTCATTAAAAAACTAGGTAACTAGTTTTAATGTGGCATTGATACCTACACAGTCAGATGGATCGCAAATTGGCTGAGTGGTCACACCCAGAGAGTGGTGGTGGATGGGTCATATTCAGCCTGGAGGGATGTGGGCAGTGGAGTTCCCCAGGGCTCAGTCCTTGGGCCTTGGGTACTGTTCAATTTGTTTATTAGCGACTTGGATGAGGGGGTGAAAAGCACCCTGTTCAAATTTGCTGACAACACCAAGATTTGAGGTGAAGTGCTAGAAAGGAGGGACAGGGGTGGACGAATGAAAATAGGGTGGGATTCAATACTGACAAGTGCAGGGTACTGCACTCGGGCAGTAAGAATCAGCGGCATACCTATAAGCCGGGGAACTTCCTTCTCGTATGCATAGTGACAGAAAGGGATCTTGGAGTCATGATCGATTCCAAAATGAACATGGGCTGCCAATGTGAGGATGTGGTCAGTAAAGCTAACCGTACATTTTCATGTATCCACAGATGCATCATGAGCAGGGCCAAGGAGGGGATCCTCCCCCTCTATGCGACACTGGTCAGGCCACAGTTGCAGTACTGCGTCCAGTTCTGGGTGCCGCACTTTAGGTGGGACGTGGCCAGCATCAAGAGGGTCCAGAGAAGGGCCACTTGCATGATTTGGGGACAGCAGGGCACACCCTATGAGGAGAGGCTACAGGACCTGAACCTGTTCAGCCTTCTCATGAGAAGGCAGAGAGGGGACCTGGTGGCCGTCTATAAATTTCCCATTTCCTGCTGGACCCCCGGTAGAGAACCTGCTCGTCCGAGCACCTCCTGGAGTAACAAGGAATAACAGCTATAAGTTGTTTGGGAGTAGGTTCAGGCTGGACATCAGGAAGTAATACTTCACAGTCAGGGCGGCTGGGATCTGGAACCAACTTCCAAGGGAAGTGGTGCTGGCTTCTACCTTGGGGGTCTTTAAGAGGAGGCTTGATAATTACCTAGCTCGGGTCATACAAGCTGAAACCTACCAGGAGGCATAAAAGCCCAGTATCTATTCCTGCCCAGGGCAGGGGATTGGATTTAATGATCTACTTAGGTCCCTTCTGACCCTATATCTATGAATCTATGAGTTCTCTTGGGCTAAATAACCAGTCAAAAACCCTGAGGCTGAACCAAGTGTGACAAGGGAGACTTCTGGGCCCGATGATGGCTCCGGCCCACTCCTGTCTCTAAGCAAACCACCCTTCTTGCTTTCCTGCCGCACCTTGTTGTTAAATAATTAGGATGCTAAATAGGTGGGAGGCTGCCCTTCAAGTGTCCCAGTTGTAATGGGCCATGTTTACATATTCCAACCACCCCTTACGTGTCTCATGCCTCGCAGATATTAATGCTGTTATAGTAGACCGCTCTGGCTCACAGGAGAGCTGAATCCAGACCTTCGTAAGATCTCTAGCATACTGCTTCTCTCCCACAAGGGCCTCCTTCACTCAGCCCTGGAGGCTGCATACCCAGTGCCCTACTTCCGTGGAAGTCATTAGGCTTGTTCTCTCCCACTTCAAGCAGTCATTGCCCAGTCTATTGAGCCTTTCCCACAGCCCTCATCTGAGATCTGAGTGGCAGCTGCCTGATTCATTCACTCTCACTACTTAAGCAGCCCTAGCCCAGTTTATTGGGCCACTCACCAGGCCCTCATAGATTTTAGGGTCAAAAGGGACCTATTAGATCACTGAATCTGACCCCCTGCCCTGGGCAGGAAAGAGTGCTGGGTTCAGATGACCTGAGCCAGGTGTTTGTCCAATGTTCTATTAAATGCCCCCAAGGAAGGTGACAACACCACCCCCTTGGAAGCATGTTCCGTATTTTGGCAGCCCTCACTGTAAAGAATTTTTTCCTGATGTTCAATCTAAATTTGCTCTCAGTTGGTGGCCATTGTTTCTAGTTACCCCGATGGGCACCCTGTTAAACATCATATCCCCTATTTCCTGCTGTCACCCACTGATGAGTTTGTAGATGGCCACAAGATCACCTCACAGCCTTCTCATGCAGAGGCTGAAGAGATTCAGGTCCCTTGATCGGTCTTCAGAGGGTTTTTTCTGTATGCCTTTAACCAGATGAGTGGCCCTCCTCTGAACCCTTTCCAGGTTATCTACATCCCTCCTGAAGTGCAGCTCCCAAAACTGGATGCAGTACTCCAGCTGTGGTCTGACCAATGTTGTATAGAGAGGAAGTGTCACCTCCCTAGACCTGTTTGTGATGCACCTACTTATGCAAGAAAGCATGCAAATTAGCTTTACTTATTATCTCATCACACTAGTAACTCGTGTTCATTTTGGAGTTGACTACGACTCCGCAATCCCTTTCTGCAGTTGTGCTACTTAGAATGGTACCTCCCAGGCTATCGGGGTGTTGATGATTCTTCCTCCTTAGGTGCAACACATGGCACTTAGCTTTGTTAAACTGCATTCTATTGTGTTCTGCCCATTTCCCCAGCCTGTCAAAATCCACCTGGATTTGCTCCCTGCCCTCTAGTTTGTTTACCTCCCCCCCATAGTTTGGTCTCATGTGCAAACTTGGACCGAGTGCTTTCTATTCCCTCATCCAAGTTACTAATGAAGGTATTGACAGAGCCTTGCGGGACTCTGCTGCCCACATTTCTCCAAGTAGAAACTGACCTGCCCACCACCATTCTCTGGGTGCATCCCATAAGCCAATTTTCTACCCACTGGACTGTGTAATAATCTACACTGCAACTGTTTGTTTATCAGAATTGGGTGTGACACTGTCAGAGGCCTTTTAAAATGTAAGTAAATAACATCTACATTTATTCCTTCAGCTAAACATTTTGTCACCCATCATAAAAAGAAACCAGGTTACACAGAATCTGTCTGCTATGAACACATGCTGGTTGCCCTGTTAGCATTATTTTACCCATTGGTCCCCCACAAATGTGATTCTTAACAATTTTCTCAAAGGTCTTGCCAAGGATAGAGGTGAGGCTAACCAGCCAATAGTTACCTGGTTCCTTCTTCCTCCTCTTCTTGAAAATAGAGCGCACATTGGCCCTTTTCCAATCCTCTGGGACCTGTCCTGAGCACCATGAGTGCTCAAACAGTTGCGCCAGTGGATCCGCTATGACTCCAGCTAATTCCCTAAGTACCCTGGGTTGAAGATCATTAGGGCCTGTTGACTTAAATACATCCAACCCCTCCAGGTGCTCCTTTACTAGGTCAGCACTAGCAGTTGGTGGGTTGGTATCTATCTTGCGCTTACCTAAAGTCCCATTGGGATGCATACTCGTATTCATGGCCAGGAACACAGATGGAAAGAAATCATTTAGGAGCTTCGCTTTGGCTATCCTGTCTGTTACCGGTTGCCCTAGTCCATCTTGAAGAGGCCCTATGTTTCCCTGAACTTCCTTTTTGCTTCCTATGTATTTAAAGAATGACTTTCTGTTATCCTTAACTTTTGCTGCGAGCTCAAGATCCATTTCTGCTTTGGCTCTCCTCGTTGCTTCCCTGCAAGCTCGAGCCAAGCAGGTATACTCCTCTTTGGTGGCTGCCCCTTGCCTCCACAGCCTGTAGGCCTCTCTTTTCCCTGCCAGGCTCTCCTGGATTTCCCTGCTCAACCAAGAGGGTTTCTTTGCTTTTTTGCCCCCCTTTATGTGTACTGGGATGGTCCCTTTCTATGCCTGCAGGATCAGTCCCTTGAGAAACACCCACCATTCCTGGACTCACCTGAGTGGCGACTGTCTGATTCACCTAACTCTGGACTAACTCTGCCCTGGCCCCTTACCAGGCCTCTATGCCCCTTTGTGGGCCAAGACTCTGCCCCTCCCTTTGGGGCCTGGGGCCAAATGCACCCTTGGACTCAGCCACTTTTTCATAAGCTTAGCTGGTCCTACAACTCTGCCCTTTCCTTCACAGGGCTTGGGGTTCCCCTCCTTACAGTCTCAGGTGCTTCCTAAAACATGCCTGGCCCAACTCACCAGGGTTATCTACCCCTACAGGCTCAAGCACTTCAAGAAGCTTACCTGGCCGAACTGCCACTACAAACTCTCAACCCACCAAATGGTGAGGCTAAGGTTAAGCACCCTGACCCGCCTTACATCAGAGAGGTTCTCAGTTCTGGTATTTACATGGGGGCTGCCACACCACCGGCAGTCCCACCAGGTCTTCCTATCCTGGCAGTGTGCAGTCTTAAGTCTTGCCCAGGACTAGGAGGCTCCAAGCCTACCCCATAGCTCCTGTCCTTACCTCCAGGTGTTCTGGGAGCAACTCAGTCTGATGTTGCCTCCTTGGCTACTCACCCAGACTGCTGCCTTTCTGGACTATGTTTGTAAATGGCTGCCACAATCAGCCACCTGGTTACTGCCTGCTCCCGCCCTTAAAGTGACAGAGCACTAAAGCTGCTCCATCACACCACGTAAGTCTTTGCAGATTAATTAAAACTGCATAGATTGCACTAATAAGCAAGTGAACAGATGCTCACTTTTGATTCTAGAAATGCAGCCACATGCCTGTAGTGTCCCGGGCCAGAAGCCAGGGGGCACTAAAGTATACCTCCCTACTGGGCTGGAGCAGACAGTTTGGGCCAAGGCTAGCCCACCCACTCTGGGACTGGGAGTTTTCAAGGGACGTGCAAAGCACCCTGCAATGCTGGGGGGACTGTGAGTTAAGTTGAATCTGGAGGGGATCTGGGACAGAAGTTCAGTAAACTGATTTAATCTAAATCAGTTGCATTTAATACTACATCCATCCAGGTTTATTTTAAACTTGTTTTGGCCATTTGGAAAGCAGCTTAGGTGCACAGAACTAGGCTAGGGAGAGAAATTACACATAAATTGGTATAAGAGATTAGAAACCAGTTCAGATTTGTATCCCAGCAGAAGTACAGTGCACATAAACCACTTTCAAAATGGCCCAAACTGGTTTAACATAAACCTGGATGGATGTAGTATCAGACTTAACTGATTTAACATAAATCAGTTTATTGATCAGGTTCCAGATACCCTGCAGATTCAAGTTAACTTATGGTATTCCAACATCCCAGGATGCTTTCTTTGCATCTCCCTCACAAACTTCTTACTCACAGGGTGGGCCAAGCAGTGAGGTGTACTCTAGTACCCCCCAACTTCTGGCCTGAGCCACTGTAGGCATGTGGCTGCATTTCTGGAATCAAAAATGAACTTCTGTCCACTTGCTTATTGGTTTGATCTATGCAGCTTAGACTGAACTGTGAAGATTGAATCGATTCAGTCTCGGGCATTTTGAAGATTGATCAATTCACTTGTTGTGTTACAGATTTGAACCAGTTTCCTATCGCTTACATTGGTTTATTTAATTACTGGTGTAATTTCTGGCCCTATCCATAATGGCTGACATTATATCCCTACTTTTTTTTAAGAAAATAAAAAAAAGATATGTTATAAAATTAGTGATGTTACCTTCAATTTTCATGCAACTACCAGCAGTCATGAAATAGTTAAATAACATTCATTCTGAGAAGTTACTATATTACAATCAGCTTTCTTAGCTAGTCTTCAAAAACTGTTCCTCAAACTAATGAAGCGAACACTAAACTATTAATTGTGCATTTGTGAAAGTTGTTGAATTATCTAGTCACTGAATCTTCAGTTTTCTCCTCAGAAGATCTACTGCTAATGGTAATGCAGCTGTGTTGTGGGGAGTACGTTTATTTTGGAACTTTTTATATAGAAGATAGTGTAGAAAAACAAAAACAAAGCCATGTATGTTAATTTTTGAAAACTATAGAACCAAATCATGTTAGCACAGGAAATTGATACCTCTTGTAATACGTGTCTACCATATCCCGTCATTTTATAATGTTGTTGTAGAAACCAGTTATAATGCCCTGTGAGAATTCACGGTACCATATGTACTTAAGATGAGAAGAACCTCTAGCAGGGAAATAAATTGGAAATGCTTAGATAAGCTATATTTAGGGACAGGACCTTCCTTTGAGAGAACAGAAGTCCTTTTATTCCTGTGCAATCTGTTCTAGCCCCTGTGCTTGTTGACTGTTTGGACTGCTTGCTCAACAGTGGCAGGAAACAGACTGCACTGGCCCATGTGAGGCAAGCACACTGTGACCAAGGCAATATATGGGCGCAGTAGGCTACTCATTTATCCATCTTCCACAGTAAATGCCGTGGTGTGGCTATGTGCATTTGCAGTAGCTTGTTCTAAATAAATATGACGTGCATTTGAGTGTTCTCTTTTCCTTGTATCGTTGAGATGAGATTAAAAAAATAAAGGGGTAATCTGTTTTCACTGCTTAGATCAGGGTTGGGCAAAATCGTGGATCCAGCTGGTGGCTGGACTCCGTTTCCCAGCAGCCCCTGCCCACGTCGCTGCATCTGGTTTCCATGGTGACCCCAGGAGTGGCAGGGCCAAGACCGCATGGCACTAAGGTTTCCATGGAAGCTGGCCCCACCAGTGCTGGCAGGGCCCACGATTGGGTGGGGAGCTGCTCTGAGGCTGGGCCCAGGATACAGTGGCAGTGACTCTATGGTCTGGAGCAAGGCAGAGCCGTGATCTGCTGTCTGCATGCCCCTACCCAGGGCATGTGGCAGTGGATCGCAGCTCTGCCCCTGCTCTGGACCACACTGTCACCACCACAAGATCCTGGCCCTGGAGCAGCTCCCCACCTAGATGCGCACTGGAAATCCTGGCCCCACATTGCTGTGGCTTTGTAGCTTGTGGGGTCTCCGTGAAAAATGGCTGCAGTGACGTGGGCAGGGGCTCCTGGGAAATGGAGTCCGTCAGTCAGATTTTGCCTGCTCCCTGTTTAGATTTCTATGTACCTCAGCCAAATCCCAGTCTTTTTTCTAAGATAGTGTCAGTTCATCATAATCTGTACCATATTTTATTAGAGCATCTCAAAATCATTATTACAGGTTATATTTGGTTGAGGTTATTTTTTTACAGATTTGTTTTTGACTTAAACTGTTGAAGTAAATGTTGTCTACCTGCCTTTCTAATTACTTTCCTAATGACTAATAGAATTTCCAATGTTAAATTAATGTTTCTTGTTAAATTCCTTAAAATAGTCATCTCTGAAGAAAATGAAGCTCAGTCTCATAATATCTTTATTTCAGAGAGAGAATAACTTCAAATTTAATAAGCAATTCTAAGCTACAATTAACCCCACTCTCTGATTTGTTGAATTTCTGCTGAAAGCTGAAGTGTGTTTAGATTAGGCTCTGTTCCCCAGAAGGATTTGCAGTTTGGGTCTTGTGCTGCTTTTGTACGTCTACTCTGCAGATTGCAATGTAGCATAGGGATACCCAAGCAAGCTTTAAGCAAGTGATTCACAGCCAGGGTATTGAAGCGCACCTTAGGGTTCTTTGGGATCCTTTAATTGTGCTGCAGGGTGTTAAGCAATGAATGCTGTCAGGTGCGCAAACATGATTCACAAGACAAATGGGTAACAAGCAGGAGGAACTCACGCTCCTGCTGGCTGACACCAGCCTGGACATAGTGGGGATTACGGAAACGTGGGACGCAACGCATGATTGGGAGGTGAATGTCAAGGGCTACAGGCTGTACAGGAGGGACAGGATAGGAAAGAGAGGTGGGGGCGTGACACTCTATATTAAGGAGGAATACACATCCTCGTCAATTAGCAAGGAGTCAGGGGAGGGGCACTCTGAAGTGCTTTGGGTTAGAGTACAAGGCAGTCGAAGGGATAGAGACTTAACGGTGGGAGTCTACTACAGACCTCCCAACCAGGGAGAAGAGCTTGACCAGGAATTTTTGAGTCAGCTCACAGAGGTAGTGAAGGCTAAGGATGTGGTGGTCAAGGGGGACCTGAACTTCCCAGACATCTGCTGGGAAGAACAGTCAGCCAGGTCTGAACACTCACGTAGGCTCTTGGTCAGAGTGCAGGACCTCCATCTAACCCAGGAGGTGCACAGCCCCACCAGGGGAGACACCTTGTTGGACCTAGTGCTGGCCACGGGTGATGACCTGGTGAGGGGGCTGCAGGTGCTCAACCACCTGGGCGACAGCGATCATCGCCCGCTGGAATTCACCAACCAGCGCAAAGTGGCAAAGGCATGCAGTAAAGCAGCGGCCCTAGATTTTAGGAGGGCAAACTTCACTGAGCTAAGGAGGATAGTTGGAGAAGTGCTGAAGTCCTAGAGGGGAGGGGAGCCAGGTGTCCAAGGAGAGTGGCTGCTCCTTAAGGAGACGATCCTCCAAGCCCAAAGGAAGGTAATCCCAACGAGGATCAAAGGGAGCAGGAGGGCACACAAGCCTCTGTGGCTCACTGAAAACATCCAGGAATGTCTCCTTGCGAAAAGGGAGGCGTACACCCAATGGAAAGAAGGGATCATCACCAGGGAGGACTATTCTGTAGTTGCTTGGGGATGTAGGGGGGCAGTCAGGAAGGCCAAGGCAGAGATGGAACTGGGACTAGCTTCTCAGATTAAGGACAATAAGAAGTCCTTCTTTAAATACATAGCGGGTAAAAAGAAGGTCCTGGGTAATGTGGGGCCCTTGCAGGACGTGATGGGAAACTTGGTTGTCACTCCAGACGGCAAAGCTAACGTGTTCAATGATTTCTTCGCCTCCGTCTTCCTAAGTAGGGACCAGAACAGCCACCTCCCTGCTGGGCCCCCCTCGGGCCCCGGGAGAGGCGCACCTGGGCCACGGGTTAGTGAGGATTTAGTTAGGGAGCTTCTGGAGGGGTTGGACGTATTCAAGTCAGCTGGTCCGGATGATCTCCACCCTAGAGTTCTAAAGGAACTGGCCGAGGTCATTGCAAGTCCCCTGGCACGGCTTTACGAGCACTCGTGGTGCTCTGGTGAGGTACCGGAGGACTGGAGGAGGGCCAACGTGGTCCCCATCTTCAAAAAAGGCAGGAAGGAGGACCCGGGAAACTATAGACCAGTTAGTCTTACCTCGATCCTAGGCAAGCTGTTCAAGAAAATTATGCTGGCACACATCCAAGAGGGGCCAGCAGGGGACTGCATGCTTAGGGGCAACCAACACGGGTTCATCAGTGGCAGATCCTGTCAGACCAACCTGGTGGCCTTTTACGATCAGATCACCAGATCATTAGATGCAGGGGTAGCAGGGGATATAGTCTTCCTGGACTTCTGGAAGGCTTTCGACACTGTCTCTCACCCCGTTCTCCTTAAAAAACTGGGAGGCTGTGGTGTAGACACCCACACAGTCAAATGGGTCACCACCAGAGGGTGGTAGTGGATGGGTCCTTCTCAACCTGGAAGGACGTGGGCAGCGGGGTTCCGCAGGGCTCGGTCCTCGGGCCCGCGCTGTTCAACATCTTTATCAGTGATTTGGACGAGGGGATAAAAAGCACCCTGTTCAAATTTGCTGATGACACTAAGATGTGGGAGGACGTGGGCACACTAGAAGGATGCAGCAGACTACAGTCAGACCTAGACAGGTTACAAGGGTGGGTGGATGAGAATAGGATGGGTTTCAACACAGACAAGTGCAAGGTGATGCACCTCAGGAGGAACAACCGGCACCATACCTACAGGTTAGGGAACTCCCCTCTTGTCAGCACGGAGGCGGAAAAGGATCTGGGGGTCATCATTGACTCCAAGATGAACATGGGGAGGCAGTCAGGAAGGCCAGCTGCACCTTGTCATGCATCCACAGATGCATCTCGAGCAGGTCCAAAGAGGTGATCCTCCCCCTCTACGCGGCACTGGTCAGGCCACAGTTGGAGTACTGCTTCCAGTTCTGGGCACCACACTTCAAGCGGGATGTTGACAGCATGGAGAGGGTCCAGAGGAGGGCCACTCATATGATCAGGGGACAGGGCAGGCCCTATGAGGAGAGGCTACAGGACCTGAACCAGTTAAGCCTCCAAAAGAGAAGGCTGAGGGGGGATCTTGTGGCCTGTTATAAACTAGTCGGGGGGGGGGGGATCAGCTGGCATTGGGGGAGTCACTGTTCCCCCAAGCACCGCCAGGAGTGACCAGGAATAAATGTGACAAGCTGGCAGAGGGTAGATTCAGACTAGATATCAGGAGGCGCTACTTCACGGTCAGGGCGGCTAGGGTCTGGAACCAACTTCCAAGAGAAGTGGTGCAGGCTTCTACCCTGGGGGTCTTTAAGAGGAGGGTAGATGAACATCTTGCTGGGGTCGTTTGACCCCAGTATTCTTTCCTGCCATGGCAGGGGGTTGGACTAGATGATCTGCTCAGGTCCCTTCCAACCCTAGAAACTATGAAACTATGGAGAGATAGCAAATAGGAATCCATAGTGTTAAAAACAATGATCCGTTGTGGACTGTCTCATGTCTTTGTAACAACAACAAAAAAAGAGTTTATGTTTGTTTTCATTCTTTTGTTTTGACTGTGGAAAAATAAGAGTTGTTGAGGTTTTCTGAGAAGTGCTGTGCACCTAAAAAGGCTGAGAAACACTCCTCTTTAAGCAAAGCTTTCAGAAACAGCCTGCCTGTGATGGTGTGAAGTTCCCTGTGGGCTAATTTATGAGAGAACTGATACCAAGCTTCATACAGCCTGCTATGGCTATACTACTTATAATACAGGGGTGGGCAATTATTTTGGCTGGCGGGCCACTTAACAAGTTTTGGTGAGCTGTTGAGGGCCTCAAACAAAATCCTTTAGAAGATATCATTTTAATGAATTGTAGATAAAAAAACCAACCAACCAAACAAAAAAACCCAAACCAACAAATCACATAATAAATATCAAACATTTATTAAAACATATATTTATTTTATTTCAAAAAATAATTTTTGTCCTCATAATTTACTACTCAAATTGTTTTTTGAGTAGTAGATATAGAGGCAATTGCATAATAGGCCAAAATGCTTTTACTCTTGTACACTGTGGGGGGTGGTGTGTAGTGGGATAGATGTGCATGTTGGGGAGTCTCCCTGCACTCTAGGTTCCAGGAACTAGCTGAGGGAGTAGGAGGTGGCATGTGGAACAGAGCTTGCCTGGGTGGTATGGTGCAGGTGCAGTCTGCTTCCCCCCCACCCCCATGTACCTCCCACCTGTAGCTGCCCCCATGGTACTCCATATGGATCTGATCCCCACCAACTCCTGCCCTGGGCAGCCTGCACTGTGTTCCTGCCAATGGCCCCAGCCCTGGTTACTGTGCACAGCTTCCTGGTAGGGTTTGCTATTGGTGTGGCTGCAGCCACCCTCATACTGCTTGGCTCCCCACACCTCCAGCAGCTCCTACTCCTGTCCCTGCTGTGCTACTCTGGGCAGCAGGGAGTGCTGGGAAGTGATGGTGGCCATAGGGATGCATACTGAGCACACAACCAGTCAGACAGAGGGGAAGCTGCAGCCAGGTAGCTCCTGCCTCAGTGCACAGGGCTCCAGCTCTCAGTTGCCATCCACCCACTTGGCTGCTTAAAACACCCAAAGGTGGCTGCTTATTGCACTAGGCAGGCGGAGTGTGTGGAAAATAGTTGGTTGCTGGAGCTCCCCAAGCTGGGGCAGGAGCTACTTGGCTGAAGCATCTCTCCTACCTGCCTCCCTCTCACATGGCTTGATGTGTGATGCCTTGTGCAACTCCATGGTGGCTGCCACTTCCCCATGCCACCTGGTGCCCAGAGCAGCACAGCAGGGGCAGGAGGAGGAGGAGCTGCTTGAGGCAGGGGGAGTTGAGCAGTACCTGGGTAACAGCAACTCCACTGGGAGCAGCCCCACTGCCTGGCACACTGGACTCTCTCCTTCTGTAGTGGAAGCTGTGCACACTGCCTGGGGCCGGGGCCAGGGCCAGGGCCATGGAAGGGCACGGGTGGGAGCGCTGCACGGGCCACCTTAGGCAGGAGTGGGCAGGACTCAGACCCGTGTGGAGCACTTCAGGGGCAGCCATGGGCTAGATCCAGTCAATTGGCAGGCGAGATCCACACCTGTTTTAGTACCTGATCTAGCTCATTTGATGCTCAATGAGGTGTCTCTGTACTATTGTGTACTACAGTTTGCAGTGTAGATGCAACGCATCCTTAAGTGGGTTTTTTTAAAAGTACTCCAGTTGGTATCTAATGTGAGTTTACAAGCCACAGAATCGGTCTTCTTTTTTGAAAGTTTTGGCCTGTGTTGAAATAATCAATTAAAATGTTCACGCTACTTTGATTTAATGTTTAGAAATATTACATGGCATTTCATTCTTAACCCTAAAATCATTTTCCTTTGAAATGAGAGAGATTTTGTTACTGAAAGGATTTTTAAAGTAAAACAAATATAAGCTTAGACCTGCACATGCTTAATTTTAAGTATAGTAATAGAAGTCATTTAGGCAAAGCCTTGCCTGGAATGATCAAGTTGGGGATGGTCCTGCTTTGAGCATGGAGTTGAACATGATTACTTCCTGAGGTCACTTCTAGCCCTAATTTTCTATGGTTCTAGGATTACTCATGTGAATAAAGTGAGGTACTACTGCTTAAGTATGTTTTAAGATCAGAGCTGTTCTAGCTTTTTTTCCCTTCAAATATGATAACCTAACCACTTTTATAATTTTGTACATCATATAATTTAACCAAAAATTGCAGTAGCACTGATTTTTCAAATTAATTTTACAGAGCATCAGTTTAGGATCATAGGAAAGTATGGCTGGAAGGGATTTGCTCCAGCCCATTGCTCGATGCACTGCCATCTTTGACTAAACCATGCTAAACAAGTATGTGTCTAACCTGCTTTTGAAGTTTTCTGGATATGGAGATTCTACAGCCCCTCTAGGTTGATCACACAATTGATTATATGCTTCTCTCCTTTTTACCAGATCTTTGAAGAAAGCATGTACGTGCTCTGTACAAACAAAATAAGCTTGTATGAAGGCTAATGGCACATTGGGCTGTATTAGTAGGAGTGTTTCCAGCAAAGCGAGGGAAGTAATTTTTCCCCCTCATATTCAGCACTCATGAGGCCATATCAAGAGAACTGTGTCCAGTTTTGTGCCCAGTTTTGTGCCCCCCACTACAGAAGGAGAGAGTTCAGCAGAGGGCAGCGAAAATGGTTAGGGGGCTGAGGCACATGACTTATGAGGAGAGGCTGGGGAAACTGGGTGTATTTAGACTGGCGGACAGAGAGACTGAGAGGGAATTTAATAGCAACATTCAGCTACCTGAAGGGTGGTTCCAAAGAGGATGGAGCTAGACTGTTCTCAGTAGTAGCAGATGGCAGAACAAGGAGCAATGGTCTCAAGCTGCAGCAAGGGAAGTTTAGGTTAGATATTCAGAAGAATTTTCTCACTAGGTGGGTAGTAAGTAAAGCACTGGAATAAGCTCTCCAGAAAGATTGTGGAATCTCCATCCTTTGAGATTTTCAAGACCCAGCTGGACAAAGCCGTGACTGGGATGATAGTTGGGAATGGTCCTGTTTTAGCAGGGGGTTGGACTAGATGACCTCCTGAGGTCTTCCAAACCTAATTTTCTATGGTTCTATATTGAAATCAAACAACAGCAAAACAGCAGAAAACAGCAGCATTTTGCTTTGACTTCTGTTTCAGCATTTCGCCAGAACAGTGTTTTGCTTCGAGTTTCATTTCATTTTGAAAGCACTGTTCCATTTTGTTTCGTCAAAATGGTTTCGCTGTTTCGCCTGTAGGCTATAATGGGGAAGCACGAAACAACCTATAACTGTCATTTCTTGCCTGATTTGGATGAAACTTCCCCCCAGAGGAGTTCGGCAGAGCCCCCAGAGCCCTCCCATGGGTGCGGGCGAGTCCCCTATCTGCCTGCCAGATGCCTAGAGGCTGGTTCTGCCACCTGGGGCTCGCAGCCCCGTGGAACTCAGCCCAGTGGTGGGAGGGAGAACGCAGCCTGGCTCTGCCCGCCTCCTGCCACTGGGCTGAGCTCCATGGAGGTAGCGGAGCCGATCAGAGCTTAGCCTGGTGGCAGGAGGTGGAGATAGCCACATGGGGCTGTGGAGCCGCTCGGAGTACAGCCCTAGCTCTCCCCTGCCTTGCACTACCTGACTGACTGCTTTGAAAGTCAAAATGTTCTGACTCTTTCAGAACTTTTTACCTGGCCTCGTTTCATTTCAAGGCTGTTTCGAAGCACTTTGTTTCATCTCTATTTCGCTGTTTTGAGCTTGAAACAAGTCAAACAGCATCAAAACAAAACAGCTGGTGAAGCTTCACACAGCCCTAATACATACTATGTTGCTTCATAAAGTAGAGGGGGTTTTTTCTGTAGCTTTTTATGTTTTTAGATGGGGGTGTCAGGCTGAATGGGGACTTACGGACCTTCTTGTTGCCCAGGTCTAGTCTGTGGCATGAGGGGTGCCACAGGGATCACTGTGGGGATCAAGGGCTGTGGTGGCAGTGGCAGGTCTTGCAGAGCAAGTCAAGATCCAGCCAAGCTCAATGCCAATGGCCATGCCCATTTTCATGGGTTTATTGTGGTGGGGCACCCCCATGCTTCTGGCTGAGGGGTCCTGGTGGCCCTCCCACTTGCTGCTGATTGGTTGAGAGGGCTGTTTGTTATGCAGCCCCACCTCTCGCTGCTGGTCAGTGGAGAGGGGCAGGGCTGCCTGACAGGTAGCCCTTTCAGTCAATCAGCTGTGAAGGGGTGGAGGTAGCAGACATCATGGCTCTTCCACTTCGTGCTGGCAGCAGCCTCCTCTCCCATATTTCTCTCCCTCCACCTCCCCCACCCCCCTGAAGGGCCGCGGTGGTCATGAGGACCACTAGCTCCCACTGGGGAGCCAGCATTGTGTGGGAGGAGGCTGCCTGTGCCAAATGACTATTTTCATGGCTTGGTCTACCCCAGCACTGCCTTCAAAGTCATCTTGTTTATTCCGAAACTGGATATTAACCTCTGACTGTACAACTATCCAAGACTGCATGACACAGCTAGAGGGTGTTTGTACAGTATCTAGTTATCAAAGTATCTCTGAAACCCCAAACAAAAGCTTCTACTATGTAACAAATTAGTCATAAAATAATTACGTGTCAAATGTTTTTATGTCAATGTACTTGGCCATATGTAAAGATGTGTAGTGCTGGAGAATGAAATTGTGCATTTATACAAGCAAGAGATTATCTCTTTCTAACCTGAAATGAATTGATAGCTAATTCCATAGAACTTTTTTATTTTAAGTCAATTTGCTGAATCAACAAAAACTGCTGGCAACAGAAAGCTCCATCTTTGCCCAGAAAATATTTCACAAAAGGTCAGGTTTATAAACCACTGGGAAGCAATATGAGTTGAACATCTTTCTGTGGCCATTGAAATTCCATTAAACAATCTTCCAAAGCCTATTTAAAGCCTTGTAATTTAGCCAAAGTTATCCCAGAGGACCATTTATATCAGGTACAATTTTTTTAGGCATAGCCTTGGTTTAACTTTTGCATCTTTCAAAGCCTACTCACTAATGGCAACCTCCCTAGTCCTCCTTTTAGTGATATAAAACATAACATTAAGTAAAAACATATTGCAGCACATATGGAATTGTGCCCACACTTTTTAAAAGGTAAAAGAATAAAGAACTCTCAAAGATATAAATGGTTCCCAAAACATAAAATTAAACACAATACAGTAAATTTTGAAATACCACTACCACTGAAACAATTTATGACATAAAAAACAGTACCACACTGTAAGTTGTAATATTCAGCTTTCATCAAAAGCCTTTATAATTAGGTTTTCATCCTTTAGCCAGTGATTGTTTTAGCATATTTTACAAAGCTATGTACTATGTCTACCACTAGCTGGCTTACAGAAATCTGTTTACATACCGTGCTTTTGCAAGGCTGCCCACCTGGAAAATATACTATGAGTAGGGAACTACTCCATTTCTCACATTGCGGAATTTGCGGAAATGGGCTTAAACAAGATGACTTTGAAGGCAGTGCTGGGGTAGACCAAGCCATGGAAATAGTCACTTGGCTTTCCCATGCAGCTGGATCCAGTAGCAAATTTAGTATATTGATATAAGGAGCTCCCATCTTGTCCTTCCCCATTTAGTGAAATGCTTGACTCTACCCAAAGCTTTTGAAAGTCACTCTTACCAATGCATTACATAGGAAAGCAGCTAGCTTGTAGTATATACACATTGAATGACTGACTGACTAAATAATAAATAATAGATAAATCATACAGCATGGAGTAGTTCTAGATCTTATACATGACCTGAAAGAGGTTAGGTTGCAGCCCCTGAGTTCCCAACCCAGGAGGGGCAGCAATGCAGTGCATAGACAGTGGGAGTAGCACCTGCACAGGTGTGTGGTGCAGTAGTGGGAGGAGGCTGCCTGTATGGACACATGGTGTGGCTGTGTGGTACTGCTGGGGGAGACTGACACAGCATGTGGCCCAGTGGGGCTGTAGCTTACCCTGGTGAAGCCCCTGCTGTTGCAGCCCACAGGATGTTCAGTCCCCAGATGCTTAGAACCTGAACAGTCCTGAGATAGGGTATGAATAGAAGTTGGAGGTAAGGAGACAGCTTACCATGCATTGGCTGTTTTTGTGGTAACTGTCTTCTGTGTGTCCTGTCCTATGGTAAGTGAATACTAAACTGGGAATGAACAGGGCCAAATTACATCAGCTTAACTTCAACTTGCTGTGTCTAGGAGTGAACACATTACTGCAGAGCAGCTGACATAGGTGAAGTCTTCTGTCCCCTTAACTCAGTATAACTTATTAGTTTGTCCATATCCCTGTGCTTAAGAACACATAATATTATTTTCATTTCAGTATTATTGCTCCATCTAAACAGTTTCCCGAGCATAGTAGCAGCTATGAATGTTCATGCATCTCTGAATGTGTTAGTCCAGTGGTAGGCAACCAATTCTGGCTGTGGGTCAGAATGACCCACTCAGAGGATGGGCAGGCCTTCAGTAGCAGCTGCTGCTACTGCTTATGTCTGTGGCAGCATGGGGAGAGCTGCAGACTAGTGCTGGTGACTGTGGTGGCAAGGGGAAAGTGCATACTGCTGAAGACCACCTATGTGGCCAGGTTCAGTGGTTTGGCTTGCCATAGGCTGCCGACCTCTGAGTTAATCTATAAGGTGCCACCCTGCCCTGTCTCCTGCCTAAATTCAAACTCAAATGGCTAACCACCTGTCTCTCAAATATTTATTAAATATATGATAGATATTGGTAATGATTTCAAAAAAGAATTTCCCTGTGGGGGTTTTTAAACTTAATTCTTTCCTGTTGTTTTAAGTAGAGGTGCACCAATATATTGGTCCATATTGGATTGGCACTTATAGAAGGAAAATTGATGTTATCAGCAGTTGGATTTTTTGGCGGGTGTGGCCAATAATGTCGCCGATAAATGCTGCATGCATGTGTACAGTCTCAGCCTGAATGTAGCCAGACAGCTTGGAGCATCTGGCCAGTAAGTCTATGGCGGGAGGATGGGGTGGGAGGGAAGGGGCAGATTGGGGCACCCATAGTGAGGTAGGGAGTGGGGCAGGGGCAGGCACTGCCCAGCCAGGGTGGGGTGGGGCACAGGAGGGAGCCATGGGCAGCTCATCCAGCAGGTGTGGGGGGTACCCTGCTACTGTGTGCACACCCAAGGGAGGCATGTGAGCCCCAGCCCTGGCTCAGTCCTCCTGCTGGGAAGAGGCCACAGTCCCAAGCCCACAATGGGAAGTCTGCCCTCACCCCACACACAAATCCGGGGGCCACATGCCTCCCATGTCTCCCTCAGGGGTGTGCTCAGAGGCAGGGAGCTACCCCCTTTTTGTGCCCCCTGGATGAACCACCTGTGGCTCTGCACCACCCTGCTCTGGCTGGGCAGTGCCTGCCCTTGCCCCCAGCTCCACTCCCTCACTTACCATGGGCACCTCGATCTGTCCCCTCTCCCATGCTCCTTCCCTCCCCTTCCCCCTCCCCCTCCCTTCCACACCCACAGACTTACTGGCTGGATGCTGATCTTCAAGCTGCCTGGCTTCGTATTGGCTGATATGGCTGGTTAATAATCACCCATTGGTATCAGCCAAAAAAGTCTTTATCACTGCACCCTTAGTTTTTAAGTTTGCTTTTTAAAGTATGGCTATTACTTCAGCTTGCCATTCTTCCAGTGTTGTATCTATTCCAACTGGGTCAGTCTTAGAATATTCTATAGTACTTGGGATAGTGTTGTACTATCTTTTAGTAATAATCGCCTAGGAATCTCATGTAAAAGTTATTTAAAGGATGGCATAAAGAAAGTTCACAAAAAAGAGGCTGCTTATGCTCCTATTGACACATTGGGGAACTTCACCTTTTTGTCAGTTTAATTGTAGTGCTGGCTGGAAGTAATTGTCTTTAAAAAAAAAAGAAAAAGAAAAAAAAAAAAAGAAAAGAAGAAAAAAGTCTTTAGATATACAGTAGGGTGATACTGAACACTACAAGTATTGTTCTTCCCATGTGGTTAGCAAAGATGCTGTCTCTGAAGTCTATTATCTCATCACACTTTTTTCTTCTTCCTTTTCCCCCATCTGGCTGATTTATATTATTATTTTGGTTTATTTTCAAACTGCTGTGTTAGAGATCCATGACTTCTCAGGCTAGAGCTTTAACTGTTGGTGCCAATGCTGGAGCTACAATAGTGCTGAAAAAGTTTTTCATGGTGAACAATGTTCTGTTGAATTCATTTGGGAGGTGAGGCACCTCAGGACCTGGTGTCTGTAATAAACTGATGTTTCAAATTGTTGTGGTATTAATTTTATTTATTTTACTATGGACAAGGGCGAATTTCAGTGATTGAAATTCTTGCATTCTGATTGTATATAATTCTGTCCTGTAAGGAACATTGAGATCCTTTTGTAACCCATTACAGTTCTATTTGGTAGACTAACATAACATAAAGGGGTTAATTTCTTTTTCAGTATAGTGTATTAATTGACCAAAGGTAATTAAAATGCAGCTTCATCATTGGCTTCAGCTATACTAAGGTGGGGAGGGGAGGTATATTTCACTCAGAATTTTGTAAAAAGGCTAATTAGCATGTACAGTGCTCTTCAGTAGAAATTCAAAAACAACTTTTCATCTTTACTTTTCTGTGCTTTTGGCTACAAGAGCAGCTAAAGTGCATGGTAGTTTGTTCTGTTGAGGTTGTTAAAATTCTTTCTGTATTGTCTTTGGTGTCCTATAAATGCTTAAGTCTTGGCTGCTGACTCTGCTAATGCACAAAACACTTAGTCCAAGATAAATATTTTGGTACCAGCTTGTCATTTATCAGAGTTATATGGGGCAGCAGGACAAATTCATTTTTCATGCCCTCATGTAATGTTTAGTACTTGCCCTTAAAGAAAAAATGGTATATTTACTTTCCTTCAGTAATGATTATAGGCAATGACTTCAAGGTAGTGAAGCCCCAAAGACTTCTGTGCAAGAGAAGTATGGATATACAGAACAATTACCCTATAACAAAGCAAGGAAAATCAGTTTTAAAGGAAGAAAAACATGGATTTTCACTAGTTTACTGTTTACTGAATGCTAGAATTGCTTTCAGACTTTATTGGAGAAAAATGAATTATGTATAATTATGTTGTTCCTAACCAAGAGTTTCCCTAGTAATGTTGGTTGCCAAATAGTTAATGGGCATTTGCTTTCTTGATAGCTTATTTTGTTGCGTAATGACACTTTTGCATAAAAACACTTTTCAATGAATTGTCATCTAAATGCGTTGGATATTGTGATATTGGAATATTAATGGTTCACTTTTTTAAATGAATTGCATGCTAAATTAATGTATTGGAATAGATTAACCAGCTTTACTGCCAGTTCCTTAAGTTTACCATAGTAGTTTATCAAGATTTTCATATCAGTACTTCATTACAATACTTTTTGGTGACTTTGGTTCAAGACTATAAATCATTTACAGTCCAGAAAATAATTGAATACAGATGAGTCTTCTTGACTGACTTGGAGTTCCTTCTGGTTTTTAAGTTCCCAAAAGCTATATTCATCCAAGAAGGACAGTGAAACTTAATTTATTTTGTTCTTTCTTTTTACATACGTTTTTCAGTTTTTTTCTTTGACGTTTTCTACAGAATTACTGAAGTTCCACACAGATATATTCCTCAGTTATTTATCAGCACTTAGCATCAGGAAAGAGGGAGGTTTTTTTTTTTTTCAGTCACATTTTTTTGTTGTGATTTCAGTTTAAAATTTATTTATGAAGTATACATAAATATCCTTTATGTTATTAATATAACTCCAATTTGATACATGTTAACCTCTGAATTGAGGTATAAATAAGAAAAGACTCTGTGCAAGTAGACAGGTACCAGATTTCTAAAAAAATTAGTTTTGCTATGCAATAGAAAACGGACTGAAGAAAATGGACTAGGAAGCAAGAGAGAAATAAAACATAGTTTCCAGGTGTTCCTCCACTGACATCTTCTCAGCTTTGGATATTTTTGTTCAAAATCAAATTTCTAGCAGCAGAAACTAATTTAAGTAATTGTCAGCTTGGGGGACTCATAGAAATGGTTACCTGAAACCTAAGCTACCAATGGGGAAGATGAGTAAGATGAATCAGTGGTCTGTCAATTTAAATGCCACCTGTAGTTTTAAGAGTAAAAGTCAGTTCACAGATTACAAATAGCTCTTGAAATATTTAACTTGTGATGGTAGTGGACTGTTTTGCTTAGTAAAGCTACAAGTGTAGTAAAAGGATAGAATCACTGAATTCAAATAATGTTTATTTAGGTACTGCCTTGTCTCAGATTTTTTTTTTTTTTTGGTCTCCAAAAAAAAAGCTCTTGATCTGCTGGTGTTCTGGGTCTCATAAAAAAAAAAAAAATCACCGGCCAGCAATGCCCAACATTCCAGTTTCTAAGTGGTTTGGTTGGAAAATGACCTTTGTTTAAATGACAGCTCTGGTGCTTTCTCTTCATGCTGCATTTGAAGCTGTTAATAGTCGTTCTGCATGATTAACTGATGATATGTTAGTTTCTCTCTAAAAAACTACTCTGCAGTTTAAGTTTACTCTGTTTTTCTTTGCCTCTATTGGCTTTCAGTTGCATGCCCTTTTTCTCTTACTGCTGACAGCTGGATTATTGTACTGCTTCATCAAATCTTAAAATATCGGCTAGCTGTTAATGTCCATCATTCATATGTGCAGTGAAAAACTTGGAGTATACTTTACAATTTAGGTTTTTTAATCAAGCTTTTTACAAAGCTACATAGGGATCACTTTTCTAGAGAAAATTAAGTACCTTCCCACTCAAAGAGTCTCAGAGGCCCATTAGAGCAGTCAGAAAGACATTAGTATTTGGTAATGTTAAATAAGGTATTTAAATATTTAGGGAATCAATTGAACACCAAAATAACTCTGTTCTGCTAAAAAAATAAACTCAGTGAAGTAATTTATTAAACTACTATTATAAAAGGCTAAAACTAATTTATTTTCTGGAATCACTCCCTCACTTGGAGGGAGTAAAAAATAATATGATTTTTCAGCATCTATTTATAGGCAGAAGGCTCAGCAGTAATTGGTTTGCTAAACTTTTAAAACTATGTTTTAATTATATGCAGAGCAAATAGTGTTTCCTTTTGTCTAACACTTTTGTTTGTCTAAGTTCTTGTTTTCAGTAGCTTTATAGCTGTGTCAAACTACAACTACTAGGACTGAAAATTCATGTCTTCATTTATCTGAAGTTGGGGTTTTGGTGGGGGAGGGTGGTGGTAAAAAAAAAAAAAAGAGAGAGAGAGAGAGACTTTTCTACAACAGTTCAGCCAATTTTGAACCCATTGATGGCATCTGAAAGATGATGTTGTTGCCTATGAAAGCTCAGGCCTTTCTGAACCAGTTAGTCTCTAGGGTGCCACACTGACCTACCTTCTGTCTGATTTTGGACTAAAATGGCTAGCTCCCTCCTCCACTAATTGTGAGACTGAGATTAGAGAAATTATTTTGTCTGTGTTTAAAAACAAACAAAAAAAAACCAAGCAGAAAATGACTTTTTTTATTGAAATGCTCAGTTGATCATATAAGTTATTCAGGAATTTGAAATTTAGTAGAGATTTTTCCATGATGTCACTAGTATATTTTTGTCCCCAGGAAAATTTGCCTTAATGTGGCCAAATTTATAAGCCTCTGAAAAATGACACTTTGTACTAGATCTCACACTTGATAAAGTTTTCTGATGATTTTGTTGTTACTGAGCATGATGCCCTGTCCTGGGTTTAGTTTCAGACAGTTGCTCCTCTCAGCTACAGGGCACTGTGTGAATGATTCAGACTAGATTCTGGAAGTGCGTGGTGCCACATGCAAGCCTGTAGTAACCAAGATGGTTTTCCTAGAGACAAAAATCTGTATTATGATATCACTTAATATAACAGGCCCTATTGTGCTAAGTGATTTAAGCCAGCTCTTATTGGATGCCTGATTGGATTTAGGTGTCCAAATGTGATCCTGTTCCACCCTGCTCAAGTTGCTGAGTAACTGATAATGCATCTTTGTAATGCTCTGTCACTTTAGCCTTAAAACCAAAATGTAGAAAGCAGCAAGGACCGACCTACTTTTTGCCTTCAGGGTTTTAAGCATGGCAGAATAGGATTGCATTTTGGTGTCTGATGGATGGAATAAGATAAGGCCCTTCCTTTAATCCTTTATATGTAGGACTAAAGGAAGTTGTTTTTTTTTTTTATAGTTCCAGGGCATGGCCTGTCACTTTAAGTGGAGGTATAGATCTAAAATCCTAAACTCCATGTTTTCCTACAGCAGTGATTCTCAACCAGAGTGTTGCAAGATCATTCCAAGAATGTTGAAGCACCTAACCCATGGGCAGGCAAAATACAGCCCACAGAGCCCCTAAAATACTTAGTAAATTAATATTTATTCACCCTGGCTCCCTGTCAAAGCTGGCTGGAGACGGGGGCAGTAGGACCCAGAGGGAGCCCTCAGCAGGCTTGAGCACCCCAACCCCACCCACCCCCAGCCAGTTCCCTGCTTTCCTGGAACCTTATGCAGGGAGTCCATACAATGCACCAGAAGCAAACATGCACAGGACCAGACAGAACTGGGGGAGTGCTCCCTACCAGCAGCCTCAAGGCATAGATATTGCATGTCATATATGTTGCATACCATGTTTATATTATAATATTCATACCATATTTATATTCATGTTTCTGCTAAATGTTTTAAAGTTTTGGAGAGATGCCTTGAATGCTGGGTTTTTTTTGTTTTTTGTTTTAAAAAGTTAAGAACCACTGCTCTGCAGATGCCTAACTGCTGTTGAAGTCCATTAAAGCAGAATCAGACCCAGAACTGAAAAACCCAAGACACGGAAGTGCTGTATTGTATATTTTAGAATGTAATTGTCATCTATAGATTATTCTCAGATGCTTGAATGGGGTTACACAGATGCTCTGGATGCTTTAGATTGTGGTTCATATTATGGTTGTGCATGCCAAACTATAAATCCCTGTCATGCCATAATATGAAAGAAAATGCACATGTCCTAGAAGTGAGGAAAAAATTTCTGTTTAATATGCTTTTTTTGCGTTATGCCTTGTTCAAAAGAGAGCTTGCCAGGTATGTTGGTGTTGCTGCCAAAACTTCTCTTAGCAGGAGTAGATTACTCTCTAGGTCAAACGTGTCCAATATTGGTGCTTTCATGTGAAGTGTCTGTAACAGTATGTATATTGGTCCAGCACACTGATGGAAGGAGGAACATAAAATGTATATGAGCTGTTGTTTTGCATGCTTGAGCTAAGACTCCTGCAGACAACAGGGCTCCACTAATCTTTTAACTTCGGCAGTTTAAGGAACTGGAGAGGTCTGTTCTGATAAATGCTTTTTTTCAGCTGTATCTCCCCCCTGAAAAAAAGGTGTCAGATTTGCTCTTTATATTTTGGCAGTCTTATCTTATAATTCTTTTTCACCTTGTTCCCCAAATATTTACATTTAGTGTTTAACCTGTGGAATAATTGCATTTGTCACTTATGAAGTAAAAATGGGATCCTTTTGCTCTTATTTTTTTAAAATACAAGGAAGTTATTGTACTATAAAACGTCTAAGTGAAACAGCCCAAACAAAGAAATTTACAGTTAAAAATGCTTTTTCCTCTTCATTCTGAGGAAAATTTCAGAAACTAACGTTTTTTGAGTGGAGCAATCAGAAATAAAGTGTGCCTATGCCCTTCTGTATAACCTTAGCCCCCGTCTCTCCTCTTACAGATGCTTTAGTGATGTAGAAATCTTAAACTTCCTCATTTGGAGGAATTTTGACATTTCACTGTATGGTTTTATCTGAATTGGAATGAGATTTCTCACTAAACTAAAAGTATGAAAAAACTCATTTTGGAAAACACCAACTTCGGGTGTGTTGGAAATGAAATGTGCCCAGAAGAAGCATCACATTTGCTGGACCCAGCTTGCCAGAAGTCAGTATAGATCAGGCACTTTAGTGCAACTTTTTTGGCATTTTTATCTAACAGCTAATTGAATCAGCTATTAGATAAAAATGCCAAAAAGCCCCGCTGAAGTGTTTGATCTATACAGACACTGTAGAGCCGGGTCGAAGTAATGTGCTTCTGCTTCAGTCAATTAGGGTTTTATTTTTTTATTTTTCTACAGTCAACAAGCAGCCTGAGAGACCTGAAGCAACTAACAGACAGCAGATTTGCTCAAGGGAAGGTTAGCTTGACTCGTGGAATATCAAGACCATTAAGAAGGAGAGATGTCTGTTAACGCATGTAAACTGAAAATAATGAGCCATTGAGTCGATTTATTTTCTCAGCTGCCTGAACAGTAATACCAGAGTTGCTGCACTATAGAGTAGGAATCAAACTAGGGTGCTTTGAACCCCAGGCAGAAAATGAACTTCCCTGCTTAATACATGCACCCCAATTTGCGGGGAGGGTGATTTTGGGGTAAAGGTGCATGTTGTATGGGAGAAAATATGGTATTTAAGAATTGTGAAACTGAATGCTAGTTATGGTTCTGTGGAGGAAAGATGACGGCAGGTCCTTAAAATTGTGCTTATTATCATGGCAGTGCTTAGGGACCAATGAAGTTTGATGCCCCATTTTAGTAGGCTTTATACCGAGAGAGGTAGGCAGTGTTTATGGTTTGTTTAAAATCGCACTGTTTTATAAGCATTACAGGCAGGCACCTTGTAATTTTTGCCCATCTTGTATGTATTGAATGTATTATGTTTCCTTCTGAAGTGTAGCAAGTTTCATGTCAGTTTGATCTCTAGCTCAAAATTTCAGCAACTTGAAAGTGTAATTCACTGTGTAATTAGATTTATAGAGAAAAGAAGGGAAACATTTGGTGCTCTCTGAAGTTGGCAGTAAATCAAATAAAGATTTTTAATACTTTCTTTTAGAATGTTTGGCTGGATTTTAATTCCCAGAATAGTGGTTTAGAAGCTGAGCTTTGCTTTAAAATAATTTGAAAGACACTTGTTTGTTTTGTGGTAAGGTATTGTGTGCGTGTGTATTCCTGGCCGTGGATGTTTGGTAGAATGTTGGCCGAGGAGAGTTGCTTAACATTTGGCTCGTTTGTTATATATATATATTTTGCTTAGATTGTGTTATTTGAACTGAAGTGAGATTCATGGGGTTTAGTGATGCCACAGTTAGTGGTTGAAGTCTTACCAGGCAGATTTTGGTTTGTTTTGTGTGCATGTGAGTGTTGAATTTAAAAACAGTTAAGGCATATTGTGTTCGCTTCTCAGCTGGGCTTTATTTCGGGAAGAATTCTTATCTTTAATTTTATTTGAAAATAAGAGTTTGTCTTATGTGGGTTTTCTTCGCTTTGAGGAGAGTGGCACTTTTCACTGTTCTCAAGCTACTTGTAAATATTTGTTCAGTTATTGGAAGTTCTTTTGTTTCTTTGCTGGCAATTTATTTGTTTTTCTCCTTCTGGCGCTGCAATTTTTTAATGAAACCTCAAGTAAAATTCTTCAAAGTATCATGTGACTGTTACCAACATGACCAGCTGTGCATTTAATATTAGTACAGCATGCTGAACTGTGCCACTTGGATATTTTCATCCCTTTAAGTGAAGGCACTAATAAGTAGCTGGAAGAAGGGTAATAGAAGGCAGTACCAATGATCAAACGGGACTTAAGTTGCTAATTACTGAAGTTGGTGAATTAGGCTATAATTTACCAATTCTGTATCCTGCGTGTGATTATTATTTTGAGACATACTGATGTCTTTTTTTTTTTCTGTTGGTAGTTTATTTTTTATCGAACACTTGAGCCATCTAGGCATTTTTTGGGGATAATGAGTGATACCCAAAGGCCTACCCATGCAACCTTCAATTATTCTTCCTTTGCTGAAACGCAGTAAAATTTCACGTACTTGAGAATCTCCAGACATACAGTTTAACTCTGCCTTTTTATGCTTCCTTGGTCAGTTTCCTATATGACTTTTCAGACATCTGCCATCTGCCCTCTTAGTACAAGACCCATGGCTAGTTCTTGTTTCCTTCCTCTGAAGTGTTGGAGAAATGCCTTGTATTTCATTCTCCTTTCCCAGTCCTCAGGTCCATTTTGTTTTGGGATGAAATCCCCAGCATGAGAGTACTGGACCTCAGCCTTTTATTAAAGTGGCAGCCAACACATATTGTTATACAGAGCCACCGTTAGGGAAAATGGTGCCCTGTGCCACATATTTTGGAACCCCCCTGCCCCAATCTGCCTCGGGCATCAGTCCAGTGCCACCTGGGTCATCGCATCCCCTTTTCTCCCCCAACTACTTCTCACAGCTCTCTTGGGCTTCCTGCCCCCCATGACCCAGAGGTGGGGATGGGCCACTTGGAGCCTGAGCTGCAGAGAGATTCAGCTAAAGGGGAAGTTATGTAGGGGCCATGGTCTACAGGGCCTCATGTAGACATTACCAGTGCCCCATGCTTCTGCAGCTCCTGCCAGCAATAGCATGGGTATCCTGAAGTGGGTAAGGCAGGGGTACCTGGCACCGGTTTCCTCCTCCGTCCCCCCCCCCATCCCCATGGCACTCACCTACTGGTGCTTGTCTGCACCAGCGCCAGCAGCAATCCTGTGGTCATTGCCCTGTGGTGAAGTAGGGCCTGAGGTGGGCAGGGTGGACTTGGCAGCTGTACCCTGCTCTTTAGCCTGGGCAGGTGGGAGGAAGGTCACGGGCAGGAGCTGCACTGACTAGCGTAGTGGCTGGCCTAGAGTGTGGAGCATGGCCTGTTCTCACCCTTTGAGCTGGAGCCTTCTGTGGGCAAGGGGTAAATGAGCAGCACTGCCACCTCCACCTGTGGTGGCAGTGCAGGGACTTGGCTGGGGCAGGGGCTTCTGGCTTCGCAGTTGGTCCCTTCCCAGCCATCAACCCACACCAAACTCCTCCTGAGCAGTGGCAGGGGGTGCTGATTGGGAGAGGCTGGCAGGGCAGGATGGCACCCCCTCCCCCCCAGTCATGGCAACCTGGGCAGTCACTCACATTGCCCACCCTTGCTCTGTTGTTATATACAAAGACGCATACAGCTTATATTATTAAATTACGCACTTTCATTACCATCCTTTGTGAAGAATATTATTCTCAATTACCACATCTCATAGTAAAGGTTTGTTCATAAAACATCATGGATTGACTTTTTGCAGCTTTGATTGCTGCTTTTAGCATTTTAAAAGGCCAGCTAACATCTGGCTAGGAGTAATAAAGAACCCAGGAACACAAACACCCACATAGCCAGCAAGGCAGCATCAGATATTGGTGGGGGAACTCAGCAGGTGCACAACACCTGCTACAGAATGGAGGCGCCTCCACTCTTATTTTAAAATAGGTAAGATCATCCTGCATCAAAATTTACCCACTTCCATAGTGCATTAAATGATTAAAACATTAAATGATTTGAAAGAAAGCATGTCTTTATGCAAGGCAGGTTAATGTGAAAGCAGTTCAAGTTAATGCACAATAAATGTCAAGTGTTAGACGAGCTTTAAATTACAAAATGAAGAGGCCCTTTCCTGCACTCTGTTCAGACATGTTTTGCCTAATCATTGAGTGGGGAAAGAGTGTGTGGTTGGACCCGTGGTAACAAATCAATTTATATGTAACAGAACATTCAGAAATTTGATGTTCAGTATCTTTCAGTATGTCATGGTGAAATAAGTTAGCATGTTTTGCCCCAGAGTATGAGGGATCCGAGTTCTGCTTAGTCTTAATTTTTTTCTTAATGCAGTTGTAACCCTTTTGCCAGACATTGGATGGCAGTAAGAAAGGCCAGGTTCAGCTTTAGAGATTTTACACCAGCTTTACAAGTTTAGGTCAAGCCCCCACCAAGATTCCTGGGAAAATAAATTTTCTAATGTGAACAAGCTTCCTTGCTCATAAGCAAGTGTTAAACTAAAACTGTGTTTATTGCAAGGGGAAAAGGGAGCAAGTGTACACCATTAATTTTTTCCTTATGATTAACCCTGATCTATTGCTCAAAACAAGCCACAGTCACATTTACTGGCAAACCAACCTGGGTGGGTACCACTTAGCCCGGTCAGTTGGGAGGAGTTTCAGCCAGAGCTGCCACCTGGGGACTCCACCAGTTATGTCAGCATGTTGGTCCTCACTACCAGGAGTTGCTCTGTTCTGGGGGCTCTACCACCTACACCGGCCAGAGAAGCAAGTCCTGTGTCAGAGACACACACTGGAGCTTCTGTCGCTTTGATGCTAGGGAGCACTGCTAGAGTGCTGCTTCTCCAGTCCATTTCAGGTTGCTTTGCAACCCTAGCTGTTCTAGACCCTGCTGTATATCAGTGATAGGTTCAGGAATTTTTTTTCAGCTTTTGACTACAGCGAAGCTTAGGCTTTCCACTAAACCTACTACAGCAGTAGCGCCCAATCATTTTGCCCTACAGGTCAGATAAGCAGTGCCTGGTCTGTCTGTGGGCTGGAGCCAGCATGATGAGGGCCCAATCTGGCATACAGGGCAGGTGAGGCTTGGGCCCCACTGAGGTAGTGGCACTGCCATGATCTGGCCCTAGGGTGGTGGGGGAAGTAGGAGGGGGAAGCATTCAGGGCCTGATCTGGCGGGGTGGGAAGGGGAGGGTTTCCCAGCCCCAGTCCATCTTCATGGCAATGGCTTGCCTCTGATACAGGTGTGGTAGGGGAGAGTGTCCTGGTCCCAATCCAACCATGTGGCAATGGCATGTCCCATGCAGCCACTCAGGGCTATGTAATTTGGCAGCTGGACAGGGGTGGTGGTATTAAATGCTACTGCTCCCCCCACTGCCAAATCTCCTGACCTGTCAGGAGTCTCATGTGCTGGATCCCATGGCTCCCCAGGCTGGATTTGACCCATGGGTCAGAGGTTGAACACCCTGTACTGCTGGCTCCTGTGTTCAGAAGCACAACAAGTTATGGAGTAACCAGGAATAATGGTCACAAGCTGGCGGAGAGTAGATTTAGGCTGGATATCAGGAGGCGCTACTTCACGGTCAGGGCGGCTAGGATCTGGAACCAACTTCCAAGAGAAGTGGTGCAAGCTCCTACCATGGGGGTTTTTAAGAGGAGGTTAGATGAACACCTTGCTGGGGTCGTTTGACCCTAGTACTCTTTCCTGCCATGGCAGAGGGTTGGACTAGATGATGATCTTCTCAGGTCCCTTCTGATAGAAACCATGAAACTGAAACTGTGAAACAAGTTGATTGAAGCCATCCGGTGAAGGACTTCTCTTTGAAATCTTTCCACTTTTCCCCCTTATGTTCCAACTTTGCACTAAAATTGAGGGACACTGCAGACCTCTGCACAGCTTACGATAAGGGCTGCCCTTTCATTGACATTTGCATAAATTGACATTAACAATATTTATTTTTTTACAAACATCACAGATTTAGATGGGAGAGCTGGAAGACTCAAAATCTGGTCCACCTGCCCTTTATGATTGTACGCTTTACTCTCAAACAGTGTAACCCAAGCTCAAAATTATGAAAATGAGTGGTAGACCCTTAAACCTGTATACAAATGAGGATATGCCGATGAAGAATACATAGTTACCATTATAGAACGAAGCCACAGTCAAACGTGCAGAATGTAGGGCTACACAATATTTTTTCTTCCAGTAAAACCAGCAATAGTGTGTAAAAGTAAAAACACTGCTGTTATGCAATCAGTCTCAGACATAAGGGTAAAGCGGTGTTGATTGATCTTGAATTAACGTATCGGGAGCTGGAAGAAAAAGATACGTAAGCTGGTTTCATGTTGGTCTTGCATTATTCATAGAGTGAAATACATTTAACAGGCAACACAGCATGTGGGATTTTGGGAAGAGGTGGGACAGGGTTTTTTCTTTGTTTCTAAGTTGCAGTCCTTAGCAGTTTTCCCAGGGAAAACACTATTGTATGGGGCCCTTGGACATTCTACAGGGCAAGAAGTTTTCTGTGGGGGCGGGTTTTGTGATCATAGTACTTTCACATTTAGGAACTACCTGACACTTTCCTTCCTTTTCTTTTTCTTGCCCTTGTGACGTGGCATTTAGCAGAATTCACCAATTCATTGGAATCTGACAGGTCTGTACCGTGAGCGCTTCTGTTCTGGCCTTGAATTTGCGATCTCTGGGCTGTCAACCATACACCTTAGTGCCTGCGTCACTCCAGCCTCCAACACTAAAATTTAATCATATCATTAAAGTGTTGTGGAAAGTTTTAGGATCGTTAGTGGTTTAATGTAGATGTATTGGAATGACACAAGTTAAGGAGCTCCGTGGCTTTTTCCTTCCACACTTTAACAAAGTAATCTGTAAAAAATTACACTCCTGGTTTTTTTCCAAAGATACGAGCAGTAGAAATTTTTCTGCAGGACTGAAGAACTCCGAAGTGCAGTTGGGGATTATTTGTATTAAAAATCAGGTTATATGTGAAAATATATGCATGGTATTCATGTTGAATGATGCAGAAATATTAGTTCTGCTACATCTGCTTGTGAAAATAGGCCCAGGGATTTGTGCAGTTACCTGAGGCTCCTGATGTGCTCACCAGGGTAGCCTGATTGCTTAAATTTGTTCTTTCTATTTATGCCAGTTGCCTTAAATCAAATTAAAATTTTAAATTAAAAATGTTCTTTAAAAACCAAGTCCATCAAAAAAACCCAAAACAACAACAAAAAACGGTCCAAGGTGCTCCAAGGTCTTCAGGAAGAGGATCTTTTACTTCTCTTCTATTTCATTTACCATTGCAAACTGTACCCACTTTTAACTTAAGTTCACTGCATTTGTGACCTACTCTTGGTTTGATTTTCATTCAGAGACCCAGTGCCCCCTCCCCCCCAATAAACCCACTTTTGTTCCTAGTTTATTTGCAAACCAGGTCAGATGCCTTTGATTAGCTCTCAGCTGGAGCATAATTTGAATCTTGACAGATTGAACCTAAACAGCAGGCTTTTTCCAGCTCAGCCAAAGGATAGGAGGCAAAAAAATAAAAGCTAATTCCAGTTCACAAGCAGGACAACAGTGCTGAATAAATGTGCAACTGTTAATGAATAGCTATTTCAAATATTTACAGAAGGTGAAAGAAAAGAAGATTGTCATCCTAGGCAGCTGTTCCAGGGGTGAGCCATTAAAATAAACATGATAAATGATGTTCAAGTGCTAATATATCTGTCAAATATTAGATGTACTCAAAATATAAAACTGTTCAGAAGTATTAAGAGTGTATGAGGCATGGCAGTGCTGCTGGGGATTCTGGAGAAGAAAATTTCTTCTTCTGTTTTCACAAACCTGAGGTGTAGGAGGTCAGAAGTACACAGAGGGTGGGTGGGCAGGAGAGTGTGTGTAAAAAAATAATATAAAAATAAATAAATATTACAAGTGTTTACTCTGTTCAGGTTGTTTAAATAATTTAAAATTTTAGCTCTATTTTGCATCAAGGCATATTTTATATGAATGCAACTTGTGCAATGCTTTTGGTGAAATGTTATTTTTTTCACATAATAGTACTTAAAGAAATACAGTACATAAAAATAGAAGGTATTTTGGGGGCAGCCAAAGATGATTAGCTTTCAGCAGGGGAGGAGAAGAAGAAAAAGCTGAATACACATTAAAATATTTTCACCAAACTCTGGGAAATTTGAAAATGAGCAAAAAAAATAATCCTAACATTGGCATTCTATTAGTGTCAGATCAGTGGTTGTTTTATCCTGTAGAGGAATTGTACTTTCACATGCTTCAAGACTAAATTAATCATTTTCTAGAAGAAGTTTTAAAAAAGACTTTATGGTGGGTGTTTATATTGACAAAAAATAATTAATGAGTTATGTTACATTTGTTGGACTCCGGCTGGTGAAAGTAATTAAGGCAAGTGTGTCATACTCATCTGGTTCCCATGGACCAAATAAGTGGCCTGGGACTGGGGTGAGGGCTGGATAGGGCCACAGACCCTCTCCTCCCCTCCTCCAGCATGCTTGATCTGGCAGCCACTCCAGCTGGTCTGGGCCCCATGGTGCATCTGGGCACATTGCATGCAGTGGTCACTTTGCCATTTGCAGCACCCACTCTAGCAGCTCCAGACCTGTGCTGCACACAGTACCAGCAAGCACTCCAGCTAGTCTGGGACCCATGTTGTATCTGGTGCCTGCAAGTACTGCAGATAGCACAGGTCCTGAACTGGACAGAGTAAGTCCTGCATGCAGAGATCATATCATATGCAGGGCACAGCCCTGACCATCTGGAGCAGCCCCTAGATTGAGTGTGGTGTGAAGGGGAAAGGACAGTGGACAGGATCTGCCCTGGATATATGGCATGGGCATGCACTGTGCCATGTGTGGGTCTGACGAGCACTGGGGGCCAGATGGTAGGGAACTGAGGGCCAGATTCAGATTGTGGGCCATATATTTGACACACCTGAATTAAGGTTTAATAGAATTTTTATTTTTTGAGAGGGCTTTGAAAAATTATAAATACTTTAGGAAAGGAAACACGATCGGAACCTTGTATTTCTGTACTCTCACATCTTGATCTAACTCTCCTTTGCTATAGGGTACCTGTCATTTTCAGGGGTACTCTAAAATATAGTAGCCACACAAAGACAACTTAATAGCTACTCAGTAAAGATTGTTTGTACAAGTGGTTCATTTAAGGCATGATTTGTATTCTTCATTACATTTTTTTTCTCCTTGGGAATTGCCTGGTACTTGAAAAAAATGCAAATTTTTTAAACGAGAATTTTTAAAAAGCTTACTAGTTAAACTGGACTGAGAAAGATCCATTACCATTGTGTTTCAGAGGGATAACTTACACGAGTAAAAGAAATGTAGAGTGGGTTTTAATTGAAGTGCTGCCTGTACCCAATAGGGACGTGCAGTACAGCCACATCGGACATTTTTTGGCCTGTTTTCTCCAGGGACTCCTGCTCTTTAGCTAACTGAGGAGAAATTCAGTCTGAAGGAGACAGGAGCTCAGTTCTGCTTCTATCTTGAGCTGTCTAGGAGAGTAGGCAGAGTAAAATGTTTTGATTTTAAACTTTCAAAGTAATCAATAAATATACTTTGATTTCGTTATTAAAGGTTAATTCATTTGATTAATGTGCAAATAATGTTCATTTAGGTCCCTCTTTCATGTTATATTTATTGTACAATTAGATTGTTATCTGTGCAATTGTGCAATAAATTTAGACTGTCTGTGTGTGCAAATTAACGATCATGCCTTAAAAGGTCCAACCAGCTATAAAGTGATTTCTCAAAAATTTGTAAAAAAACTTAATAGCTGGTTTCCATCCAGCTTTATTTTGTATGTGTAAGTAGCTCTGTGGCTGGGAGAACATAGCTGCTGAGATCTCCCAGCCCTTGCGATCTGCCAGCTGTGGGGCATCTGGGAGACTGCAGCTGTGCCCCATGGCTGCAGGGGCTGAGAGTCCAGCAGCTGACAGGACTGTCCCAGCTGCACCACACACACAGTTAGGACTGAGAGCCCCATGAGGTATGGGACTCTGTCCCAGTTGTGCATGGTTCCTGCAGCTGGGAGCCCCATCAGCAAAAGGGGCTCCTGGCCATGGAAGCCTGCTTCTTGGCAATTCCGGAGGAACCCAGTGTCAGGCTTTCACTATACCAGTAATAAGGCATGATTGGATCTAATGTGCAGTCCCATAATAATGCTTTCTGCCATACATGTGCGGCATGGCCAGAGGCATGATTGTTTGGATCAAGCATTGGATCCAGTCATGACTTTACCTGCATGTGTAGCGGAAGCCTTATTTATGTAAAGATGGTCTAGTGTTCTGAAGGTAAATTTTTGAAAAACGTGCCAATTCTTTAGTTTGTCATTGGGCAGTGGTACTGATGAGTAGCAGAAAGGTGAAGGGAGCATGAGTATATAGCATAAGAAAAATATCACTTCCTCATACGAATTGGACACTGGTGTCTCTAACTGAGAATGTATGACTCCCATTCAGCACCACATATACAGTTTGCCTGGCATGAAGTAGCTCTGGACCTAACTTCTGGACACTGGCTGAGAGTGTTTTCTTTCATCTCTGCTCTTACTTAGGGTATCTTTTCTTTCCTCTGTTGGTCTGGTCTAGTTTTGTCCTATTTTATTATCTCAGGATTATAATCCTGAAATGAGGTCTACATAGAACCGCAGCTTGACTTGTTTTATGAATTTGAAGATAGTACAGATTGTTAGAGCCATCTTAAGTGGCGATTTGTAGTAGGAACAATTAAACCAGTGCTATGGGAGCCTGGTCTCCTCTTTTGGAGCTTAGTCTCCCATCACTTTGTCTGTATTAAAATTTAACTTTCTGGGCCTGGGGCAAAGTCTAATAATTTTTCCAAAACTAAGGAAATAGGTACGGTAGAGGGGAAGGAAAAGGGTCAACAGGTTATTAAGGTGTGTGGTTAGATGTATGAACCGTTCTTGAAATCACACTCTGCGTTATGTATTTAAATGTATGGGATAGTTGCCCAGAATGTGGGATGGGCACACACAGAGGTTTTAGTAAATCTGTTGATATTCCTGACTCTGTAATTCACATTAGTATTGGCTTCAATACTGTCAGCTGCTTCAGCTGCCCTCTGGGCATTATTTGCCACATCACTGTAAAAGGCAGCCTCGTTGGACTTTCCCAGTGAAGGTTGCATTGGTTTGTATCTCATTTTCTTTGCACTATTCAGATGATGTCTGTAACATCCCATATCTAATTATTGGAGGTTTGTCTTGAATTTGTCCTCTTCCCACTGGTACAACAGAGAAAATAAATCTGGGGGGTCAGGTAGCCCATTTGTCCTATACCTCCCAACTTCTTCACCCTGCAGTTCCTTCCTCCTCTCCTTATTTCAAACCCGTCTCTCCCTGAGCACATGGAAACGAGGAGCAAATTTGAAAAACATGATCTTGACATAAATATAGCTGTAGCAATTTGCATATAGTACCCATAGACTTAGTTCATCCAGAATGAATGCAATTTTTTTTATTTTTTTTTTTTGAAACTGCTGCAAGTTTTAGCACACGTACTTCATAAACGTGTTTTTTAAAGTAGCACTTTGGCACCTACTTAGAGTACAAACTTTTTTCCCAAAAATATTTATATATAAAAACAATAAATTATGTGTACATATGCACACGCACACACAAGCTTCAAGACTCACTGAACTTATATATATATTAGTGTGCATTTTACCTTGGTTTCTGTAAAATTTTTGTGCAACTAGGTCTGGATCTGGGACCACTTTTCCTCTGACTTGCCAGCTTTTGGGAAGCAGAATGACCATGGGCTTCTTCTACCAACAGTTGCTCTAAGAACCTATAACCCCAGTGAGAAACAAGAAGGGGTGGGCCCAGAGTACAAAAGAGGCTTGGAAAGCTTAATGTAGTGTCAGGCATAGATAGACTGTAATTAACTGCATCAGCATTGAATGATCCAGAATAAATTATTAAAAATAACCATTATATAACAGAGCAGCAACATAAAACACAATGTTCCTGTAAGTGGACTTCAACTCTGAATAACCCCAATTCATTCAGAGTTAAACTTTCGGTGATTTAGCTCAGTTCTGACACTGAAGGAACACATTTTAAACGCTTGCTTGCTCACTCGCTCTCTCACTCACTCCTTCAGTTTTAGAACAGATATAGATATATATCAGTCTGGCACCCCAGGTAGTCAGCTCCTAGAGCTAGTGCCTCTTCCACCTACCTCCCCACTAGTTACACTAGTGGTAACTTCAGACTAACATGACTGACTGCCTCTCTCTTTGCTCAGACGTTTTTCAGAAATGACAGGAACATCCTGCAGGTTCCCAAAAATTCAAAGATTCTGATTTCCTTTGGGGAAGGAAGTAACCACTTCCTAATATACTTACTAATCCCTCCCCCCTACCCTCAACAAAACCCACCCCACTGTTCTTGATTTGTTGTTTAATTTCACTAGAGTCTTTTGGAATATTTGAATCTGTAGATTTTTTAATAAATCAAGATGTATATTTCAGTCATCAGAAATTTCAGACTGAATTTTGGCATATACCTTATTAGTGCAGATCTAGACTATTTTTTAAACGCACACAATTTGTAATCCACAAAGGCAGGTGTAAGCTACGGTACAGGAAAATACTGTTTTTTGGCTTTTTTTTCCTTCCTTTTTTTTTTTTTTTCTTTTTGGACCTCATCACCGCCAGCCTCAAACAGTTACAAGCACACTGTATCCTTGTTTATTAAAGGCTAAGTTCTTGTATAGGTTTTCTGTTGTTTGGAAATGCCTGCAGCAGAAGAACACTACATCAGTTACAATTCTGTGGAAATAAATATTTTTGCGCTGTAAGATCTCATTGGGAAAATGGAATGTATTCGCTGTTGATTTCAATGGAAATGTGTATAGTGAAACTAATGTGCAGTAGAGACACTCTGCTTAATATGAATAAAACAGTGGGTTATACGCCTTACCTGTGTAAGATTAGTTTGGAAAGTGTGTAGATGGGGGATATTTTATATTAAAAAACAATATGATTGTTTTAATTATGCAGGGAAGGTCCATTAGTAAATAGAACAGTCAAGGCACTTGTTGTTTTGAATATAGCAAATATTTCATTGTAGCAGTACTGCACTTTAATAGCCAGACATCTCCTAGCTAGAGCACCAATATGGTAGCTTGAAGTAGATGAAATGAGAGAGCTAGCTGGGAATGGGAATAACAGCATAATTCCAGGGCAGTGTTGTGAGCATGTGGGAAAGGAGGCTGGCCCTTCCTACTATAGCTAATTGGTGGCTATTATAGTGTGTTATAGTATAATGTAATGTAGTGTATTGTATTGTATTAGCTGCTAGTTGGTTCATGTCTGTTATATCTCAAGTTTTGTGTGTGCAGCTTTACTTTTGTATTTTCCAGTTAGTTTATTTTTGAAAGTAAATACATTTTTCTACTAAACTTCATAAATATTAAGAATGCTTAGGAGCTAAAATGAATAAGGAACTTTGTTTTTCCCCTTCAGTGCTTTGTGACTGCTACCCTTCCTCCAGCCCCTCTTCTGCTTCTGAAAACAGGGAGGCAGTATTCTTTTTTCCCCTGTTCTTAAGACCCTCTGGTTACTGACAGGAAGAGAGCGGGCACCTTTTGCTTTATCAATCCTCCAGGCTTTTTTCCCAATTTCCTATAAATATCTCAATAGTTGCATCTGCTGCTGCTCATTGAAAGAGTTATACTAGCCTTATTAAATTTGCTGCTGCTCACAGCATGCTACACAGCAGCAGGAAAACTAATGATAATAATGATTTCTCTGTGAATGGTAAATTTATGAGCAGAGGCAGTGGATTAGAGTCTGTAGATTCAGCAGCTAAGTACAGACATTCAAAATAAGCCCAAGCCTGAATCAGTTAAATCTTTGCAGGTTGGTTCAAGCTATGCAGCTTAGACTAAGCAGCAAGTGAATAGACATTCACTTTTTATTCTGGAAATGCAGCCACCTGCCTGCAGTGGCTCAGGCCAGAAGCTGGGGGGTGCTAGAGCACACCCTCCTTTCCCTTTGGCAGTGGCTGGAAGAAAGCTAAGCATGGACAGGCCTTGGCAGGCCAACTGGGGAGGGGTTTAAACTCCCATCCTGGGCTGCATGTTCCCTAGTCGGGGTGTGCCTGGAGGGGGAAGCAACCCCTGCCAGGCACTCTCTTCCTCCCCCTTCTCCACTACTTGAGCAGTGGGGGGCATAGCCAGCCCTAGCAGTAGCTCCCCCCCACCCCATGCCACTGGCATGGAACCCAGCTAGGGTTTGCCAGGTATTTCACCTGACTTGCCGCTAGAGCGGTGGAGGCTGTGGCCAGCCCTGGAGGCAGCCTGAGGTAAATGGGGGGGCTCAGTTGCCAATTATGTTTCAGCCTACAGGGATCCTTTAGGGTCTGAAACTTTATCAAAGGGAGCCTTGAAATTAATACAGTCATTGCTCCCCCAGTACCAAATTTGCAAGCCTTGTGGTCCAGATAGCGTGGCCCTGGATGGGGCTGTGGCTAGGCAGTGGGGCCCAATCCAAAATGCATGTGACTGGGGCTGTGATATGGTATGTGGGGCCTAGGCCTAATGTGGTGCACCCTGGATGAGGCCCCAGCCCCATGTGGGCTGGATGGGGCCTGCAGACTGGATACAGGCTGCAAGCCACTTCACACCACTCATGTGGCTCATGGGGTTCAAAAGGTTGATCAACACTGGTATAATAGGCAAGGGGTTTTAGTCCTTAGAAATGTTCCACGCAAGTTATGTTGACACAAATGTTTAAATTTCCAGAATGCTGTCCAAAAGCAAGAAACCAGACAACAGGTAGTAAGAAGAGCTTCTGTATCTCAGCTGATGTTTATAACTTTCAAGATCCTTTTTTATTTATTTATTTTAGAGCATGTGTGTAACTATGCATGTGAGTAAACTTTTATAAATTTTGTGTGTGATGTATCTGTGATTAATAATGACATGGAAGATGACACTGATGGATGCCCGGGGTGGGGGGGGATGTGGGGGGCATGTTGATGGACTAAATCACTTTATATATACCCTGTTCATATGCTGTCCCTCTGAAGCATATTTATTGCCCCTTTTGGAAACAAGATACCAGACTAGATGGACCCTTGATTTGACCCAATATGGCCAATCGTAAGTTTTAAGAATCGCATGTTTTAAGAACTTTATTATGTAGGTGTAATAAAATAAGTTGGAAAAGGAGATACAGTCAGATCTTTTTCTCAGACCCTAGTGAGAGAACACCCCTTTGTTTTCTTTGTGTTTTTCAGCTCTGTAAGGAATTGTTTGATTGTTAAATATATTTTAATTTATTTTTGGCATTTAATTATTTTAATTTGCATATTGGATTGGTATAGTCTTCTCTAGGTAATTATTTTATTCCTCCAGCTGTTCCCACACAGCCATTGTGCTGAACAAGCATTTATTTCAGTATGTCCTTGATAAAATTAATGAAAGCATCTGTAGAAGCCCAGCAGCAGCTGCACTGCCTTATGGAAGCCAACTTCTGCTTAACATTGTGATAAAAGAAATAGTTTTGTGCTGGAAGCTAATGTTGGCTTACTTTTAGCATAAAAAGAGTTGCACCTGCCAGAGCTAGACCAAGCACTGAGGTTTGTTGATTACATGTTCTTGTTAGTGTCATTGTTATTGGTAAAATGGGGGGTGATGTCATCCTTATCAAACCCAATTGGAACCCTGCAGGGTGACAAATAATTTGCCCACTGCTGTTTATCAGCATGGGCCTTGTTTTAGAACTGAAGAGTGCTGAGTTTTCACAGTTGAATGCTGTAGAACTGCAGAGGTATATGGAAATGGAAGGGATTGATACTTGTAATCAATGTGCATAGTAATGGCTAAGGTGCAATGAAACATAAGTGCGCATTTAGGGTAATTATACTGCTACCAGGTGGGGCCCTGGGGCTTTGCATGTATAGAAACTGCTTGAGGTGGCGGATATGCAGCAAGAAGTATTGCAGCACCATCTGCTACTTTCTCATTTTCTCATTAATTCTTCTGTCCCCTAAGCCTGGACTGCATTGACTTTGAACAGCACCTCATCTGTTCAGTATCTCATCTCCTATTCGGGAGTAACCCCAACTAGTAGTGTTGATGTGACGCAATACAATGGTTTTTATAAGCAGAATATATTAGCATACCATTCTTTTACTGGTCCCTGAGGGGCATTCTCCATATTTCTTCTATTTAGCACATCTCTCAAGCCTTTTTAGTGACTTTTTTAGGCAGTAATTCTTTATATCTTTTTGAAAACATCTCCTTGCAGTGTGTGTGTGTGTGTGTAGAGTCTCAAATTGGTCATTATAAATAATTCTATTCTTAATAAAGCATTTAGGGCAAGATCCCACAGAAGTGCTGAACTGCTTCAGTTTCCACTGAAGTCAGTAGAACATGTAGATGCTCAGGATGCAGACATGTTTGGAGACAGAATTGGTTTTTCTCAGTGTATAATGTGAACAAGTAGTTTAGATGTAAGTAGTAACAGGTGACTTTGCTAGTCAAAATCATTGTATAAACAAAACAAAAATAAGTTTTGAATAAATTTATTTGCATTTATGAAGATGAACAAAATGGGAAATAATAGAGCAGGAGCGGTTTCTGCATTGCTTCATTTCCAGGCTGTCCAGTACTTAAATAATAATGCTGATATACATTGTCTGAGAGAGACTTCTTTCAAAATGACTCCATTTGTGTTCCTCACTATTAGTTACGGGAGGTGATCATAAATGTGTTGGTTTTAAAGGAATTAATTTATATGTAAGTCATATAATATGCAGTGGTTTGTCAAGACCCTGTGCACCAAGAATACTTCTCTTAAATATGTGTCTTATGACAGTGCAAGTGTTCTTGATGCAGTTAAATTAATTCAAATCATTCAATTAATAAAAGGCCTAGAAAAGATAATTTAGCAGTATAAAAATGTGTGTTAAGATGTATTTAATTCTCATCCCAAAAAAATAATATGCTGCATTTGCAGTCAAGCTTTCTGCTGCATTGGAAATTGAACAGATATACAAGAGAAAAGGTAGAAACCACAGGCACAAAGTAGAGCCTCTTATTTTTGTTTAGGGCATTGTGATGCCTTGCTCTTTCCTATCTTTTTTTTCAAATAGCTGAATTTTTTACAGCTCTTGCTCTTGCATTGGATTTGAAAATGTAGAACAAATCTAGGTTTCTGGTTTACTTGACTTGAGCTGCTTTGTAGACGCATACATTCCAAAGCCTCTGCCACGTAGTTCACTTAAGATATGCTTAACCAGTTAATCGCATCTTAAGTTGTAACCTAACCACATGTTAAAGCAATTAATGGTGTCATATACAAGGAATAACTCACAAAGTTATTCCACAGAAAATGTATAACAACTTTGTGGCTGGTTCCTATCACACCATTAATTGAATGTGTTCCCAGGTGCTAACAGGGCTCTCAGACATGGGAACTTGCCACTTGCCAGTGCAGAGGGAACCTGGGATCATGATCCTGGGCTCCCTCTGCACTGGAAATAAGGGATCTGATGCTTGAAACTGCAATCACATCGCTTGCCATGTACGTGTGGCATGGCAGAAAACATGTTTTCATGAACTGTGCATCAGATCCCCTGCTGTCTTCACCTGCATGTCTGGTAGGGGTCTATGTTTAACCTTACTGAAGTCAGCATAGTTAATACTTGGGATGAATTTGGCTCAGTGTTTATGAAATAATCAAGTAGCTGTTCAAGCTTGTCCTTGTATTATGGTCAATACTTTTAAGCCTAAAATGATCTGGTATAAAACATCTGAGCTCCCCCAGTAACTTTTCAGCACTGCTCTGAGACTTTGTTGGGAAGGGCAGCATATAAATCGAATAAATATAATAAAAGTAAATAAACAAGTTAGTTCTTTGACAAGCCTAGCTCCTAGAATTATAGAACTCTGCTGACAACCCTGATGAGGGTTTTCTTAGGTTGTCTTAGGTTATCTTAAATGCCATAAGAAAGTGGACACTTATAAGAGAAATAGAATGGTATTTTTTTTAAAAAAGAGTAATATGATCAGTGCTTGGCAGGCATGTGATAGATTTTGTTCATGGAAGAGTACAAGAACTGTGTGTAGCTTGCAAGTTTTATTTAATCATAAGCAACAAAGACTCGGGCCACATCCAAGGACTGTTGCTAAGATCTTTACAATTTGTGAGGAGTATTTATTATTATTATTTTAAGAAAAATGGATCAGAAAAGTTGTACAATGGCTATAACCAGAGAGTTACTTCTCCGCTCTTCAGCCTGAATTTTTTTATGCCTCTTGGGCTTCTGCTGTGACTATCCTAGAACTGGTACTATGGCTGCAGCCTGGCCCTTCTGTCTCAGATGAATCCCTTGCAAAATCTCTGACATTTAATCCAAGCATATCTAGGAGAGAGTTGGGTCTGGTCAGGGTGGGATTCTTCACAACACCTAAGGGAAGGAATGACTTTGAAATTGCTCTCTAGCATTTCTAGATGATATATTTTTCTGCCTACCAGTTAACAGTACATAATCTAGGGTGTGTCAAGATACATGCTCAAGGTCGTATGTATAAATTTTAGTGCTAAGAGAGATACTGAGTTACCCTGTGTTAACCTAGATTGATACCTTAGTTGGTGCTGTTGCAATCTTTACAAGGTACCCAGCTTCCTTTGGAGTTGTCAGATACTTTTAAAGAAGTCTGGCATGGTCCATTCTAAGCTTCTAGGGAAGGGGTTGGCAACCTCCACTACATGTGCCAGAGCATGGCACGTGAGGCCATTTTGCTGAGCACATCACAACCAGCCCTGGCTTTGGGCAGCTACTGCTGGCCATGAAGTCTGGGCTGCTAGCAGCAGGCAGTGGGAAGGTTGCAAGATATGTTGTGAGCAGTCTGGGCTCTGTGGCAGGTAGCAAAGGCCTACCCAGAGCCCAGGCTGGCTGTGACAGGCATCTGGGAGGCTGAAGCTAATGCACTGGGGTCCAGAGCCATGCCCTGGCACCAGGGCCAGCAGGGGCAGCACACATGCCTCATGGCGCACAGCAGGGAAGGAGCCAGGGTTTCACAGCCCCATGCCCCTACACTGGCATTTGCCTTAAAGTGCACATACAGCTACCACCAATCATGGAGCCAACCCAGGGTTCCATATTTTGGTGCAGCTGTTGGAAGCCTGCCCACCGCTTGCTGCGAGCAGCCCCGGGCTCCATGGCCAGTGGTGACTGCACGTGCGCCTAGGGACACATGGTAGGGAATGGACTTGGGCAGCACAGCCCTGGTCCCTCCCCTGCCACCTGCCTGGAAATGCATGTGCATCCACCACCAGCAATGAGCTGGGCCGGGGCTCCACGTACCTCAGTGCAGCAGCTTGCAGCCTCCTGGCCGCCTGCCACAGCTGGGCTGCTGCCTGCCTGCCACCCTCTATGGGGCCTGGGCTGCTCGTGGCAGGCAGCAGTGAGGCTACAAACAGCTGCACTAAGGTCTGTAGAGCCCCGACCTGGCTCATTGCTGGCAGTGGGTTCATGTGTGCCTCTGGGGAAGGGGCCATGGCTGCCACAAGAAAGACTGGGCCGCTCATGGCTCTTCCACCATCCATCCTGGCGTGCCAGCATCTTGTAAGTAGAGGTTGGGGTGTTTTTGGCACCCCTATCCTAGAGTCTGTTGACCAGTTTGGATTACCTCTCATATTAAAGATTTTTTTCTTTCATATGGCATCAGATATCTACTTCCAAATCTATGATCCACTGTCTGGTACTATCACTCAACATGTGGATTCAGTCTGCCTCGTCTGGGCATCTTAAAGTTATATGGCTGGGATTAGCAATTTGAGTTCAGGAGAAATGAAGGTGGTGGCTCTAGCATGTAACTAGCCCTATAAGGTTACCTCAGAATGGAAACTTAAGGTGCATCCTAAAATTATTTAGCTCATCTGCCATGTTTGTGACCATTGTATACCAACTGAGGAAAGGGGGTGCCATTTTCTTTATGCAGATAGAACTTTTTAGTTGTATCTTTATAAAACGCAGCAGTTAAATTTCTGGATTTTTTTGTCTTTTTGAAAGCCTCGTAACAGAGAAAGAGGTGCTCTATGCCTGACCAAAATAAACCAAGAAAACTGTAAAAGAAGAAAATACTGCAAGTGGTAACACTCCATAATACTAAATGTTACAAAAGGTTATGTATCCATGTTTGTTTTCAAAGCACGACAAAACACATGTCAGTACCTTCTTGGATGATGCTGTATTTACTCAAATCTAAGTTGACCCTGAATTGAAGATACTCCCCCACTAATTAGATCCTGTATATGGAAAATTTATAAAATGTATTATTCTTTCAGCTATACAATTTAATTATCTGAGGGTTGTCTTGAATTTGTCCCCCTCCCACCATTACAGCCAGGAAAATAGTGCTGGGGGGGGGGGGTCAGGTGGACCCCTTGTTCTCTGCCCCTTCTTTGCCCTATTCCCTGCAGTCTCTGCCTCTTCCTTCCTTACTGTCAGATACTGCTTGGGCTCTGTTCACTCTTGGAGCCTAGCACGTGGAAGTTTAACCCTTGGTGGGTCATGAAACAGTGTTAGCACGGCTGATTGGCCAGGCAGGGACCAGAGTTTCCATGTGCTCCATGCTTAGGAGGGCACATGGCCCAAGCCGGAGTAGAGCTGCTAAGGTGAGGGGAGGCTAAAGCTGCAGAGAGGGAGAGGGGCAGGAGGCCACTGTAGGTCTGACTTTTGTCCTAACCTGGGCTCAAGGCAGGGTCATAGTCGGATCCTAAAAAAAATAAAAGTCCACTAGTTTTAGATAAGTCCTGGTCTCATCTGCAGTTTGCATTTCTGAGCATATCGTGTGAACTAGCCTTCCTATGAGGAGAACCTGGCCTGTCCATCATATGCACGCTGTATAAGGTTTTTACCTGAGTTGTTACGCAAAAAGAGTTTGCTAGAAAAGTGTAATAAAACATGTAGCCTGATGAGTGGAGGAGTAGTTGAGTGGGTGTCAGCACAACCAATGAGATGTTCTCTCCCGTGTCTGTCATACCGACATAGATGTGCATCTGTAATTCACTTGGGAGTGGGAGCCTATTGTGTGCTTTCAGACATTTACTGGTCTAGGTTTTTGGCTACTCTTGTCTTCGCTAGTAATATTAAGTAGCAACTCTCAACAAGGATAGGTTTAAGAGTAAAATTAAAAGTATTCCCTTGCATTTACAGGATCCTTTCCCCTCCGTTCTCCCCAAGCATGTCTATATTATTTGTTATGTAGCTGTTTATTTAACATAACCATCACTGTTCTGTTAAGCAGGGGTCAGCAGAAATGAACAAAGCAGATCAACGTGCCCCCCTACCCTACCCCATCAAACCATGGCTCCCCAAAATAGAATTATTTCTAGATGCGGGACTTTTTTTTACCTGACCTGTGGTGTTTTCTACTTACCTTTGTCATCTTTATTATTTAGAATGAAAAGAGTTATGTCGAAAGCTTTTGACGTAAAACATTTTCTCACATGCAGCCAAGAAAATGAATATGGTATCTTCAGCCAGAATCTATACATTAGCACTGAAAGTGAAATAACTATTACTGTGCTACTTTCTTTTGTGAATAATGGGTTGCTTGCTATAAATATAGTGTAGATGTTAGAAACCAAATTATATAGGACTCTTTCTTTGCTTGTTTACAGTTCTATAAAAACATATATACATTTGCAGTCTTGAACGGAAGTTGGATATTTTTGTGAATTGTATGAACAGTTTGGATCGCAAAATTACCTTCTAATTGCAAATGAAATTCTTCTCCTCCCCCTTAGGCAGTAAAGGCACCAATAAAAAAGGCCTTAATTCTGAAGTGAGTTTCTATTTAGTTTTGAAAGGATATAAATAAGGAAAGTGAGCTGTTTAAGGAGCCTGCTGTTGAGAGTTCATTTTTCATTGGTAAAAGGTGAAAGGCCTCCCTGTATTTGCCAAGTCAGTGGGAGGCAAGATGTGTGTGGGAGCAAGCAAGGGGTGGTCGGTGCACTGTGCATCACAAAAACAGAACATACCGAATTGCTTGAGCCCTTGAACAGTACATGAACTTCTATTCAGTGTTTCATATTTTGGAATTTTGTACTGAAATATTTGGTGCTTTGGCTTGGGAAGCCTGGGTTGATTTTCATGCCTGCTTCTCTTACTGAACCTGCCCCTGCTTTATACTGGCTGCCATAAAGTTTGTTTGCTTGATGCAGAGTAAAGGTTGTGATTCCTGTAACTTTGGTATTTTATTTTGCTAATTACTGCTTTTGCCAGCACACATTTCTGTGATGTGGCCTATGAGAGCAGTGTGGTTGAAACAGTTATACAGTTTTATTTCCCTTCCCCCTCCTATTTGGGTATGCTAGGAAGCATTTATTTTTCAGCTTTTTTTCTCCCTTAATATTGATATCTTTAGCAGTACCCCTGCTGTCTAATGTTTTGAAATCAGTGGTTCTTTTCTTAATGATTATCAATATGCAGTAGACTTAATCCTCATGTCTAATATTGTATAGTGCCCAAAGAAATATACAGGCCTTTTAATCTTCTGGAATGCATGTGGAGTATACTGAATTCCTTTAATAATTCTGAACATGTCTTGCTGGAGCCTTAGAAGATTGATGGGAGCATTAGTCAGTGTGTGAGAGGTATGGAGGATGAGAGATTTGAAGCCAGAAGAGGGCAGCAACGCTATAAAAAATTGCTTTGACTGGGGCTTTTTGTTTCCCTTTTCTACTTTGCCAAGAAGCCATGTATATGTGCTTTGCTAGTTTCTTGGACAAGCTTTTGGAGATAAGTAGCATGTGCAAAGTCTGTTAATGCTATTGCACTGGTTATAATTTCAGTAATATTTGCTTGAACAGCTTCTCTGCTAAAAAGATGCAGAAGTGCTAGATAGCACTTTCAGAGTCCCACAGATACTTTTTTTTCCCCTCCTCGAAGTTCTTTTCTACCATGAAAATTAATGTTGGGTTACTGTCATTGAGTTTACATGCCTTTATTGGTTTTTAATGATTCCAGGTAAAATCATGTACCATATTTATTTGAAAAGAAGACACGCCTGATTATAAGATGACTGCCCAATAATTAGATTTTGTATATGGACAATATATAAATTTGTATACAATCTAATTATTGGAGGTTTGCCTACCACCACTACAAAAGGGAAAATAAATGGGGTGGCTATGTCAGGTATCCTTTTTCTCTCTGCTTTCCACCAGTTTTTCCCCCATGGCAGCCCCTTTCCCCTCTCCTTACTGTCAGACCCTGCTCTTCCTGAACATGTGGAAGTGAGAAGCAAATTTGAAAACAATGGCCTTGAAATTAAACACAACTGTAGCAATTTGCATATTGTATCTATGCATTTAGTTTATGCAGTATTGAGGCATGGTACCTTTTTTAAAAAATGTTGCAAGGTTTAGCACAGGTACTTATAAACACACTTTTGAGAACCACTTTGGCACCCATGTGTATGTAATACAAACTATGCGTAGTATTAGTCTAAAGCCAAAGGCTCATGATTTACCACATAGTTCGTTGGACAGGACTCCACTAGAGTCGACACCATTTCAAACCACAGTGACCTTATAGCTCAGCACTGCTCAGTGTGAGTGTATACCCTCCCTCCCCCCCCCCCCCCCCAAGGATCGATGTGCTAATTAGACCCCACTCAAGATTGGAACCAGGTGCTGTTATCATGCATCCTGGGATGCTCCAAAAATGTGTATGCAGATAAGACACAGGGTAACCTCATCTGGAGTTATCTCATGGAGGGCAGGGCCACGCTAATCATGTGCACTAGGCTGAGAGGGATTCTGGGTGAATTGTATTCAGTGTCATGAATATGACTTGAGAGAGTTGGTGGTGAGGGTGACTGCTCTTAATGGGCACTGTGGTATGTCTTATTCAGATGGGCTACACTAACCTGTTCTTCTGGTAGGTTCCTACCAGCATGTTTGCTCAACATGGGACTTGTGTTTTTTGTCATGCTCGGTGTTGGGTATATTTAATCAGATTCATGGGTGGTTTCCGTTACTGAGTATGTGCTGCTTTTCACAGCAGTTTAATGAGACACAAGGTATTTAGTGCGATTCTCTTGTATGTGATGATAAGACAAGGGGCTTTTAATTTTGGGGAGGGGGGGAATGTGTCTTGGAATTTAGTAAATGCAGTATTAACTTCCAATGAGCATATCCTTTTTAGGATCCGAATGTCAAGCCAGGCACTTTTTTTTGGCTTGATGCATCCTTATCAATGATAGATGGTGCTGGCCAAAACTGCCCTCTGTAATACCTGGGCAGCCATGTTGTCAGCAATATATTCACATAAATGTAGCACTGGGTTGCAAAGGTTTGCCTCTGGGCGTAATTTGAGGATTAGGTGCCTAGATATGACTGATTGTGCTCATACAAGGACTGATAGAGATAAATTGCAGGACTACTTGTGTAACTAGAATTTTGTTGTTAATCCTGTTGCTGATACATGAGCCAGAAAAAAAAATGATGCATTGGCACATACCAACAATTACTTTCTTCCCATATTGTATTGCCGGAGGGAACATATGAAGAATAGCTGAAGTAATTTACACTAACTGTAGTAAGGCATAAGCAATGTGGTCTTGTTGAATGATCTCTTGTAGAACTCTCTTTCATGCGCGAACCTTCTTTTTCACACTGCTGATTCAGACTGGAAAGATTTTAACTGCTGAAGATGGTTAGAGGGACCACAATATGTAGCAGTCTGACAGCACGAATCCAAATGCTCACTTATTACAAAAGGATTGAAGTAAAGAATAGGTGTTGCTTCACCATCTGTAAGGAAAGAATTAGCATTTCATTTGTATTGGTTGCTGCTGTTCTGGTTTTAGAAGCCGACTCACTGTCTGAACACACTAGAGAGCTTCTCCTAAGATATCAGTTCAGAACTGCCTGAACTGTATTGCTGACTGATCGGGAAGCTGCTGTAATTTCACTAGCAATTTCCTTAACTTGGTGCGCGGTGCTTGTTAATGTGTCAGTGGTTAGTAACCCCAATATGCCTTTATTGTGCCTTCTTGTACTATTAAATATGCTCTGTGAAGGGAGAAGTAAACACTAGCCAGTTTTTCTATGGTTATAACCACACATGGCTTCTGTCAGACTTGACATGCCTAAGAAAAGTTAAAGCTTGACTAAGTTGCGACTCAGGGGAGGGTACAAATCAATGAATGTATAAAGTGGTAGTATGGCTTAAAAACATTCCTGAGCCTGTTTTACTACACTACACCCATTACTGTCACTAACACTGGTTGTGAATTGTAGTCCTAATTTTCCATGTGTAGATGAGCCCCCCAGAAAGTAAAACATTGGGCATTTTTACAAATGCAAGTGTCGCAGAGCCAAGTGCTTTGAAAAGCGCCTGATGCTGCAACACTTAGACTTGTATAAGCAGCAAAATGTGTGCCAGAATGCAGAAAATGGCAATGGCGCGCTTTTGAACTAAAGCACCTCCACTGTATTTTTGTTCAAAAGCCTGGCACCGCCATTTTTTCGGTGCTGACATGCATTTCGCCGCTTATACAAATGCATGTCAGCACCGAAAAAATGGCAGTGCCACGCTTTTGAACTAAAATACATTGGAGGTGCTTTAGTTCAAAATGCACCATTGCCATTTTCTGCATGCTGGCACGCATTTTGCCGCTTATACAACTGCACGTGGGGCAGCACGGTGCACATCAGCTCGCGTGTGGAGCAGACCCAATTAATTGAATCTGGTCCTAAGTGGCAGATCTCCAGTTCATCACGGGATGAAAAAGTATGTATGTAAATTCCCAATATGCCTAAATCCCTGGCCTCAAAAAGGATTTTAAAAAGAAAATTACTCTAGTAATTACTATAATATAACCACAGTAGGATACAATGGCTTTTCATACATCTTGAGCTGATGAGGCCTCATGTTTTACAGCATGCAAAAAGTGTGAATTCAGAAAGACTCATCTTACAGTTTTTAATGCAAATCAGTAAAATCTCAGTGGAATGTAAACAAACAAGAACTTTACTGTTCTGTGAATTTACTCTCTGGTAATGAAAAATTGTCACTGATTATACTCTGAATCTTAAGATTCACCCTTGTATATGTAGAGAGAGGTAGATAGTGACTTGCCTTCTGCCTGGTATATGCAACATTCTTAATTATTCAGAGCAGAACTTGAAGAGGAAAACAAGTGCTATCAGGTAGATTGTTTGATGTTAACAGGACTGTATGGTTGGTGCCATAAGTGCAGAGATGTACTGATAATAGCTTTAGGCTACAGATATGGTATTGCATATATTTATGTCCATGTCTTCAGTGATTTTTCTCTAAAACTGAAGCACTTACATTAGCCTTGAGTTGAGCTTTCAGAAAATTATATATAATAAACAAGAGACTTCAAACAACTGCTGGATTTGAGCAGAGTTATATGAGGTCCTGGACATACATAACACTTGGAATGGTTTAAAGAGTTTAAACCTGAAAAAGACAGACATACAAGGTGCACCAATAAAGTTTTTTTGGGGCCAGTACTGATGGCTGATTATTAACCAGCTGTATCAGCTGATGCCGATCCAATTGCTGATATGCAGCCAAGCAGCTTGGAGAGCAGCTTCTGGCTGGTGAGTCTATAGAGGTGTGGGGCAGGGGCAGATGGTGCACAGCCAGGGTGAGGTGGGTCACAGGACGGAGCCCTGGCTCATCCCGGGAGACAGTTTCCAGGGCTGCACAAACCCCCAGTGGGGTATGGGTGCATGTGCCCCCTGGATCTGTGCTCAGGGCAAGGGTGGGCTGCCCTCTGTGCTCCGGGCTAGAGGCTGTACTGACCTCTTCCTAGTGGAGGGGCCGGGCCTGGGCAGAGTGGGGCAGGTGGTGGTGGTGCTGGGAGGGAAGGCTACAGGAGAGCTGCAGCCACCCCAAAATTCAGCATAGCCCCCTGGTAACACTCTCTCCTGGCACTGCTGCCTCTCACCCCATCCCTGCCCACCCCATGTGCAGCCCAGGCCCAGCCTTCCTTGTCGGGACAGGGTCAGCACAGTCTCTAGCCCTGAGCCCACAGTGGGCAGCCCACACTTGCCTCCTGCACAGATCCAGGGGGTATGTGCCCCATATGCCTCCCCCAGGGTGTGCATAGTGGTGGGAGCTGCCCCTCCCCCACTTCCACGAACAAGACACTGCTCCGTCCCACACCCTGCCCTGACTGTGCAGCGCCTGGAGTGATGTATCAGTGTACTTCTAGGATCCAGAACTGTACTGGTCCCTTTTTTCTCTTTTGTTGGCAATTTTTATAAATGTACTACTTTGTAAAAGCTATCTTCTAGCACAGGGGTGGGGAAAATACAGCCCATGGGCCAAATCTGGCCCTCCAGTTCATTCTGTCTGGCCCACAGGACCTCTAAAAATTTTAGGCAATTCATTTTTATCTGCCTCCCACTGCCTGTCAAAGATGACAGGTAGCCAATGGCAACAGGACCCAGCAGGAGCCCTGTGGTGGAGCAGCAAGGTGAGCCTGGCTCCACCCAGGCCCCACCCTATCCCTCTCCCTTCTCTCACCCTCAGCCCTCAACCAGAAGGCTCTGTAGCTTAGGCCTCACAACCCTGGAGAGGCTTCCCACCCCTTTCCAAGTAAGGCAAGATTGGATTAACGGGGGGTGGGAACTGCTGGAACAGCCCAGTGGCCAGGAGTCCCCTAGTGCCAGGCTGAAAGTGGAGGTGGGGAGGGGGGACGAGAAGAGGGGTTGGAGGGAAGTTGCTGCAGTGTGGGAGGTGGCAGGGGCTGCAGGGAGCACACGCCACTCAGTTGCTGCTTCTTGCCAGTGCTGACCTGACCGGGCCCATCTTGTCCTGAGTGTCATGTGGCAAAGCAGTGGCTGGGCTGGCTTTGCTGTATGCCGCTCAGGATGGGACGGATCCAGCCAGGTCAGCACCAGCAAGAAGCAGCAGCTGAGCCACGTGCCACTGGGGACCAGCTCAGCTGCAGCTTTTCCTCTCCAGTGCCGGCCTGGCCAGGCCTGACAGGCACATGGCAAAGCCGCGACTTATATTTACCTCTGCCAGCCTGTCCCAGCCACTCCCAAGCAGCATGTGGCTCATCCGCTGCTTCTCTCCAGTGTTGACTTGGCTGGGCCTGTTGCATCCTGAGCGGCCCCAGCAGTGTTGGCAGGGTGCGTGACTGGGCAGGGAGCTGCTGTAGGGCCAGAAGCTGCCACTGTGACACAGGATGCTTGGCTAGATGGGCCTATGGTCTAACCCAGTAAATGGCAATTCTTATGTTCTGGTGGGTAATCATGAAAAACTTAAATATGTATTCTGCTGCTAGATTTGATATATGTTAATGGGTGGGTAAAGGGTTGATTGCAGAACCAATACCTGTATTTTTGACAAAAATAAATTCTTCTTTTTACAAACCAAATGCCTAAATCAAAATAAATATATTTTACCAAAATGATATGCATGTTTTCCCTCCAGGATAATTTTCTGCGTGTATTCAGAAGTAGTTGTATTATTGTAATTATTGTGTAACTTCTATGCATAGTTTTTCATATTTTTTTTTTATGCCACATTCCATGGCTACTATATTTTTGCTGTAGTGTGGCTATAAATATCTCTGGGCATCTTATCTTTATTTCTTTCCTTTGTCTATACAAATATGTCAGATTAACGACTAATATACTGAGTTCCAAATATGGTTGAGGGCTTAGGTTGAGTATAAGATGCCCTGTCATCTGGTGTTAGTTACTTAATCGTTAACAATTGTGAATATAAATATGATGTTTACTCTAGTAATGATATATTTTATAAACACTAAATTTGATTTACAGCATTTTAAGGCAGCTGGACAACCCATTTTGAACCAATAAAGGCAGTAAATGAATATGGAAAATCTTTTCTTGGATCGCCTCTCATTCTTTTTTACTACCAGGATAATGTAGACCTTAAATTCTGATACTGCTTATGTTGGACCTGATGTAAATGAGAGCCTTTCTGTTAGTTTCAGTGAGCTTTGGATTAGGTCCACAATGAGCCTTGTCACAATTTTCTTTCCTTTCCTTTTGCATGCTCCCTGCCCCTCTTTGGCTAAGTACAGACAGTAAAAAAGCCCAAGGCTGAATCAGTTCAATCTTTGCAGGTTAGTCTAAGTTGTGTTGATTGAATCAATAAATAAGTGAACAGGCGTTCACTTGTGATTCTGGAAATGCATCCACGTGCCTTTAGTGGCCCAAGCCAAAAGCCGGGGGGCACTAGAACACACCTCCCTGCTCAGCTGGAACAAACAGCTTGGGTTAAGGCTAGCCAATCCACCCTGCCAGAGGGGGAGGTGCAAAGCATTGTGGGATGGTAAGGGACTGAGTTAACGTGAATCTGGAGGGGCTCTGGGGCAGAAGTTCAATAAATAATCCAATTTAACCTAAATTAGTTAAGTCTAATACCAGTTATCTTATACCAGGTTTGGCCAATTTGACAGTGGTTTATGTGCACTGAACTTGTGTTGTATGATAGATTCGAACCGGTTTCTGATAATTGATACCAGTTTATTTTTGTCCTTAGCTTTCATGTAGGTACAGGCACATGCAGATTGTCAGAAAGTTTCTTACTGGTGTTTTGTTTGCTTTGGGTTCTTTTTTCATTGTCCCCATTGGTTTGGTTTAACTCTCTGGTACCTAATGTGCTATCAATGTATTAACCTCTTCTTTTGACTTGAATTTTTCTTCTCTGATCTTTTAGAGAATAAGCACAGATTAACTCTTCACCCAATGATGCTCAGCAGCCTACTAGTAGAAGATATAAAAGTTAGATCCTGAAAGTTATAGATTGAGGGCTCAAGGCCTTATCATTTTGTCTCAGGTGTGAGGTATAAATACAGTTCATCCATTTTACACCCCCCCCCCAAGAGTTTGGGCAAATGATATCAGGCAAGAATGAATGTTTCATCTGCTCCACAGCACCGTCTTTTAGGTGGAATGATCTAAATGGTCTCCTGTAATCTGCATCCATACTTATTTCATAGAACCCATAAAGAATTTGTGACCTGTTGTTGTCTCTTTGGGGATGATCTTTTAGCTCAGATTGTGAAAAGGCATGGTTTTACATGTTGTCTCAGTGTAGAAAACTTGCTCTGTTCTTGCCCTGTTCATTCATCTGGCCACATAAGCATGAAACCCATACATTTTGTAAAAGCCAGCATTTTCACTTATCTGCAAATTAGATTTGAATATGAAAACTAGGTCACTACATTATTTGCATAAAATGTCATCTGTAGAGCTGTATTAACTTGGCAATTATGCCTGTGTTTATAGTCTTCAGACTGTATTGTTCCTGTACATCTACCCAGGCTTCACAGTGCTATGGTGTTTTACTCATAGGTTTTCTGTCCTACTTCCAATTTTTTTCATCCTTTTTAAAATGTGATCAAGAGGAGACAGCAGGAACAGATAGGAGCAGATTATGAGCTCCTTGTGACAAGGACTATTTACTTGGCTGACTGGAAAGTACTTAGAATATGGTGGGCTCCAAAACAGTAAGATGAATATTTTAAAATATAAACTTAGTGAAAAAAACTCATCAGAAGCAAATAAGAACAATCTCAGGAGGGGAAATGTATTATAGGAGATTAAAATGAACATTTTTTTAGTAACACCACCAAATAGATTAAAACTATGTCAACTGATGGAAGAAAAGACAAGGAGAAAAATAGGAGGCAAAAATGAGAAGGAATAGGAAAAAATAAATATTTTTATATTACATATTAAGATTTCAAACGATATGTTATAGGAACATGGGCATTTCCAGTCAGAACAAAAATAAAATATTCTGGGCTTTGATTGAGGAGGTGCATAATGTTTTTCCCCAGACTCCCACTCCTATTGTGTGCTATATATCCTCCTAATGTGCTTTTTCCATAAAGAATTGATAGCTACACTCCCAATATAGTAGTCCTTTGGGTATGGTAATGTCCCGTGATACTTTCATTTCCCTAAATTGTAACTGAAGGAAATTAACTTCTCCAGCAACGTGCTGTTTCAATTTACTGATTTTGTTCACGGAGAGCCACTGCAAAGACTTGACAAGAAGAGTAATATATACATGTTAATTACAAATGAAAGGTGTGTGAGAGTTGTTCTGACAGGTATGTGGCTGTAGAGGCCTTCAGGTTAAAGGAAGCTTTGCTGTTGGCAAGGATTGGCAAACTTGAGTAACTACTTTCGTCTTAATATCTAATGGTTATATTGCATTTCCTCCAAAGCTGTTATACTTTTACAAGTAAGTTGTATTTTACCTGTTGCCTTTCATTGTCTCTCAGTTCAGTTTTCCTAATCAGATTGGCCAAGGGGAGCAAAGACCAAAGCCAAGGGCAGGTGGGTGTGATCATCTGGGTCTCCCATTGAACATCTGTTGTGGTGATAGGCACACAAAGGTCACTTTACCGATTTACCTGCATAGCATTTGAGGCAACAGGTGCAGAGTCATTTGATTCTTTTATCCTGCACCTGCTGCACCTCAGGTAAGTATAAACAGCTGTTGCACGTAGAATAGTATTTGCCCTGTAGGTGGGCCTGGAATGGTCCCAAAAATGCAGCTCTTTGTGCAGCTTCATTTTTAATTGCTGTTTCAAACCACATCTCACAAAAGCAACCCATGCCCAGTTGGGGAGAGGGTTGAGGAAGTATTAAAGTCTTTTAAATGTTGACCAGAAGGGGTAAGATAATAAGATTTCTTTTAGGCTGATGCATGTGGTACAGCTTGAAACCCAGTCTCATCAGGTCAGCAGACTGCTAAATTTAATGCTTGCTTTAGACTAAGCCAAAAATGGAACTACCTTTAAGTTTCCTTTCTAGATAAGCAGACAGCATGTTGTTTAACTTGCACAGCATTATCTTAGGTCTGTAGTGTGGAGCAGCATTTTAATGAGTGAGAAACTAGAAGAATTAAACAGTTAATATAGATTTTTTTAAAGAGCCTATTATCACTGTACTGTCAATATTTGATTATGGCAGGAGACTTCCTTACTTCTACTGTCCCATGTGTAACTGAACAACATTAACAATAAACATTTACAATGGGCAGTTTAAGTAAATACATGATATAAATACCTTACTGTGGTACCCATACTGAGTATAGGAAATACCACTGTAAGGTCAGTACTATGGCAGAGTAAATATTTACTTCTAAAAGGCGCCCGTTTTCTCTGACTTTTTAAAAAAAGGAGATGGTTATGTACAAAGTGTTTATATGAAAACAGAAGTGATTTAGGGAGGAGCTGAGTGCAGAGAACAGATGTACTACAACAAAACTCACTACATGCCAACTTCCTGGTTTCATTTTTTTTATCATTATATAACTACTAATTGAGACATTTTGTGCATCATTAATATTGTAAAGAACTAGAGACTTAAGTAACTATAGAAATAACACACACAGGCCAGAACAAAGCATCTCCTCCTGGCTTATCTGAACTTTTCAGACCACAGGCAGATCACTGTAGTCTGAGATTTTAGAGAGGGCAGACTGATTTGTTCCTTAAATCTAGGCTTGTCATCTGTATGGGCCCTCCTTCAAAACTTAAACAAAAAGCTAAAGAATTTTCAGCCCTGTATAGAAGGGAGATTAAGTGGCAGTCACAAATAAGTGATAAACCAGGTCAGGTCATATCAACCAAAGTGCTACACACTGAAATATAAAACCAATGCAGTTGAAACTGGAGTACAGACATATCAAAATTTACCATTGTTGAAAGATGACTGGGACTGTTAGAAAATCTGATGAGATCTCTCAGTATTTATTCAATAGCCTTACTGTCTGCAAAGAAGGATGAAGGCCCTATTCTCTTTCTTGAAAAGATCATTAAGAGCATACTGGGAATAGATTGAAGTAATTAATACTTAGCCAAAAAATTAAAAAAAAATAAAATCTCTGAAACACTTAGTAACAAAAGAAACAACTGCCAGTATATTGTTTTTGTTCGCTTATAATTTGTAACTCTCTGACAGCTTGAATCCTGAAAGGGTCTTGGAAAAAAATGAAGCCCAAGAAATATATATCCAGATGAGTAAGCCTAAAATGTAATGTTGAGAGGGATGGTTTTCCTAAACATTAGCAATTATTTACTAGCAGCTTTTAACATTAAACGGCTTTTAACATTTAAAAAATATTAAATGGTTTTCATAAACATTAGCAATTATTTACTAACAGTTTTATACAACCTTCCAGGCTGTAATTCTTTTACCCACAGGTTGAATCCAGCCCAGGCATCAGTACTGCAGACTTGATCTATATCACTGTGCCTGTATGCCTCAGTCTAGATCTAGAACAGTCTCCTTTTAGGAGGAGAGGGGATAGTTTGATTTCTAACCCTATGCAGTTCTTTGTGTCTATTTAAATAATCACTAAAGGGCCAGACCTTCAGCTGATGTAAATGAGTGTAGCTATGGCAGATTTTTACTGTAGTTTGATCTGGACTTAAGTTCCTATTTAGTGCTTCTTGGGGATAGTGGGGTAGTGGATTTTATGATGTGAACACTTGATCATCAGTTCATGCACAGATGAACAGTCCTGTTCTAGTAACTTGGGGTTACTGCAGAGCCCGGCTAGACTTGCACTAAGTAACCAAAAGGGGGAAAAAAGCTTCTCTAAACCCCACAGCTAACCCCCAAGACATCCCAAAGTTTTACTGTTCAGAACAAAATTAAAGCAGTATTCATGTGTACTATTTTCATATAACCTTTCCATGTCAATCAGAAAAGAATTGATATTATTGAACTAGTTGAGTCGGTTGGCTAGAGATGAATACGCAACGTTGGTTGCTTCAGTTTTTTAGTTTGTTTCAGAATCCTGCTTATCCATTATTTTTTCTGTCAGCGCCTTTTGGAAACTCAGTGCAGTATCTTGTTTATCAAGATTTTAGTTCCTCCTTTGTCAGCTTTGCAGTACTAGAAAGTACAAAGCAGCATGCTTTCCAGATACTCTTCTAACAAAAAATTCTATAAATGTGCAAGTTATTCTTTTTATTATTTAGTATAGTTATGAGAAAACAAAATTTTTTAGAAGTACACTGTTACAAAATATCTAAAAAGAGGGTCATACCAAGTCAGTCTTCATTCCATTCAGTTTAGTATAGGAAGTTTAGATCTACTTAGATTAAAATATATTTTTTGTGATTTTGTGGCATATCTGAGAAAATGGCTTCTCAGGTGCAATTTCATATTAACTAAGACTAGGAATATAGACTGAGCACCATTACCACATGTTTTAACCTGCCTTGCTGCTGTTAAATGGTATGGTATGGTTGATTGCCATGTTAAGGCTGATTATGGTACCATGTGCTTTCTTGTATAGTTTTTTTGAGCTTCTGCTCCCATACTGAAAATGTAATTTTGAACACCTGCAGAGTGCAGCCATTTCCTACTCCCTTCTGATATAATGGACTTGTACTTGCTAATGGTTCAGGCTCCAGCATACCCCTAGGGAGACAGGGAAGGCACACTTTTTTTTTTTTTTTTAATCTTTGTGAATTATGCTTCTTCAAGGAGCATACTGTGATAACTCCCTGTGCAAATGCTAAAACTCCTTGTGAGATGCATGTAGGGGGTAGCTGTGAGGCTTAACTTCTAAAATATTCCATTTGTAGGTGTAAATTTATTTTTTGCTGAACCTTAAAAGATTAAAACTCAGAGGCAGTGTCCAGACTCAGAGAGAGATTTATGTATTTGCACTGAGTGACAAACAAGATCACATGTAGAAAGGAAAGGAAGTGCTTAATTCTGCATTTGTAATTGAATATTATAGCATTGGAAAGGATATAGCTAATCAACTGATTTCCTTTCTGCCTGTGAAAGAGGTCACAACACTATAAAGAGATTTTGCAATTATACTCATAGATATGTTATGCATAATTCAGTTTGGTGTGTAGCTCAGGTGACTGAAAATTTACTAGCCTCATCCATAGCTTGTCAGTTATTGAATCAAGTTGTTGTTTTAACATTGTAGGAAAGGTAACTAATAGTTGTTTGATTCTTTCTGGGGCAAGGGGGGCTTAAGCCCAGCAATAGATCGCAGTGAAGACGGCTCAGCTTGTATCATTTTGTTCCTTGATTTTAATAGTATGAAACTTTGGTTGGGTTATCCATTTGTTAGTTGTATCTGACAGTATATAATTTCCTGCCTTTGCATGGTATATTATGCAGACCTTTGTAGACTGTTTCATTGTGGTGATTCTCTCTCTCTCTCTCTCTCTCTCTCTCTCAGGAGAGAACCAGAAGAGAAACTTATTTGAGATGTGTTTTATAAGTGTCTGATGAATAGGGTAGAAGGAATTGTGGTTTGCTGAGTCCTAACTTGCCAGTCCCTGTTTGTTAAAGGATGTGATTGTTTTACCTTTCTCAAAAAATGACAACATAATGTAAATGTTTAGATTTTGTTTTACCAAGCTCACTACTTTGATCTTTGATTTTCCTGTGAAGGAACTAACCTCTGTAATGATTTGTCCTTTTAATTTTCTGAAGTGTTTGTAGGGTTAACCTTTCATAGAAATCCACATTGGACACTTATTCATGTTCCTAGATAAGAGAAAATGCACGTAGTCAAAGTAAGTACAGCAGGCAGCGCATGGTGCTTGTGTTCATTTTGTTTAATAAAATGGACCTTACAAAACAGTTAGTCATTACTATATATTCTTTAAAGTGTCCAGGTCTTTCTTTACCTGTCTCTTGGTTGCAAAGGCTTTATTAGCCACTTGTACACATGACGGAGGTTTAGTTCTACCAAAATTGAAATGGTGGAACACCGTGTCAGCCAGTGTCAGCTCACACCCATACCTCCAGCTGTGGGCAGGTTCCATCAGGAAAAAATCCTTTTTTTTTTTTTCTTTTTCTTTCCCTGGTACCTCTCCACCTCTCCTGCAGCCAGGAGATGAGCTGCTGGTGGGCCCTGAACTGTGAAGGGACCTGGTCCGTCCCTCCATGGTGGCAGTGGCACCCATTTGCAAGAACCCCACCCAGGTGGTCCTGGGGGGTGGGTGCTGCCACTGTGGGGGGAAGGACTGGGACCTCTGCATCTTAGGGCTGTGTAACCTGGTGGCAGCTTATGTAGGTAGGCTGCACTAAAAAGAAAAAAGTGACGAGAGGTATGATTTTTTTTTTCCCCCTTCCCAAAACTTGGGGGGTGAGTGGCTGGCAGGCTGAGTGGCCCCCGAGCTCTGGGGGGTCCCAGTGCTTCTTTCTGTAATAGTGCTGCCACCTGGGCTGCCTGGGCAGGCTGCTAGTGGGTGGGCGCCACTTTTGTTTGTTTGTTTGTTTTTCCTTGGAGGAGTCTGCCTGCACGAGCTGCTGCCAGGTTGCACAGCCCCTGAGTTGCAGGAGGGGCCCAGTCCTTCCTGCCTCAGCTTCAGTGCCCCCCACCCTCTGGGCTGCCCAGGCAGGGTGCTAGCGGGCAGGTGCTGCCCCGGCTTGTAGACAACACCTGGCCTGATCTAACAGTGAATGGGGTGCTGGAAGCCTGGCTGTGCTCGGGGAAGCTTTGGCTTGATAGGCTTCTAGCACCCTGGGCATTGTCCCTGCTGCCTTCCCACACCCCGGGACTGCCCGGGAGTGAGCTGGCTTGCCCCTGGGGCAGTGCTGGAAGGCAGCAGGAGGGTTGCTGGGTCTGCAGTGGACTGTGCACAAGGTGCTGGAAGCCCACTAAGCCCAAGCTTCCTCGAGCATGCCTGGGTTTCCAGCGCCCCGTGCACCATCCCCACCAACTTCTCCTGGTGTATTGCTGCAATTTGTTACATAGCAAACTGGAATACATCAGATGTGTTTTACTTTGCTATGTAACAAAGTCATTTAAAGTGAAATACGCCGCCATAGGTGTAAACAGAGATGCTATTAAAGTGGTGCAAATAGGGAATAAAACTGCTTTAAAGGCCAATTTCGTCATGTGTACATGTGCCCATTGTGTCCTGTAGACTGATGTGAAGCTGCTTTTTCAAAACATTGACCTTTAAAAAATCCGCAGCAATGAATACAATGTTAGTGTCCCCATATATATTGGGGAAAAGGAAAGTTAAAAGGAAGTTGGTCATTATTTAGGAATGTCAAAGACTTTAATTAGTTTGAGGGATTTTTGTAGCAAACTTAACCATGTAAAAACCATTGCACTATAGTGCACTTTATTGATATGCCTGTGAATTAGTCCTTAATTTTCTTAATTGCTTAACATGAGTCTAGTCCCTTTTGTTATTGCTTACGTTGTTATAATGTCAGCTACCTGCATATCAGTCAACTGCATAAATTACTTGAGTGAATAGGAACTCTTCGGTCTCACTATTTTGTAATGTAGTTGTATGCCTCCTTTTAACTGCCATAGGAAAATTGACAAGGGTTAAGGACAGAAATGACATACAAACTGGTGGTATTAGTGATTGGAAACCAGTTCAAATCTGTACACACCAGAAGTTCAGTGCACATAAGCTGCTTGAAAAATAGCTGAAATGAGTTCAGAATAAACCTGGATGGATGTAGTGTCAGATTTAACTGATTTAGGTTAAATTGTATTAACGTCAAGATTCAAGTCAACTTACAGTTAACTTGCATCCTGGAGGTGGTGGGGGGAAAGACACTCCCTGGCAACCCTCTCCCCTTCACAGGGTGGGGGGGCTAGCCTTGGCTCAAGTTGCTCTAGTGCCCTCCCCTCCTCCCCCCTGGCTTCTGGCCTGGGCAACTACAAGCGACTGCATTTCTGCATTTTCTAATGAAAATGCTTAGGGGCATGGGATGCAAGATGTATGAGGAGAGGCTGAGGGAACTGGGCTTGCTTAGTCTAAAGAACAGAAGACTGAGGGGGGATTTAATAGCAGCCTTCAACTATCTGAAAGGTGGTTCCAAAGAAGATGGAGCTAAACTGCTCTCTGTGTTGGCAGATGACAGAACAAGGACCAATGAGTTGCAGCCAGGGAAGTTTTGGTTGGATATTAGGAGAAAGTTCTCACTAGGAGGGTAGTAAAGTACTGGAACAGGTTACCGAGAGAGGTTGTGGAGTCTCCATCCTTGGAGGTTTTTAAGACTTGGCTAGACATAGCCTTGGCTGGAATGATCTAGTTGGGGCTGGTCTTGCTTTGAGCAGGGGGTTGGACTAGATGATCTCCTAAGGTCCCTTCCAACTCTGAGTTTCTATGATTCTGGTATCAAAAGTGAATATCTGTTCACTTGTTTATTGGTTTAATCTATGCATCTTAGACTAGTCTGTGAAGATTGAATTGATTCAGCCTCAGGCTTTTTGACCTCCTCTACTTAGCCTAGGAGCTTTCAATTTTATGGCTGCTATTGGTGGTAAGAGTGGGAAACAAGCCTTAATGGCCTGAGAAAAGTTTAGCACAGGCTGTTTCTGTAGTTAATGACCATTGTTTATATTGAGTTTGAATACGTGCATACTCCAGGTTACCGTATAGTCTTTTTCCAGTCTGGAGGCTATGTCCATAAACAGGGCATATGTTGTTTTGCTTGCTACAGCAGTTGGCCAGTTTAGGTATGGTGGAATAGACAATTTCATGTAGGAAAGGAGGGAAAATATAAACAAACTACAGATTATTAGCAAACTGCTTAATCCACAATGATCTTTGGTACTCCAGAATCTGATTGTTGTAGCAAGATACTGCATGTCTCAGTAATTGTTAAAATAGAGCCAGAATGTTTTATAGTCGGTATTCTAAAATACTTAATTATTGTTAATTAATGCCACAGTAGGTAAATAGAAAAATAAGGGTCTTGCAAGCCCAGTAATATAGTTTTACATAAATTTCCCTTTCAATTTGCATACATTGCAGTGTTTGTAGTGAAGACACATCATGATGGATACATATCGTAATATTAAACAAATACCTTAGGTTGGCATTTTTATTTCCTTCAGAAAAATTCTTCCTGTTAAAATTGAATTTTTAAACTGCAAGTGGGAGTTTTCTTGGTTTCATATAATGGGAAAGTAGCTTTGCAATTTTGCGGGGAGACTAACATCTCTATTATATATATATAGAAACATCTTATTTCACTGCAGTGCTTTTAACATGGATTAAACTATATTATATATGATTATATTAATAGAGCTATATAGATAAATGCATTCCTTTTTCTATATTCTCAGTGTTACAGTGGGTGCATCTATATCAGTGTTTTACTGAAGTTGACTAATTAGCTCCATTGTTACGTCACATTCTACACAGGGCACATTAAATGAACTAACTCCACCCTAAGATAGTACTGTTCAGCAGTACTATCTTATAGCCGAGTAATTAAGTGCAACAAAATGCACACGTAGATAGTGACAGAGGCTAGCTGGGACATGAGAGTGCTAAAGGGCAGGGGCTGCCTAGCCACACAGCTCTGCACTTTTTGCACTCTCGTACCCCAGCTAGCCCCTCTGCCACCTGACATCACCATCCCGACTCTGGAGTTGACCTCTCCCTGAGCCTCCTGCCTGGGAGCCCAGCGCTGCTCTGCACACTGCTGCTGTCTGGGCCACACATGTAGATGCTGCACCTGGGAGCAGTTCACTCCAGTGCAAATTGCCCTTGAATTTATTGTGTCACAGTTATTGAACATGTAGATGCACCCAGGTTATCCTTGGAAAATAATTTTCTTCCTGGGCACTTGATATCCTCTTAAAAATTAAAAGTTTATGAACTTTCATTTCTACACAGGAGAACTTTTACAGTCTTTTCTCTAATGCCTGATGAAGGGTTTTGTGCCCAAAAGCTTGCAATTAAAGCCTTTTTTTTTTTTTGCAATAATCTTGTTGGTCTAATAAAAGATACCATCTCTACTACAAGTCCTGATTGCCAGTGGGGCATTCAGATGTTTTCATTGTGAAGTTCCAGCATAATGTGTAAAGTTTCATAGAAAGTGTCCCTCCTTTCCTTACAAATAGCAAAAACTCTTTATTTCTGGAAATAAGGCTGTTTTTAATAAGACTTCACTTGTGGGACAGGGAACAGAACCAGCACTTGGTTTCATCAAAATCTTTTACCTGGCAGGGGTTGGCTTTTGTTTTTTGGGGGCGGGTTTTGTTCTGTTCTCTTCTCTTTTTTATATATTACGGAAAATTCTTGCCTCCTCTTTAATAGTGGGGAGTACCTTCTAGCATACTCTACAAACATTTGCTGCACAGTTTCCTGCTTTTGCAATCAGAAGTAGAGGTATGTTTAGCATTCAGCTGGGGACTCTTTGCTCTAAGACAAATGTCTCTCTCACCTTTAGTTTCTTCTGCACAACAGGGAAAAAATCTTCACCAGAGCACTATGAGCGAGGTAGATGACTTTACTATTTTAGGAGTAGATACCCAGCTTCTTCTCAGCCCTTAACAGTTCATTGTAAGAGTCTGCAACAGGGCTCATTTGCTTAACGTTACACACTGGCTGTTCCATTCCCACCTCAATACAATTCAGGAAGGACATTCTTTGAAGAAAACTATTATGTCTTCATGACATAATTTTAGCAAGCTCCTCTTTTCTTCTCCCAGATGCTTACTACATTTCTATGATTTTGCTTCCTAGTGGTTATGCTTGATAGCATTTGTGAATGAGTGTTTCTATACTAAATCAGATTACGTAATCAACTCATCTAGCTGTTCCAAAGGAAGGTGCAAGAAACCCTGAAGAGGCCTGCATGTAATATCTTACATGGAATAACCTACACATATAGGAACTTTTTTCTAACCTAGAACCTGACGTTTGTTTTGAAGTGTGAGTGTTTATATCCCTTACTTAAAGCTTATTTAATTGAATGTTTTCATTATCCATATCTGTCAATTAGTAACATCATTGGTGTATGTTGTGTAAGAAAGAAACATTTGCATATTCATGATTTTGATTCTATATAAGAATGTGCTATACTCATATATGGCATCCTTCCTATACGGAGTACTCTTGGGAATCCCGTACTTTGCTGCTACGTGTGAAGAGTTAATGGTCAGTTGTATGAGGAATATGCGAATATATAATAATTCGCTGTCTTTGATTGATATATTATAATAATATGTTTGAATCGGTTTAGAATAAAAGAAATGAAACCGAACTTGTAATTAAAATTGATATGTTTTCAAATTCTATAAGTATTGAATAATATTTCATGAAATGTATTAATTCAGAATACAAATCCTAAGAAAACATAATCATATTTTTGTTTTCTTTTGTTCCAAGTCTGTCTACGATCATCACACTACAGTGTTTTCACATGTTTGGAAACATTCCTGAGATACTATGATTGTGTACCTAGAAAAATAAATCTCTAGAGAGAAAAAGCTGTTTGGGTGCCTAACATGTATTAATTTTGGTTTGAAACTGGGAATCTATATAGGAATTTAGATGGCTTGATACCTTATTGAACCTGGGTCCTAGAGTTTCTAAATATGAAAGGCTTTAAACGCATCCATTTATGGATAAATGCATCCATAAATTTGTTGAGTACAATCAATTCTGTATATTGTTAAATTTATGCAGTTTACAATTCAATATTGTTAAAATATTGCCTCCAAATTTTTCAGTAATTGCCATGTGTCAAATACTATATTTTTTTAATGGAGAAATGTTATTATTCACATTACTTTCTGGTTGCTGAGGTTAAAGCAGTGTGGCCCAACGTATAAATATAATTTTCTTTTGTCTTTTTTTAAGAAATGTTCTATTATAAAACATTTAATTGTGAATTTTAGCCAGATAAGGCCCAATAAAATATTTCCCTTGCAAATTAAAGGTTTTATTTAATTGTTTGTTTATTTTTATACTTTTAAAGGGAAAGTTACAGTTTGTAAAAGCCTTGAGGAAGCATGAGCATATAAGCTGCTTTAAATATTCAAGAAGGCAAAAATACGTTAACGTTCAGTTTTTAAGAAATGGTCTTTAGTTTGAATTTTTGGTTGTGCAAATCTATATGTTCACAGTGAATTCCAGATATAACTATAGTACAGTAGCTGGATTTCTAGGTGCCTGATTACATGTGCATGGCAGGTAGACATCCAGATTCTAACATTTGAACTGGAAGAGCATAACGTTTCAGGCTTATTTTTTGTAATGGGTAGCTGTCTGCCTAAAATCAGGTTCTACAATTCTAAATATGACCCTAAAATGTTTGGTCTTTAAATACAACGTACAGGGTAGGCATCGTTCTGTACGTGCAAACTCTAACTTTGATTTCCAATCAATTTTTCAAGTCTATCCATAGAGATGTTTCACAGTAATGATTGTTTCTTTATGTGCCAAATTTGTGGTTAAGAGAATTTCTTGTAAGAAAAGTGCAAATAACCTTTTTTAACATCTAGGAATTGTGTGGGGGTTTTTCTAAGCTCTTCGAATTTAGAAACATCTACATTTTTTTTTCTCCCTTCCAACTTAAAAAAAGAAGGCAGCAATTTGAGTGTCTAGTGCATTAAAGTCCAGGAGGAGGGTTCTATTTAGAAAGTCCTAAATTAAGAAAGATGAGCTATTTTAGGGGAAGTCATTTTGAAACCTTAAGTGTAGGGTTTATTACTGATGCTATTGAATAATATATTAATTACATGTATGGACCTCTGGCCATATGAAAATGGTGCTTTTCGTGTTTTAGACATTGGAAATTATGTGCACTTGGTATGTTTGCTCATTTCATAATAAAACAATGTTCCTATTTCCTTAGCTGGGAGATACTAAGAGCAATAGGCTTTGTTTGTGTTTCTAAATGAAATTGCTACAGCATTTATGACCCAGCATTTCTAGGCTGGAAAGTTGTGTGGCTTTGTAATTTATTATTTTTATAGGGTGGAGAAGCTTCCCTGGGCTGTTTCTGCAAAAGAGATCAAAGTAAAATTGATCTGACATTTTTCCTGTGAGAGAGACCACCACCCTACAGTGAGAGTTCTTATGTTTTTTTACCGTTTGATGATTGATGCTTCTGTGACATGGGGCCCAGGATTAGAGATCCTGTGGACAGGACAGTGCTAATATTATATAAAATTTGAAAGGACAATGTCGAGCCATTTTTGTTAGTTTTCTGCATTTTTTTTATTGTTTACAGTGTTTCAGAAGCATAAAATGTTGTTCTTTTCCACTTTGTTTATGTTTTAATGCCAGAATTTATGTAGCATCAGTTTCACTCTAACTTTTCAAACATATTTTTTGCTGTGCTCCAGAAGCAGTGTTTGTTAGTTGTGCTATAAAGCCTTTCAAGACAGTGTTTACATCTCTGTGGGCTGTTAGTGTCAGTGGCTGTTTTTTCTTCAGAGGCGAGCTGTGAATTTAATACAAATAAATTTTAAAAAGTCAGATCACTGTTACTGATTTAGGATTCTGCTCCCTATTAAAAAAAAAAAAAAAAAAGTTAGGTGCTTAAGGACTTCAGTGTTTAGGCATTTTGAAAAATGTTAGATTTTGTCCTTGGAGCACTTGTAGTCAACTACACGATACCATGTTCTACTTATTGTTGCAATAGGATTTCAGCATTTGTAGGGGTTTTTTGTTTTTTTTCAATTTCATGTGATAATGAATGTGCACGTAATTGCTTTAGATTATTACATGTAGTTGGAAAAGCTAAGCCACCAGTAACTTGCTTGAAAACAAGTTTCTGATGGGTTTCAAGGGGTTTTTTCTACCTAATTTAATCTTTTCAGGTTTTTATTAGAATAGTGACATCAAAACTCTTTCTTTTTCTATTTCTCCTTTTTTATTTAACTCTAGGGTTCAACTATAGGGGGTTGCGCTAGCTGATTAGGGTGCCAGCAGTTCAGGCATTCATATTGCCTGCCTCTATTATGTGCAGTGACAGGCTTGCAAGGGCCACAAAAGCAGTTCAGCTATTTATTTTAATACCTGCCATAGCTGGTGAAACTTCATTCTTAAGACCTATATGACAATAAAGATAGTTTAGAGTGTTGGTGTAAGCAATGCTCTGTCTAGAGCTGGTAAAATGCTGAGGTGTCGGCTGACGTAGAAAACTTGATATTGCCTGGGGATGACCAGATAAGGAAGCAGAAGGATGAAAAAAGAAAAATTAACACGCATTCATTTAGGATAATAGATAGGGGCAGGGGGAGAGGAGATGGAAGCAATAGATATGTTAAAATTAAGGAAAATAGAGCTTGAAATAGTGGAGGAAGAAGAACTTAGCTCCTACTCTTGTCAGTGATGTACAGGAAGTGATGGTATCAAAAGGAGAATTGTTGGGAAGCAGAGATAATGATAAAGAACATTCAGGTCATCCTTCCAAATGGAAGGATATTAAATTAAAACCAGTTAATGAAAGGAAGGGAAGACTGTCTCCTCAGACACAGTCTGGCATTTATTACCAAGAAAACAACAAATGCAAACAATGACCAAATGATAAGTTAGTTATACAGAATTCCATTCCTCTCCTGAAGCCAACACAGTCCAGTTGCCATGCAGAATGGTGATAGATCTTTTGGAAGATTTCTTTATATATTTAATTTTATTTATAGGCATGGCATTTATTTATGTTATTACTTCAGAGCACTAAATTGACAGTTCTGTTTTGTTTTGAAGAGATGTACTCCACAAACCAGATATAAGAAATCAAAGCAAGGTAACTTTATGCACTAAAAATAGGATGGGAGATTCTGTGGGAGGAACAGATTCACATTTCATTTGCTACAAGCACTGTTTCTAAAGCCTATGTATTTTTTTCTGGGGAAAAGAGATTCCATTTCTCCAGACTTCCTTATCTTTTGATATTGTTAGGGTTCAATTACTAAAGGAAATGTATTTCCTTCCCTTGACATGTTCACATTCCCTGCACCTTCTTCAGCATCTCATCTTCAATTTCATTGAGACTTAGTTGTATTAAAGTATTAGTGTTGGTTCCAGGTTCCCCTACATAGTTTTGCCTCCAGAGCGTGTTGAAAGCTAAAGACAAGGTCTAGTAGTATAAGTAACCTAAGTATAGGACATGAAACTAATAATTCCTTCATTCTAATCGTAGGTATACTACTGACCTGTAAAATGAAGCATTCATATTTATAAAGTGCTCTAGATTTACTGGTAATGCTTGGTTTATGCACCCATTTAACAAGTTGCTTTTCTCGGACTAACTACCAATCCTCTCATAAATTTCTATCTGTGAGCATCACTGGTTTCATGGAGGATCTTCTTTAACTTGACCTTTGCCGGTAGCAAGGCATCTGCATAACGAAATTAATGTTTGACTGTTTTAAGGCCAATCCTGATCATCTCTTTCTAAACAGAAAAGTTGCCATTGTCAAGACAATACCCATCATAAAAATCAATTTAATCAGAACAATAATTTGGGAGCTTGGTTTGTTACCTACTCAGTTTGACCACAAAAATTACTCATTTGTAGTATGAAGTTTTTGGAATGGTATTCACAAACATACTCAAAAAGGTGCCTTTTAGATGCCAGTCTAATGGTTAGAACATGTACCCCAGTCTGAGAGAGTTCAATCAACATCTCCTACCTCCGAGGAGATGCATGCCCTTACCATGTGTGGGCGGGGTGGGGGTAGAAAGGCTTACCTGGGCTTTGTTGCATTGCTCTCTCTCATTTTGAAGCTGGGCCTCTGTGTAAAAACAAATGCAGTAATCTGGGGGGAGTAAGCAAGTGGAACCTGATTCTGTACTCCAGTGAGAACTTTACTGCTCTGGTGGCAGGCGTTCGGTGTTCTTGTCCCTGCTCCTAATGTTGTTAACACATTTTGAACTGAAAAGTCAGGCGTATAAATACCTTTGTGACCCTGACCTGACAACCTTCATTTTTGCTGAGTTTTTCTTAGTACCTGTTGTTGATTCCACAAGAAATGACAACTCGCCAATTCTAAATAGTCTGAACTTTGGTAAGCCATAAACTAAAAAGATCGCATGAGTTCAGTAAAGAAGATGAAAAGGGAACAGTTTAGAAAAGATGATGTGGGCTATTAAAACAATGACAAAGAAAAATTCTTAAAAATAAGGCCATTTTAACATATGTTCCTTTCACTATAGGGTAAAAGTAATATGAGGCTATTTTAACATATGCTCCTTTCACTATGGCTCCTTGGGCATTTATTACTTTTAACTTCTGTGATTTGCAAACTGCTTTGAATAGGAAAGAAGTTTTAAGTGGTACTCTTTGAAATTAAAGCATTTTCAAGCATTACATAAAAATACTTTTATACACAGTGCACTTGTCACAAAAAAAGGCATCTGAAGTTTTAGTTAAAAATGTATATATTTTTAAAGGTTGTGGTAGGTTTATGTGTAACTTAAATATCTTTTAGTTATATCAGGTAATTTGCTTCAAAGAATTAATAAAGCACCAAGGCCCTTATTCTTAAGCAGAACAGCAAGCTTCAAGAAAAAAAAAAACTTGTCAGAAAGGTAGAGAGCTGAGGTGTTGTAGACAATTTAGTTGGAAAATTAATGAATTGTCTGGATTTCTGAACCTTGCCTTAATTGTCAATGATGCAAATTAAGCCACTGCTGTCTGATGTTATAGTTTTTCCCAAAAGCAATAATTACCAAGTTCATGGCCTCCTTTAAGTGTTCTGAATTAATTGCAGTGAAAGATGATAAAGAACAGTTGTTATATAAGTAGGAGTATCTCTGTAACTCTTAATTTTTATGGCTTGCTTGATGGCTCTGAGCAGCAATGGGAGAACATTTTTTGCTCTCAAGGGTCACGAGTAAAATCAGATTTAGTACTGTACATGCCAGTCAGAAACATTAATGTCTTGCCCTTCATTACCCTGTGATCTCTGCCCTTTCTTTCACACTCTCCTGTCTCATACCTTCTGCTGTTTCCTGGTTATTTCCTAATTTTTCTTCTGTTCCCTTTCTGAATACCAGTGTGATTTTTGTCTGTTCCTCCTTCCCTAACCCTTCCATCCAAGATGTGTTAGCAGGATCTTTATGCTCTTTATAGAGAAGGTGCATAGCATGATTAGTCAGAATCTACATCGGAAAATGAGCATGTGCTGGATTAATTGGCTTCCACGGCATTTTGCGACGCATCATGCATACCACTGGCCTGGAAAGAATATTATTTTAAATATAACTAGAGAATCTGCAGGGAGAATTAACTTGAAAATATATTGTGCAAAAGGAGGACCCAGACTCGGATTACGGAACATAGCTCTGTGTCCTTACCACTGTGAGCCATCAGAAGCTGTAAAGCCTGCTATGATGAGGTAACAACTGAGTTAGGTTTGTATCACTGTGCAAGGACACCACTAGGTAGTGAGCAGTATCAGTAATTGGACTTTAACTTGAAGAAACAGTATGCATGCATTGCAGCGAAGCAGAGCAAGGGCTATATTTAAACTGCCGCCTTCTTAGCAGTGCACCCAGGATCGCTCAGCAGGTGGTTTACCTGTAGCCAACCTATATTACAGAAGAGATTCTGTAAAGACGGAGGTCTAATCCTTCCTTATTTTTAGATGCTAGATTTTGTGCTGCAACTTGAAGTATACTGTATTTTATGATGATTAAAGGATTTAGGTTGACAGCAAATTTAGAGTTATTGAGTGTTGGGCCCCATATGCAGTTTGATATATTTTATTTTATTTGCCCCTTTTTTAAAAATAATAGCTTCTGAAGAGTGGTTTGTGGTGCATTCGCCCACTCAAAAAGTATTTTGTGTTTTGAAGCAAAACCTAAAGAACCACTGCATTTGTACATTCTTATTTACACTGATCAGATTTATAAAGGATAAAAAATTAGGAGGATAGCTAGTGGAAAAATAATATCCAACAAAAACATAAAGTTGGGACGTTAAATTGTTTTAAGTACATTAGGAAAGTCTGTCTTTGACATGGAAATTTCCTACATGATGGCCAAGTGCATTCCCATCTACATGTAGCAAAAAGTGTGAAGAAAATGTAGTGTGGTGTGTTGACGGACTTTGGTCATTTTTTCATAGATGGCTTGAGAAGTACTTAAGTTAGTTTGCAGAGAACTGTTAGTGATTTTAGTGCTGTTAGAAGCTTAATATTTTCAAAATCAGGTCACTTAATTGGCACTTAGATAAGGATTTGTGTCCTTTTTTAAAAAATGTTGGCCATGAACTGTTACCACCCTGGCTTTTATCATTATACCTAGCCAAAGTCTGTGAGCACCTTTACTGTTTATGAACAAGCAATTGCTTCATAAGGTACTGCATATACATTTTATACAACTGAAAATGTTACAAGTCACATGAGCCTGCACTCATGAGGCTGGGGAGGTACCCAATATTAGCAAGACAATAAAAGCCCAGTATGTGTCTAATACAGTAGTGTGAATATTACTTTCATATGCTTAAATTCCTTTCAGATTCTTTTTGCTGAAGAACAGAAGTGTATAATGCTGCTTATACTTTCTACCATTGTTTACAATGTAATATATGGTGTCCTCCATCATCCAACTTTAATTTCACAAGCTATTCATTGTATTTAAACAGTGCCTTCTTCTATCAAATATTTATGAAAGTCTTGGGGAAGAATACATTAAAATGGCTGATGGGGGTCGTTTCAAGCATTTTCTTGACTGAAGGCTAGGGACCTCTGTGAATTTGAAGTCTGCTTTCAAGGAAAGTTCACAATGTCTGATGATAACCCAAGGAGGCAAGAATTCCACCAATTCCCTGCACTGTGATTTCAAAAAGCAATGGCTGCCTCCAGTCTTCATGCTTCAGCACCTTTCATTTTGAAATTGTTTGCAAGTGCAGTGAAGAATGGTGAACAAAACATTTACAGTTGAATTGGTTATTAATAATTCAGCAGACCTACAACTTTTGCACATTAAGATTACTTTACTCATTGATTTTTAACTGAAAAAGCTAAGTGGAAAATCAAACGATATCAGTCCAATTGAAAAGTGTGCATCAGGAGCACACTAATTACCTGGGACAACTTTTAGAAGGGAATCGTGGAGGGGGATATGGTTTTATCATATTGTTAATATGCTAGATATCCCAAGGAAGGGGGAGGGATGGTGATGGGTTTTCCTTCTCTGCTGGTTGATTTTCATAGGTTGTATGAGCTCAGAAAGAGACTGGATAGTTTCACTAATTACAGAAACTTGTGGGCTAAATTTCCTTAACTGACATGTTTTTTCTCTGATGATAATCCTGCTATTTTGTCGTTTACCAAAAACAGTAATCAATGGCGTAAATATGGATGGATTAGTGGAAAAGCAGGAGGAAAAAAAACAACTTAAAGAGAGTTCCCTGTCCCATATGGTCTTATGTTGTGAACCCTTTAACCTGTAACAGCAAAACTGGTGGCTTGTCCGAAGAGCTTTTTCATGCCACCCACAAATAGATGTTTTCAAGTGCCTGATTTAAGAGGAAAGAAATTAAGCTGTTGCATTATTTTACGAACACAAGTTAGAAAATATCAGAAATACAGTTTCTACCAAAACCTTAACCAGATACCAAATACGTATTTGATAGTTAAACAAATAATCCCAAATTGTTCAATTTCCATACAAACAGTGATACAAAAATAGTAAAAATGGCTTAAAATGGAGAACATGAAGTATACTACAGCCTCTGGACCATGTCTAGTGTTTATCTGAACTAGATATTATATAAAATAGTGAGAGAAATAATAAGAGTACAGATCTATGAAGAAAACAAGTTTCTAAACAAATTAATTAAAGCCTACTAACTACACAGAAAAAATAAATTTTCATTATAGAAAATACTACTATTTTAATCAAGCTCCATTAAAGCCTTCCATTTGCATTTGGAGGGCTTCCAAATTGGACACTTTCACTGGGAAAGATATAGTCACTCATTTGTGTTACTGGCCTCCCTAAGGATCACGTCTTTGTTTTTGTTCATTGCTAAAATTATCCAGGCAAATCCCCCTTGCAAGGCATGTTTAGATCACCTTGACTATGTGTCACTTCTTCCATTTCAATAATAGTATACACTTGTATAAGAATCCATGATTGGCAAGAATATATAGATAGAGCTTTACTTCTAAAGCTGTAAAGTGTCACTTGCTCTTCTATAACGTGCATACCCAATTGTTCAGTTTACTGTTAGAGCACCAGCACTGCTCTGACTATATCACAGACAAGTAAGAAGGGTTTCCAGTCTAACCAGAAATCATGCAACCTCAGCCAAGAGAATATGGCAGAAAAAAATGTGAAACTTCAAACACTGACATTTAAACCTCATAACAGACATTCAGTTTCTCTTGGGAGAGTCATTGCTTTCAAGAAACCACAACTGTACAGATCTTTAGGCTTTTTCTCCTAGAGTAAAACATGGCCAATCCAAAAGAAAAATAACCTGGGAACAACCAGGGTTAAATGACTCCCAGTACAATTTCTTCTGGGAGAACAAATGTCTGTATGTGCTGTGGTTTCTTTTAGAAGAGATCATAGTCCTCCAAAATTCCTCCCTGCTCTCCTCCCAGGGAGATGGTGTGTTGGTTACTGGAGCAAGAAGCAGGGCACGCCCTGTCTGCAATCCCCACATTGTGCCTCAGGGCAACATAGGCTGACTATGGGCAGTCTGGGTCAGGCAGTCTGCAGGGTTGCCTCATACACAGGTCACCCCTTCCTCCTATCTTCCCTCAAGATTCTCCCAGATTATTTGAGTGTGTGTATGCAGCCTTAGTTTAGTTTTGGTATAGTTTTGGTTTAACTAATTAATCTAAGTCAGGAGTGGGCAAAGTCTGACCCACAGGCCAGACTGCGCCTGTGGTGGACTCTGTTTCCCAGTGGCCCCTGCAGTGGCAGCTCCTTCTGACTGCGCTGCTGGACCCAGCCCCGTTTGCCCAGGTGCTCCAGCCTATCTGCCCTGAACCCACCACTGGAGATGGGTCCACGGCTGGCAGCATGCTGGGCAAGTGGGGTTGGAGAGACCCAAGATCTTGCGGTGGCAACAGCAGAGGGCCAGAGCTGGGGCAGAGTCACAATCTGTTGCCCACATGCCCCTGTGATAAGCGTGCCTTCCATTGGCAGGGGCCTTCAGGGAGGAGTCTCCTGTTTCCATAAAGTGGAGAATGTTTGCTGGTAGTAAGGCCACTTATGGTTCTGGGCTGACTCATGGATTTGGAATTGATTTGGTTTGGAACATGGAAAATTAAAAAAAAAAAAAAAGAGTTGCACTATCTTGTCCTTACCTGGTAGGGCTGTGTGCAGCTTCAGTTACTGATTCAATCTGGAGGAGATTTGGTCTGGTTCAGCAGCCAAATCTCCAAATCTGAATTGAATTGGGAGACCAATGAAAAGGTCTGAATCAATCCGAAGCCTCTGAATCAATTTGGAAAAGGATTTATTGGAGATTTGGCGATTTTAGGCAGTCCCTGCTCACCACTGCAGAGAGCTGGACCTGGACTCTGTGCTAGTAAGTAAGGGGCTGGGAGGGGGGCACCTAGAGAAGGGGGGAAGGGACCATGGGGGGAAACCACCAGGCCCCATCCCCTGCCTGTTCCCCAGCTCCCTTGAGCACCCCTGACCCCCACCCACTCTCCCAGCCCTGTCAATGGCTGCCCTGCCTGGTTTGAGCTTCTGGCACTTTAAAAACATGTTTTTAAAAATCCCTGCACCTGCCAGCTTCTGTGGCAGCTGTTGGGGCCTCTGGGGGCTCATGGCAGAGTCTCCCCATGCAGCATAGGGCAGTGGGGACCGGCCCCCTGCCTTGCAGGAGCTGGAGAGTGAGGGGCTTTTTTCTTTTCTTCTTCTTTTTTTTTTTTTTTAAAAATGCCAGGACACTGAGGCCAGGCAGGGTAGCCATTGACGAGGCTGGGGTCTGTTAGATTTGGAGATTCCACCGAGTTGGCAGCAGCCAAAACTCCAACTCAGATTCGACCAAATAGATTCGGGACGGTGATTCAAATCACCGAATCGAATCACTGTCCCCCAAATCTGCTGAATCCAAATTCAAAGCAAATACAAACTGCTTTGCACAGGCCTAGTGCCTGGCAGTATGTTTGTCCAATAGGGGCCATGTGTTTCATAGTCATGGTCAGTGCTGGGTGCATTTAATCAGTGTCTTGATGAGTTTCAATTAGTAAGCACATGCTGCTTTTAGCAGCAGTTCAAAGATAGGTGGTGTATTTATTAAGGTTTCTTGGTATATGAATGTAAGAAGAGAGGTTTTTTTCTTCTTGTTGATTTGCGGGAGAAACCTCATCTTCTATTCAAGTAAGTACAGTAATTGGAGATGTAGAACATCCAAAAAACTATTTTTGCTCCTTCATAAATTGTTTCTTTGTAAAATTTGCTCTATAAACTTAGATTATTAATTCCTCTCTGAGGCCGCTGTATGTATGAAGTTTAAAGTTTTGATTATGAACCCTTCTCTTAGTTACTTGAACACAGAAGAGAATCACAAGTGTTCTTGAATATTAATATATTTATTTTTTTTACTTTTTTTAATGTTAAATTATTGCCCTGAAATTTTCTGAGTTTGGGCTGAAGATATGCCTGCCAAAATCGTGCTCAAAGGCAGTTTTGGGGAGGGAAAGAGAAGGATCGGATAGAATGCAATTCCTCTTTTAATCAAAGTTCCAGCGTTGTTTGCCATGTTGCTATAATATATTCACTGTAAAATCTAGAAGTGTTGTAAATAAGTGACTGGCAGTTGCCCGAGGCAGCAAATTTTACTGATGCAATGAGATAAAAGTAATTAAAAAACATGTAGACTAATGGGTAATTAAATCCATGGGAAGTATTTTGTAACTAATTACTATGTTCTAATCATAGATTGCTTTCTGTTTGTCAAGGTAAGTGTATATAATTACACAGTTCCTATTTTCTTTCATTTAAAATCATCCCAGTTGGGTGAATATTTTTTAAGCAAACCAAAAGCCTCTGAATATTTAGCAACTCATTTTAGGCAAATAAAGTCGACAAAGTGGTGGTCATCCACTTTCCTGAATGCAGGTGGCACAGCTGTCTGGATCACTTTCTCCCAAGGTTGCAGCAGTTCATTCTGTGGGACAGATCATCCTCTTTGTTTCTGTTAAATTGAGATTCCAAAGTGTATTTTGCTACATGCTTCCAAATTAAATTAGATATATCAGGCCAGCATTAAGTATCTCAGAGCATGAATATCCTTGTCTACCTTAACTGTTCTAGTGCTGTCCTTTCCAGAATTAAGACAGACAGACACAGTATGATAAGGCTGAAAGGATTCTCAAGGAACATGTAATCCACCCCTTTTCATAGATACAAGACTTTCTATACCTAAATCAACCCAGGTAGATACCTATCCAGTTTTTTGTGAATCTCAACTGAAGAAGATTCCATAGTATCTGGAAGCAATGACTCAGTAAAGTGGTTTAGTTTAGGTTAGACTTGTTAAGACATGCTAGGTATGATTGACCTAATAATGACCTTTTTTCCTAGCTATGTTCCAGCCTCAACAAAGAACACAGGCTAAATTTGAATAATTGCATCCAGTTATGAAGCATCACCCTGTAACATCATTAGGGAAAAAGGAAGGTTTATTTAGCACTTGACTCGGGGGTCAGCAACCTACAGCCTGCAGACTAGGCCCAGCCTGCAAAGAGGTTGAACTGACCTGGGAAGTTTGACCTAGTCAGGGGCAGCACAGGGCATCAAACAGCACTCAGATGTTCCAAATAGCCTATCCCCTCTTCAGCCCTCCATGCTGCCCTCTTGTGCCTTCATCTACCTTCACTGCAGAGGGTCTGGGTTTTTATTAGGAATGTAAATATAATTTTAAAAACTATCCATTTAACGTCCTCCAGTTGTATCGGTTAAATGATTAACTGATAAAATATGCCCAGTGTTGGCTGGGGGAATGCAGTGCCGCAGGCCAGCGGCTGCCCCACCCTGCTATGCTGTGGTGGAGGGGCCGCAGCCACCAACCCAGAGCACTGTGGGGAGACAGGGGCCATGCAGACTCACTCGGACACAGTTGCAGCTGAGTCCTGCTCCCCGGGGCCTTTGACTGGTGGGGGGTAGGAGGGGAGGTGACAGCAAGCCCCACCAGATGACACAGCCCACATGAAGCCATGGGTGGCAGCAGCAGGCCAGAGACTTTCCCAGCTGGCAGCTACACCAAGCTGGGAGGGAGAGACCAAACTAACTGGACCCACTCACCTCTCTCCCTCTCTGTATCCCTCTCCTTTTCCTCCCTCCCTTCCTCCCTCCCTCCCTTCTGCCTGCCCTGATGCTATCCTGTTCCTGAGGCACCATGCTGCTTCCCTTCCCTGCCAGATTGTGTCCTGTGCTAAACGCTAACCACTACTGCATTATCGGTATAAATATTTAACGTTTAAATGTTTAACCTTTCACAACCCTTGTTTCTATTGTGAAGGTAAGCATAGGCAGCTTGAGTGTTTCTGGTTCATGGCAGCATGGGTTGCTGACCCCTGATCTAACCCAATCTAAGCTTCACCATTTCCCTTCGTCAAGCCTAAAACAGGGTGGACTTGTACCTTATAAACTAATTTTATACATATGTATATGTGTGTGTATATGTATGTATGTATATTTGCACCTTATAGACTAACATCCATCCATCTGTATATATGACTAGTTACATCTGTTTACTGAGGGAAATGGTCAAGATTAGATTGGGTCACATATATATATGTGTATATATATATGTGTATATACCACAAGCTTTCCTGAACTGGAGCTTACTTCATCAAATGCTGTGAAAGGATGTGCCTAGGCATGCACACTCTTTCAAACATGCAAACTCTCTCTCTGGATGAGTGTTCTTGTTAAGTAAAAGCCTTTTTGAGATTTGTGAGGTGGCAATCCCCAGTGTTCTCAGTGCAAATTCAGTGGTTTCTGAGGACTTGGCTGTATATTACAGCTTTTTTGGTGTGTTTAAGGTGCTTTGGTGTGTTTAGAGTCACCCAGATGCATCATGAAGATCTGCTGCAGTACAGAAGGAAAAACCCCCATGAATTGCATGCTACTGGTTATGACATATCATTCCTTCCTTGAATTTATACAGAAAATCCTCAAACAATTGCAAACCGTACTAGAAGACAACCCAATTCTTAAAGAAATCTTCCCAGAACTACCCATCCTAACCTTCAATTTACAAAATACTTTTTACAGATGAGCCTATGAACTTCACTTCATCAACCATTGGGTTCATTAGGGGCAGGTCCTGTCAGACCAACCTGGTTGCCTTCTATGACCAGGTCACAAAATCCTTAGACCCAGGTGTAGTAGTGGACATAGTCTTTCTGGACTAGGAAGGTCTTCAACACCTGTCTCTCACCCCATTCTCATTAAAAAATTAGGTGACTGGCATCGATGCCTGCACAGTCAGATGGGTCACAAATTGGATGGAGGGCCACACCCAGAGAGTGGCTGTGGATGGGTCATTTTTGACCTGGAGGGATGTGGGCAGTGGGGTCCCCCAGGGCTCGGTCCTTGGGCCTGCACTGTTCAACATCTTCATCAGCGACTTGGACAATGGGGTGAAAAGCACCTTGTTCAAATTCATGGATGACACTAAGATGTGGGGAAAGGTGGGCATGTTACAACTAGATCTGGACAGGTTACAAGGGTGGGTGGATGAGAATAGGATGGGATTCAATACTGACAAGTGAAAGGTGCTGCACTGGGGGAGGAAGAACCAGCAGCATACCTACAGGCTGGGGAACTCCCCTCTTGTCAGCACAGAGGCAGAAAAGGATCTTGGTGTCATTATTGACTCCAGGGTGAACATGGGGCAACAATATGGGGACATGGTCAGGAAGGCTAATCACACCTTGTCATGCATCCACAGATGCATCACGAGCAGGTCCAAGGAGGTGATCCTTTCTCTCTATGCAACATTGGTCAGGCCACAGTTGGAGTACTGTGTCCAGTTCTGGGCGCCGCACTTCAGGAGGGATGTGGACAGCTTTGAGAGGGTCCACAGGAGGGCAACCCGCATGATCGGGGGGCAGCAGGGCAGGCCCTACGAGGAGAGGCTACGAGACCTGAACCTGTTCAGCCTCCACAAGAGAAGGCTGAGAGGGGATCTGGTGGCCATCTATAAACTTACCGAGGGGACCTGCGGGGAATGGGAGAGTCCCTGTTCCCCTGAGAACTACCAGGAGTAACTAGGAATAATGGCCACAAGTCGACTGAGAATAGGTTCAGGCTAGACATCAGGAAGCACTACTTCACAGTCAGGACGGCTAGGATCTGGAACCAACTTCCAAGGGAAATGGTCCTCGCTCCTACCCTGGGGGTCTTTAGAAGGCATCTGGATAATCACCTAGCCATGGTCATTTGACCCCAGCTTTCTTTCCTGCCCATGGCAAGGGGTTGAAATTGATGATCTGTTCAGGTCCCTTCTGACCCTACCAACTATGAAACCTCCTGGATACAAAAAATCATGGACTAAATATAGATATTGGGTTTATGACACATTATAACCTGCCTGACATCTGACTCCCCAGGTACCTCACCACAATTTACCAGCTACATTCATTCCCCTCCCAAGCCTGTCTCTCACCAACTGACTCCTCAATTTACATTTTCGCTGACTGCCTTTCTTGCATGCATACAAACTTCTGGCTTCTTTACTATTCATTCTATCCTGGAAGTGCGCGCATCAACTGAAGAGGCTTCCTCAACCTGCCTGCTATTTATACCCAAAAGCTTGCTAAGAAGACTTTTTCCAACTATTTGAGTTGGTCTAATAAAAGATATCACATTTACCCAAAGAACCTTGTCTGCCTATGTCCTTAAAGCAACACAGCTACAGCACACACACACGCTCTCTCTCGCTCTCTGCCAAGGGAAGTGGTCAAGCTTAGATTGGGTCAGATCAGGTGTCAGCAACCTATGCTGCCATGGATGTTATATTTCGGTACACTAGTACCCCCAGAACGATGGATTACATTATCACTGATGAGGACACTTGCTTCTGTTTTTGTTACGCTGTCCTGCTTTGTCCATATGCAGAGCCATACAGGTTTGGGGATGCCCTGTACTTACGAGTGGCAGTGCCATGGATGTGTATACCCCCTCAGTATGTCAACATATCTATATCAGACCTTGAAGTCCATTTCCTCTGCCCTCTCATCCTGTATATCTAAAGTACATCCATGACCACTTCATTTATTGACACGTGGGAAGGAATCTCTAGAAAATATTTACCCAGGACTTCAACAACTCTCACCTCTCCATTTAACTGGAATACTACACCCAGCAAATTAATTCCACAGGTCCTACAGTTAAGGTTTGCAGTGGCCACATTACTGTAACATTGTACTGGAAACAAACTGACCACCATGCTACCTTCATGCCACCAGGCTTCATCCTAAGCACACCACTAGATTGGTTATCTAGGGCATCTTTACACGTGTTTGGGGGGGGGCAGTTGGAGTGGCACTTTAATTAGAGCAGTTCCAAGACCCGCTCTAAGTGAAGTGCCCGCAATATCTCATGTATTCAGCATCCCATGCTTCAAAATGAAGGTGGGGGTGCTTAGCAGGGTCCAGCAGACTTGATTAATTGAGTCTTCTCCAACACGCTGTAATTGCAGCATGTTAGAGCAGCATCCTCACATGTCTACAGGCACCCCTACAGTCAAGCTGTTACAACCATATTTATTCTCATCCCACTGACTAGGATGCATACCTTAAAGATCTGGAGCAAAGATTCATACAATTACTATACAATCTCCAAACTGTAGGGTAGCTGTTCTCAGGCAGCAAACCTTTAAAAGCTGATTTGAATGGTAAATTGTGGTACAAGAAACCCACAGACTGGATTGTATTAGGTATGGTTTGTACAGGAACTACGGATTCTTATTTGATTACCTAGATCAGTTTTTGTGACCTCTTTGTTGCTATGGGTTCTTTGCTTGTATGCCTCTCCTAACAATTCCCCCTCCCCCCACCTTTTGTATTTAAATCACTCTGTTTTGTACGTTGTTGTGTGCACATCCTTTCACACCATCTGATGAAGTGAGCTCCAGTTCTGGAAAGCTTATGCCAGATCTCTCTCCTCTTCCTGTTTCTCTAATTTAGCTAGTCTGTAAGGACATCTTTATACATGCTCCAGGGTGGGGACTGGGAGTTGGGAGGTGCTTTAATTAGAGCAGCTCTTAGGAGCCACTCTAATCAAAGCCCCCACAATATCTCATGTACTCAGCACCCCACGCTTCAGATTGCTGGCATGGGTGCTTTAACTAAAACTCATTAGCTTTTAGTTAAAGCTTTAGTTAAATTACCCCTGCCACCATTTTGAAGTGTGGGGACACTGAATACACATGACATTGAGGCTGCTGGAGCATGCTAATTGGCTTGCTCCAGCCAACTCGATTAATCGTGTCTGTCCGGGATGTGCAATTAGCAGACATTGGGCACGTGTGTAGGTGCCCTAAGGTGTAAATCTCCACTGACCTTTCCCTTAGTCAGGACATGCTAGAGTTCTTCTCAGTCACCCCTTCAATGTTAATATACCCTATTATCCTAATTTCACTAGAGTTTTTACCAAAGTGCAATATGATTTGGGGCATTAATACAGCTTTTTTGATATTTTAATAGAAAGTCTCTGTGATCAGTGAGCAACTTAATTCTTCCCCATTTTTAAAATGTTGATGAATTCTTGAGATTCTGCTAACATGAAGTTATCCTAGATATTGATGAGATTTTTTTAAAATAAAAAATAATTAGTAGAAGGCAGACACATTTTTGTTCTATAACCATTATGAAACCCATGGACATACAACATGCAGTATCAGATATTTTTTAATTCTACACTCCATATTTAAAATTCACGGAGTCAGTTTCATTTGTAGAATATAAAATATTATATACATTATAAAATGTTACATTGAGACTTAATAGGGCTTGTGCTCTGAAGTTATTTGTACCTAATCAATTCCCTTTCCATGTTTTTTTTAATTGAAATCTTTCATTCTTGCTTTACTATTCAAGTTGGATTTGGCATTGCAGCACTATTACAAAACATTTTTTCTATCTTTCCTCTCTTCCTCATCTCTTTTGAGCAAGTGAATTAGATAGCTGCTGGTTTTGTAGTCAAGCAGCTAGTAATTTGATCCAATACAAAATTTTAATTGGATTTGTGGGAGCAGGAAATATTACACTGAATGGATTAATTCAGAACTTGGGCTAGTTGGTTATGGAAAGAAAGAACAGCAGTGAATATCACTGGGTGCATAAAAACACTTGAAGAAACAAAGATTTGTCCTAGTGTTGTAACTGCAGTTAATTATTAGATTTTCTATCTGCAGTGGGGAATTGGTTGTTGATAAAGAGATTTTCTATCGGTGGTCCAATTCCCACCTTCAGGGTGAAGCGACACCAAGAGAAAGAATTACATGTCAGAATTTCAGTCTAAAAAGACAGCTTACCTGGAGGGAGGAGGGGGAGGAAGACCTCATAGGGAATAAGTAGTCTGGAGTAATGCGTCTGCCTGTAACTATCATGCACTATCTGTCTTTCATTTTTAATGTCCGAATCTGTGACTTAGATGTGAGATTTTAAAAATAGATGCACTATACAGAATAACTATGTGCACTCCTATTAGCCTGCAGTTATGGAAAGGAGAATCTATCTACTCTGTTCATTATGGAAACAAACAAAATAAAGTAAGATATATTATGAAGTTCAAACTTAATGCTAGATCTTTTACAAGAAAATGTTGGAAAAATTGCCTTGTCTTTAAATCATACTCATTAAATATATTACAAAAGAGCGTCTCCCATAGATGACATAATCCTTACATATTTTTAATTTGGAGCAAAATTAGTTAAGTGTCCTTTCTAGCTGAGGGCATATAATATTTACTCAGATTATTCAGGCATCAGCAAGTAATGACAGAGAGGCACAGTGTGACTTGACTCTCCATATCCCAGTGTAGCAGAGGGGTAGAATGGGGTTTTCAAAAGCGTGACTCCAAAGCACAAGCACTATGACGTTTCAGTGATACTTTAGCTTCTAACTTGATCACAACAGCCCTTTTGAAAATCCTATCCGTAATGGGTACCAACAGGAAAGAAAATTTATATAATGTTGGCCTTTACTTGCACCTAATTTTTTTCCTAAAAAGTAGTTTTGAGTCATTTCTGTGGTGAGTATTTTGGAACTAGAGGAGCGTAAGTGGGGTGGAGTGATGAGCAGCTGGCCCCCTGACACTGGCTTGTGGAGGAGAGGGACAGTGGAAAGAACAGCTGCCACATGATCACAGCAACCAGAAGTTACTGCTGCCCTGTGTATGACTGCCCTGCGCATGCTGCCCTATGTATGACTGTTGCCCCAGCAGTGTGGTTACGCCTCTGAGTCTAGAGTGACAGAATTTAGGACAGATATAGTAGGTGTAACAAGCACGGTGAAAGGTTCCTCATGTTGCTCTATGAGGAGCTACCTTTAAAGGATGAGGGTTATTGCTGTGTTTGCAGCATATCTTGATGCACCTGAGCTGCCCTTAAGCTACCTAGTGCAGCTACTTATGGTAGTGTTGCTGGGGTGGTTCAGAGGTCAGCCTGGGGTAATTTACCCATCTTTTCAGGTGGGCTTTGCAGCTGATGTTGAGTTCTGTGTTGCCATGGCTACGCTTCTAAGTAGTATCAAAACTAGCTTGTTTAACACTAGGGTTGGATGTGTCTGCCTGAGTTACAAAGACTACAATGCAGACTTACTCTTGTTCTTTAATATCTCTACAAATGAGTTCTCCGTTTATTGATGTCTTTCCAATTTTGGACTTGATGCAGACTGCCAGTTGATTTTTTTTTTTTCTTTTTTTTCTTTTTTTTCTTTTTTTTTTTGTAGGCCACCAAAAAACCTTTCAGATTCTCACAGTCACTAATGACCTGAACTGAATTCAAACAGACTTTGAGATAAAAGGCATTAGGAGTGTCTAGAACCAACCAGTCTTTCACACTCAATTTTGTTTTTCAAGATATTTGTAGATATTTCTATAATAAAACTGGTTTCCCTGCTGATTTAATGAAAATTCCTTTTTCGTTCCTTTTTCTTGACTACTCTACAGTCATAGTCTTGTACAAATGTGAGCCACTTCCACATTTTTCCAGGATAAATATTTTATATAATGGCTCCAGGGTTTTCAAACACAGGTACTTTCACTTAGATTCTTAAAATACTCACTTAGGTGCATTTAGCTTTCAGAAGTACTCATTTAGCTTTCAGAAGTACTCAGTTTCATAATTCCCATTGAAGTCAATGGGATATGCTTGATACAAAATCTACTAACTCAAAAGCAGATTAATCATTTAGAAAAGAAACACTTTTCCAGTATGCTTTTAGCTTGGTGCTAGAATAATGTTAACCCCCATGACCTATTTAAATTCTGTGTTAGAAATACAAAGCATCGTCAGGCTTGCTGTACAATTTTTTGCATTCAAAAATTTAGTTTTTCCCCCTCCCCTCGTAAAATTAATTTCCATTACAAATAATGTAGATTTTATTTGTTCTGTATTTTCCTTTGTTGGAAGGAAAATTTTGAAAGCCTTTCAAATGTTATATAGCTTCTGTAAATTTGTTCTGAAGTTATTAAAATAGTAAGGTGGATCTTCTAGTTGACTAATAGTTTTTTCTTACGCTGATAAAATAGGGGTCCCTAAATAGTCTTGTTATCCTTGGAAATAAACGCTAAGAGCAGAAAACATTCTGCTGGTGGTCAGCAGAACCACCATAATTGGTGCTGCGGATGACATTGGTCAGGTTTGAGTGGTCTCCCACTGCTGGTTTTGGGTTACAAATCAGAATTGGATGCTGACAGCCAGCCAAATAACTTTAGCAAATACTTAGTACAATGGGCAGTGTTAGGCACCAAGTCTGTGAAATAATAAGTCAGTGGTTTATATAGACCCAAACATTTCTGAGGGTCTCTTAAGCCAAACCACATGGTGCTCAGCTATGGAGTTGACTGATTGTTTTGGTTTTTTTTAAATATTTATCAGAGAATGCTTTTCTTGCTGATTATCCTGCATTAATACATATCTGATGGAGTTGGCAACATTTCAGCAACTGGATTCTTGCCAAGACCTGACACTTCTGCAGGACATAATGCACTTTTGTGTCTAGTAGTACAGAGCTTTGTTTTGTGATCCTGGTTTTAATGATGCAAACACTACCATGTGAGTTCTCCTTCTCTTAATCAATAGCAATTCTACATCTGTTGATGGGTGATGTTAGATTGTTTATCAAGACTTTTTTTTGTTTGTATTTAGTTTGTACCACGGCTTCAGTCCATTGTGCTCTAACCCCAAGATGTCCACTAAAATTCACTGAAAAAGTATCAGAAGTTCATATGAAAACAAGATTTCAAGTAACTATTTCCACAAGCAAAGATACTTGTGTGCTTGCTGCAGACACATTTAACAGCTAAATGCTTGATAACTTAAGGCTTTGGTATCAAACATCTGGCTTGCAAGGCCAGTCTGTCTGGCCTGCTGGCCTACTCTATGCTGGGGGCAGGGTCTGCCCCAGAATTTGGGTCCCCTGGGCCCCGCTGGACATGGCCATCAGTAATGGGGGTGGGAAGGCAATTGGTGGCTGTTCTGACACAGCAGTGCTCACCCTGTGGCCGTTTAACAACACCCCTGTCTCCAGGCTGTCTTGCTGACCTGCCACAGTTGCAGCTGGACCCACCACTGTTGCAGTTGCTGGTTCCCCACATCTGGCACAATATCTGGCCCAAATTGAGATTGACACCCTTGACTTAAGGGAACTTAACAAGAGCTAGGTTTTTAAACATCATTCTTCAAGCCAATTTGGAGACCTCTAAAACAGGGTAGCTGTTGATTAATTTATTGTATTTGTGCTGCTAATTCCATCCAGTGTGTATTTTATTCTGCACAGAGGGGAAAATAGAGAGAAAACATGGATCTACAGTGGTAGATACAAATAAGTCTTTTTCCCAAGTTTAGGAAAACCATAAACATATAGAACCATGAACATGGCAGGGGGTCGGACTTGATCTGCTCAGGTCCCTTCTGACCCTACCAGCTATGAAACTATAGGCTGAGCTAGACAGGTTAGTCAATACCATAAACATTTTGACTTGAATCCAGCCTCCCTAAGGTTGGAACTAAGCAATTTTCCAAATCTCAAAGCATTGCATACAGTTCAGCACAACTCAAAACCTTGTGTGTCTTCTCTCATGAGAGAGGCTGTAACAAGCCATCACAGAAACTGAATTATTTCTCTCCCTTAGAAATGAGTCGTTCTTCTAAATTGGGTTTCAGGTCATTGCCAGGGCATTTGGGGGTGGGGGAGTAGAGGAAAGGAGGAAGCTGGTAGAAAGGAATGATTTCTAGTTAAATGTGTTGGAACAGATCTGCAAATGAAATGAAGATCATCAGATATTTCAATATTTGTTCTGTCATGGATACACACCCACACACACAGAGAGAAAATATACAAAAAACTATTATTACAATACCAGATATTCAAGTATATGGCATACTGAAATGTTTGGAACCCTATTAATAGAGGAAATTAACAGGCTAGATAAATTGAGTCATTCAACTGGCCATTAGTATTTATTATTGTCATATATTATCATTTAGATTTAGGAAGAGCTTGTAAATAGTTATTTGTAAAATTTTATTTAAAGTTGCAAATTGTTTGTAGTTTAAAGTAATGATGGCATATATTGCATAGACAAAAATAATTGTTAAATAGCAATAGACTAATAGCATCTGACTCCATATTTGGGGATGCAAATGTAATGGGCCACTTAACCTTAAGAAGATCCAGTAAACCAGGGAAAAACCCAGACTGGCTCCATAAGTTCTTACAACTTAGGCTTCAGCATACTTAAAAAATTAGGTTGTTTACTCCAGTGGGATAATTCAAGAAAGAGAATTAAAATTTCCTGTGCAGTCAGTGAGAAGAGTTAGGCAATTCCAAAGGCCAGTCTATAAAAAAAACAATGCACTGAGCAGATCTAATCAATATGAAATATTAGGCAGTTGCCAGAGTAGGATACCTGGGTTTCCAGGGGCTTTTCAAACCTGTATCTCCCACATCACAGGAGAGTTTCCTACTTGCAAGGTTATGGAATGGTTTAGGTGGGAGTATCTTTCCTGTTGGATTGGGCCCACTGCAGCCAAAAATGGGTTCAGATGAAGCCTGGATTTGTAGTCTGGTGGCTAGGCTGTCTTGCTGGCCTGCAGGAACTTGGGTTGTGGTCTCTCTCTGCTCCTAGGACCATTTCTGCATCTTATATTAGACAGTCATTACTTTAAAAATACTGTAATAATAACTGTGAGAATAGGGACTGGAACGTTATCTCCCCTACTTCTCCCTCACCTTCTGGGGGCCCATAGCCATGGGGCTATAGAGACCTCTCCAGCCACATTTTTCAGTGGAAGTGACTATAGCTGCTGTGATTTTATGCTAAACTCAATGCTGTTGGTGTGTGGTAGGCTTGGCTTTTACCAGATCAGACCCTCTGAGGACTTCAGTAACGCTTAGAAGTAATGCTATATTGTATTGGAGTCGTTATTATATTTAGGCTGGAAGCCAGATGCCGAGCTTCTTAGATAGGGTAGTCCTGTTCATGCGTAGAAACCTTAAATAACTCCTACCGATCTTTGCAGTTTAAAATGTAGGTATTGAATGAATGCGTAAAGAGCTCTAAAGTTAGTTATGCTGGATCACTTTTAATTTATGCATCTAAATTCCACAAACTTATGTTTAGGCACCTAGTTTATAGCTTAGGATCCAGCGTCTTACTCTTAGTGACTGCAAGCCCGTGTTGTTTAAAAAATAAATAGGCTCACATTCTGCTGAGCAGTGGGGATTTTTCTCTTCTAATGTGGTAGTGTGCTTGATTTTTGTAAAGATGCTGCAGGTAAATTTGGCACTAAAGCCTTTGCTAGAGTGATATTCTGAAACGAAAGAAAAAAAGGAGGGATTATGAAAGAGATTATGAAAGGAATAAGCATACTTCTTCTGTGCCAGTCTCTGGTTAGTACTGTGCAGTGTTACATAATAAAATCAGTTTGCTCATTTTTCCTAATTTCTGTTGCAGTTCATGCATTCAAATACATTCTTTAAAAGGCTTTTTCCTTCCCATGCTTGAGCCCTGAAATATACAGTATATGAGCTGAGTGCTCTAGTTATGCCTAGAGGTTTTTAGAATCCAGAGAATCATTTTCATTCATTTTATCAACAACAAAAAAAAATTGAATTTTCCTAACAATGCCTGGTAAGCCTTATTTGGATCTGAGTTCATCCCATTTATTTCTCTTGCAGAGGCAGGGGGATGGGTATTGAAATGGGTAAAGTAATTGAATTTGTGTACGTCTATGCATGTTCAAGAGAAGGGGGATGGTAGCTTAGAAATGTTGGACATATCTCTCTCCTAAAGAATTTTTGAATTCAAAAGGCTCATTTCCATTTTCCTTTTCATTGGGAAATAACCTAACTTGAGAAGCTATGAAAGATGATATAAATTGTGTAATGTTTGCCACTGCATGTGTTCTATTCACATCACCGTGGAGTGGGGAAAAGATATACAGTTATTTCACTGTAAAGTAAACCTTAATTTTAAATTACTTGTGTTGTTTGTTAGGGTCTAAAAAAATCCCAGCACATGATTCAAAATGTTAAAAGTCATTAGTAAGGGGCTTGGAAATAAGATATTTGGGAATTCAGTGCTCCCATCTATTAATAACTTGGGGCTTTGAGGTCAGTCCCAACTTGTCATTAGATTTCCTGGCTATCCTGATTGTTTACATTAATGTTTTACTTAACCTTCATAGAAGCTTGTGTTGTTATAAAATATACATGTACCTGAGCATGCTGGTTCTTTTGCAGCCTTGAACAAATGATTGTGTGCAATATATGATTTTTCAGTCATGCTGTTGATCGGGTGTTGGGTGCCATTATTGGCCATTATGTAACACTATGTTTAGATTTCTTATTCAGCTGTGGTATACATCATTATTAGAATTAGTATGAATATCTATACTGAACAGCTTGTAAAAAAGATGTTATGTGTAATGTCTCATGTTAACAACTAGCGCTTGTCAAAATATGTACATATGCAAAAATACAGACCTTAAAGCTATCAGATCATATTCCCTTTAGAAATGGAGAGACTTCTTGAGTATCTTACAGGTCTAATTTGTGTTATCTTTTAATAGCTCAGTTTTGGAGAAAAGTTCTGCTTATAATCAAACTGTTTTCTTATAAAACAGGGTTAATTAAAAAGAACATATTCATGGGGCTGTGAGGATGTTTCACCTGAAGACTAATTTTTATGGCTAAACTGCAAAACCAATAAAAAGTGGATTGACCACAGACATGTTCATTATAGATGGTTACAGATGGTTGAAAAATGCAAAATTTTAAAATCTGAAAAAAGTATTTCTTGAATACAAGCCTAATGGCAAAACAAATAAACCCCTGAACTCTGTGCTGCTGTAATGCTGCTGGTTCAGTATAATGCAGTATTTCTTGAGATTATTCACAATGGATTTGGTTTCCAGTCATTCTGCTAGTTGTAGTCTTAGAAGCAAATTGAATAAAATCCTGTGGTACGTATAATACCTACCAAGATTAGAATTCTTGTTAGTCTGCAACCCTTCATGCTTAGAAACAGAAGAGGTGCATTTCTTAGAATTTTTAAAGGTTATTTTTTAGACTACAGAAAATCTTTGTTGGAGCATAAGATGACTACTAACTTGCTAGAGGTTAAGAAGAAATATTTTGAAATCTGTGGTTGTCTAATGTCTCCGGAAGCATCTGGTACAACAATAATATATTGGACTAACAGAGCCAGTGGTCTTACCCCATGATGGTAGTTCAGGTGTTCCTGTCCCAGGTGCAAGTCAGGATTCATAACACATTCAGTCTTTCTAGAATTTGGGGCCCTATTTCATACATTTTTTTTCTAACACATGCTATAGACCAGTGTACCTGACATTTGGGACTGTGGGCCAGATAAGCAGTGCCATGTCCATGGGCAACATCTGGCATGTGATACTGGCCAACTGTGGCCCATTCCCATGTGACTGCTTTGGGCCCAGCCAGGTCATTTATGTGGGCTGGATTGAGCCGTGGCTCATGTGGGAATGAGGCCCAATCCAGCTGCCTGGGGCTGGAAACTTGGTGATTATGGCTAGGGACAGACATTACACATAAAGCAGTTTAAGTGATCAGAGACTGGTTTAAACATGTAACAGAACAGATGTTCAGTGCATGTAAACCAGTTTGAGAGTGGCTGAAAATGGTTTGAGGTAAACCTGGTTAAATGTAGTATCCAATGTAACTGATTTGGCTCAAACTGGTTTATGCAATATCTGTCCCAGAGCCCTTGCTGGTTTAAACTAAATCAGTCTCCCAGCATTTTAGCATGCTGTCTGGGCTGGGTGGGGCTCTCTGCTCCACAGCAGGACTGGCCCTTCCCCTCTGCTCCGTGGCTGCAGCTCCAGTAGTCTCTGCAGGCATCTGCCTGGCTTCTGCTCCCACCCCCCTTCCTTTCCCCTCCTCTCCCCTCCCCACTCTCTGCTAAGCAGGCATTCCCCCCTCCCTCACAGATACCTCAGCATTAGCTGGCAGATCACATGCTGGCTACTTCTGAGCTGTGGCACAGGGGACAAAGGCAGAATAAACAGAAAACTGTTTTCTTAATGCGGTAATAGGCACTGAGTTGGGGGTGATAAATATTCCCTGCTGGGCTGTTTTGGGGGGGAGGGGGGCAGGACTCTATCTAATCACAGGGTCCTGCCAGAGCCTGGCCTTAGCTCAGGACTAGAAGGGAAGGGAGGGCTACTCTAGCGCCCCCTGACTTCTAGCCTGAGCTACTGCAGGCATGTGCCTGCACTTCTGGGATATCTGTCTGGTTACAAACTGATTTAGCCTAGCTAGGTTTGACTAACTGGCCAAGATTGAATCAGTTCAGGCTCAGGCTTTTTGAATGTCTGTCCCTAGCCTGGGGAGCAGTGGCAGTGTTAGCTGGCAGCACTCCTTCCACCACCAAACTTCCAAACCTGTGGGGAGACCTGCAGGCCAGATTACATGGCTCTGCAGGGTAGATTTGACCCATGGGCCTAGGGCTGAGAACTCCTGCTGTACACATTTACAAATTGGCAATTATTACCTTAGTCATGGCAGACTGAACATGTCTTCTAAAACTGGGTCTTTGTCAAGTGATGCAAAGTACTCTTTATAAAACAGCATTGTCATTTAAGGAGGCACCAGAGTGTGGTAAGTGATATTTTCCTTATTATTTGAATGTCCATGCTGGGAAGTGACATCTAAATGGTAGTAGCCTAATTTGGAGGAGGCTAATAACTTTTAGCATTCAGCCAAATCTTTTAATCCTTTTTTTAAAGGCGTGTGTTTTTGTCCCATCTCCCTCTACTGATGTAAGGCATAGTAACACAGATAAATTGCTGTTATAAAATTGTAAGTCTATAATACCGTATAAAAGATTTTTTCAAAATGGAAGTTTTAATAATACAAAAGCTCATATTTGCCAAGTGGAGGAATTTGCCTTTCATAGCTAACTGTGTGCTATAGAAGTGTTAATAATGGTTAGAACAGATTTTAATGATTTTACACTGCCATGTCTGATGACCCTATATAACATCAGAAGACTTAGAAAAAAAATAAAAGAAAACAGTCAAGCAATGTTCATATTAAAACATATGTTGTAATTAAATTCATGGAGGTCTGTTCTTTAGATTTTTCTGGGTATATTTAATAAGGAAGTATTTTTGTGAGAGGTTGGATTGCTTGAATTCCACTATTGAAAAAATGAAGCAACTACACTGTTTTTTGGGTTTGTTTTTTTTTAAATGTGGATTTCCAGGTAAAGGTTTGTCTCTTTAATTTAAAAATAATTTGTTACCTTATTGGCATATAACTATTTCATCAAAAGGGAAATTAATACATAGGATGAGAATAAACAGACATTAGGCTGTAAGAGAAGAATACATTAACTTGCTTCAAAATCTTAAATGATTTTACTTAGGCATCCCTGCGAACAGTATATCCTCAATAGAACCTAATTTCATTTTGATTGTGGTATAGTTGAGGGTGGCAGTCATTCAGGGTTCTAAATGCGTTTAGGAAAAGATGATTACCTAAACTAGGCTTGGAGTTTGTTCACACTGGTAAACGGTGTTTTTCACATCATAAACCCAGATTCAGAAGATAATTCAATTCCAAGACAAACTGCTACTAGGGGTTGAATCTTGGGATGCAGTCTTACATCCTATCAAATTACCGTGTTTCTGTAAAAGTCTGTTGTTTAAATTTAATTCAAACTCATCAGTACTACCTTGAAGTACATAGATAAAATATATCAAGCTGTGTCTGTGGCCAAATTGCTAATTCTCCAAATCAGAATTGAATCTTCAGATTTGGCTGAAACAAATTGGGACAGTGATCCGAATCAGCGAATTGAATCAGTGTCCCCCGAAGCGGGCTGAATCCAAATTGAATACTGCCCACTTTGCACACCCGTAATGAATATGCATTACATAATCTTAATAAATTATCTTTATTTTAGTTTCTTGGAAGTACCAATAGCTATCATTAGTACAGGTGTCCAATCTACAGAAAAAAATGCTGCTTCTGAAGGTTGTTTCCTTATTATGAATCGTTAAGGCTGGCTACGCTTAAAATTTTAAGCAAAATAGGATGGACTTAGACTTAATGGCCACATCTACCTGAGACGCTGACTGCGCAATAGCTCAATACTACTGCATAGTAGCATCACATGGCAAAAACTGTAATGCGGTGTGTCCTGGGGCAAGGGGAAGATATGAGGCCCGAAGGGCTAAGGGGGGACCCTGGGGGACAATACACCCCAGGGAGAATGAAAAGAAAGGGGGAATGAGCAAAAACATCCTACTAGCTGCAGGAACTGCGGCAGAGCTGGAAGCTGCGACGGGACCCGCGCGGCTTGTTACCCGCGGTTTTTTTAAAGTGGAAGCAGCTGGGGAGAAGGGGGAGGAGAGCTGGCCTGGAAGCATAAGAAGGGGAGACAACAGTGGGGGAGGAGAGGTGGTGAAAGAGCACCGAAAGAGGAACCCCTGGACCTACCGAGGAGGAGGGAGAACAGGAGAATGCTGCTCACAGGACAGAAAAGGGTCCAGAGCTGCTCCCACGTAGGGATGCTGCCGCAGGACTGAGAAGGACTCAGGTATCCAGGCTGTATATAACCCTCGAGCCACGAAGAGAGACTACAGGAGGGACCTCATCAACAGAGACTGGGGCCAGCGGATCGTCTGGAAAGGAGGTAGCCAATCAAGGGGCCAGTTAAGACCCTCACGCCTGGGACAGAGGACCCAGGTGGGAGCCCATCGAGGGAAGGTTCCTTTGCTGAGGGACGTCGAGGGCGGACACACGTTTGGATACACCACGGGCTAAGGGAGGTAGCACTAGGGGGGTAGTTGGTGAAGGGGAGCATGCCACTACTAGGCGCTCCAGGGTAGTGACCAAGGGAGTATTGAGAAGGGGCAAACAATCGTGGTGCCAGTCTCTTTTCCTTTTGTTGTGTTAATTGTTATTTTGCCCTGGACACCAGAGCAGAAGTGAGACAGGGCTACTAAGGGCTCAAGAGTTAGGGGGCCTAGGGTTACTTAGCCCTCATCCTGATTCCAGCGGGAACTGGGGAGACCCTGCATGTAGAGAGGTTTGGCCGCCGACAACAACAGAAGCACGCCATCGAGGCTGGGTATAGGGCGAGGTGCAGGGGAGGTTGGAGCCTTGCGAAGAACATCACGCCTTGGCCTGGGGTAGCCGGAATCGGACGGTCAGACCCCTCCACCACTGATATATCATCAAAGTCGTGGCAGGCGGGATTAGGAGGGGGAGAAGACCACCCAAGGTAGGAGACTGTGGCCCCATACCTTTTGAGGGACAGAGCGAAAGGTTACTATCAAAATCCAGGGCCAGGCGGCGAGGGACCGTATGATCGAGGCCCGATGGGTACACGGTGATACTGCGCAATAGTATTAGGCTACCGCGCAGTAGTGTCACAAAAAGTGACAGTAGTGACAGTTCATTGTCACTACTGTGCAGTAACTTGGGTTCCTGTGCGCTCATTTAGTACTTGTTTGATTTTGAGGGGATGTTGAAAAGCTGAAGCCGGCTCTGGATATGAATTTCAGATTATCATTTCTGTTTGAAACAGAAAACCCTTTCTTACCATGGTATTTAACAGATTTTCTTTTTCCTCAAATAATAGGACAAGTAAGGGCTATGACAACACATTTCCTCACGTTGCACAAGGTATTGTTTGTGATGGTGGATTTGTGACATAGACACTTGCTTGCTAGGTAAAGAACAAAGATTACTGAATCACATTTTCTATGAGTTACTGAAGAACCATCTATGAATTAATGACTTTGTTACATGAAATGGGCTTATATTTGTGTAAGGTAAATCTGCCTAACCTGTTACCATCCAGTCACCTGTACTTTAGTTTATACTAGCTACAGACATTTAAAAAGTACACATCAGAATCGATCTAAATTGTGTGGTTTTCTGTAAGCAGCATAGCTGAGATCAGTAGCGAACCAAATATACATTTTCCCTTTGGTGATAGGGACATATCTTAGACGGGTTCTACCATTTTTAAACCAGTCCATATGTGCCAAACTTCTGTTCCGTTATGGGTATAGACTGGTGTCAGTAAAAGTGTAATGTCTGTACCTGGCCTTAATATGCATCTCATAATTTGTACTTCATTAAACTTACTTTCTGAATGCTAGTTTTGATTCAGCAGGAAACTTTAACGCTATGTTTAATTGTCAGGACACAAGTTATCTTGTCCTTTTTTTAGCAAGCACATAAGTATGTTCTTGAATTCCCTGGAGTCCAGTGAGATAAGTCGGTTTTTAGAATCTCTAAAAATGAAGTCCCTTTAGTGTAGGTGCGTAAATGAGGACTTTTTCATTCTGATGTTTATTAATTATGGTGCTGAATCATTTTTCATATTTAAGAAGTAAATGCAGTCTGGAGAGGGCACCTAGGGTGTTACGTTTATACAGAAAGGCAACAGAGCGTAGGTGGGTGGCCAAAGGATAAGCAGAGGCTTATCCTTTGTTTCCCTCCCAGAGGGAACATGTTTATTGCTGCAGTTTTGGCACTGAGCAAACTTTTGTGACTTATCTGCCTTGGTTCCCTTTAGTGTCTTGCTTGAGCAGAGTGAAGCTGCACTCATAGTAAGTACAGGCATCCTGCTGTCTGCAACTAGCAAGTGACCCATTATGTTGTTCCCCTCCCCCGCTACTAAAGTGCTATAGCTCCAAACCATGCAGGACAGGGCTATTAGTTTATTCTCTAGCATTAGGCTATTAGATCCAGAGGTCCCTATAGGGGTAGAATGACCTCTTTTATAAGCAAGTACAAGGGTTTGCATTGTGGGGGAAAGGAACCACTTATGCTCCATTTGGCATTTAATGATCTCTCTGGCCTGTCTGCTGCACAAGAGAGTGTGTGTATAAAAACTTTTTAAAGGGGCCTCTTAAATTTTTTAACATGGAATATTTACCTGTTTTGACTTCTTTGCAACAAGCCTTTCTCTTTTTGCATGTATGGCAGCAGAATTCCTTTGCAGTTCTTACTAATCTGGTCTAAAAACAGCAGATCAAAATGATAAGTTCTTTTTTATGCCAAATGCTCTGCTTTGTTCATAGATGTAGCCTCGAATATTGACATGGATCTATTCATAGACTGCCAAAAAGATTGTACAAACTATCAATTTTAAACATTTTACAAAAACAGCAGGTGAACTTCTTTTTTAACATTTTGACAATGGAGCACTCATTGTTCAAAAGTGGGCAGTTTTGAACTTATTAGTCCCTGAAATCTTGCCCGTATACTTATAAATGTCATACTTTATTTAAATATAAACTTGAGGCAGTTCAAAGTTAACACTGTCACCTAATGAATTTAAAATAATGGATGAGTTTAAATGTCTCATTTCCTGATCTAGTTCTAAATGCAACTCTCATATAAGAAAGCATGCGTGTAAAGGTGTCCTCTTCATAGCTTCAGTTTCTAAGACACTAGAGAATATGAATGCAGGACACAATCAAGCAGACATCACCAATTATTCTTCCATCAGACTGGATGTCTTCCTAAGTACAGAAGGAATTATATAATACCATGCTTTACATAAAACGGGACACTGGCAACCAAATAGTAATGCACTGAATGGAAAAGTTGCAGTTTTCATTCTTCACCCCCCCCCCCCCCCCCCCGGTATTTGTAGCAATTTTTGTTGTAAACTGTTACAACTGGAGAGAGTAGTTCCAAAAGATAGTACTTTCTTTAAAGTGTATCCTTTGCCCTTCTCCAAGGATTTTTTTGGCACATTCTGTAAACGCAAACAAATCAAGTAAAGTTGGTAGAGGCTGTATTTCATATTTGCACTTTCACTGTTCCAATCCTAATTTAGTTCAGTCAGTTTTCTATAACAATATATTTAATAATGATGAACATTAAGAAAAAGGAATTCTGAAGCACAACGCTTGAAAAGGATGTATAAACTTTCAAGGGAAAATAACTTTAGTTGCATCTCTACAGTCTTTAAAGGAACCTTCCCTGTTTTTAAGGTACTCTTAGTGTAATGGCTCCTTTTAAAAAAATGAGTATTAATTTGGAAAAGTCTGAAGGTTTTTCACTTTTGGGAGCAATGGGTTTAAAAAAAATCCAGAAATTGAAGAAAATTCCTTACTTGGTGAAATAATCATTATTGATGTTGTTTGGAGTGTTAGTGGCATATTCTCAGTCTACCAAAGACTAAAAATATGGAACTGTCACCATTGTAAGAAGTGATTGCAGAAATGGACCTAATAGTAATTAATTTTTTTGGTAACACTGAATGATGGATTACTTCTTAAATGTGGGATGCTACACTCTGTGTTTCTGAACCCTGAATTTAAATATTCCATTACATGGAGCAGTCTTTGATTGTATAAAATAGAAACTAGATCAAACATGTATTTTTCAAAAAGAAACCAGGATCTTTATTAACAAAAATATGTATTAGTTATAACTAATATGAAGCAAAAATAAGTGGAAAAATTAATCATAGTGAAACTGGTATTGAAAAGTGAGATAAGGCAAAACAGCAGATATAGGAAGCTAAAAATGCTTGTAACTGAGGATAAAATTACTACCGATCACAAATGCATAACTAGTATTAAATCTTATTAAAATATTGACATCTATATATCTTAAAAATATTGAATTCCAGCGAAATAGTCACAAATGCATAGGAGGGCAGTACATATTCAGCATAGGAGGACAGTGAAGGAACTACATTTCACTTAACAATAAAATAATCCCTGGACAAAACAATATACAAAAGAAGCCTTCTGGTTAAAATATAAAGTAATTTACTTAAATTATTTAATAACTTAATTATTTAATAACTTACTATATTTTTCTCATAAGGTTAGTATATTTTGACACAGAATTAGTTTTTTGTGAGTGAAAGAGCCTAGCAAAGCTGTTCAAACCTTTCTCCAGTCAATGGTCTGTTAAAAGTGCTTTCTCACATCCCATAGTAAATTCTCATTAAAACCAATTCTTGTTATTGCTTTAAATATTTGATAATTGAATTTCATAAATAAATTATATGTGCAATAAAGATATATTTAAAGTCTATAAGTAAGTAAGAATTTAAAATTTCAATGACTTACAGAAAATATTACACACATATTAGGTGTCTGGGGACAAAAAGTTGAGTAATTTGGTAAATGAAAGTTTAGTGGACTAGATCTTTTTAGAATATCAAATTACACAGTGTGTCAGAGTCTCCCACAGTAATGTTTGGCACATCTGTTGAGACTTCTGCCTTCTGTGTAATAAATGCTCCTGCTTTGTTGAATGTCTGGAGGTTGTAATCTTGGGTAGTATAATCCAGTCTCAATTTAGCAGTGTGAATGATAGCCAAAGAATTCTTCATTGATGGATTTAGTCACTTATTAAAAATGGTGCAACTTGTCCATATTCCATTATATATTTCCAACAGCGTCAATATATTAGAGGGAGTGAGCATGTCTTTTTATGCTTTTTTTTTCTTTTGTAATCTTTTAATGAGTTCCACTTAAGTCTGGAAAATATTTATACTCAAAAATATGTAGGCAAGAAAATTAGTGTTTTTCATTTTCTGAACTCTGTTTTGCTTGTAATTCTCCTGAGTAACTACTCCTTGGATAACTCTTGTAACATATCCAGATGCTTATGAAGCATATCCAAAGTTTTTGTAGCTATAGATGTACATGCAGAAAGAGTGGATTCTAAAGTAGAAGTCTCAGCCAGTAATGCAGATGTACATGTGTTCTTGCTTTCCTTTCAGCCCTTGATTGAAAGTAAGTTTGTTCAGGCTTTTAGACAAATTGACTGTCTGTAGTCAGGTCTGGCCAAACTTCAGCATCACTAGTCAAACTTCAGAGAAACTCGAGTCCTTAGGAAATAGGAAAATGTTTTTGGTCCTGAAAGTAGATCTTCAGAGAGCCTAATATATGAACACTTGATTTTCCTGACCAGTTTTGGGGATTTAGTAACATTTATCTTTCTTCCTCAACTGTCCATCTAACCATGGCTTCTTTCTGTGGTAGCAGATTTTCATGCAAGGAATGGCTGGGTCCATGACCTGGGGATTCTAACCCTGTCTTTAGCATCCGCTTTTCTGTGAGGGGAATCCTGTTCTTTCCATTTTTCCAATACAACCTAAGACTTGCTCATCTTCAGGAGGCAAGCCTATAGGACATAGGAGCCGGTCACTGGACTGTTCCTTTACTTCCTTAAGGCCATAAGGATAAGAGGAACACAGCTTTTGAAGGCAGGTCTGCTGATGACAGAAACAGATTGTGATTATTTTGTGTTTACTCAGTCGATGGTACATTGTGAGCTTGTTAGACACATACACAAGTCTGCATCTATTCTACATTTAGGCCCTGATTCAGTAAAGTATTTGAGCACATGCTCAACATTAAGTCCAAGAGCAACTCCCTTGGAGGCCCTGGTGAATGGATGCCTAATGAGGGTATGTTGATGACCATAATGATTTTTTTCCCCCTAGCTTGGATAAGAGGGTCGGGGGGTGGGGGAATACAGATAAATGAAGAGAAAAAGAATCTATACGGGGTCAGTTCAGTCAGAACAATGAGTACCTTTAAAGTGGATTTAATTTCACAAGGCTTCCTCTCCATCTCCATCTATAAAAAGGCTGAAGTTTGTCCAGTGATGAATTCCAAGTAGAAATGGCAACTTCAGATTGCTTGTCCTTGAGTCTACAGGCAATTTTTGACAAAGGTTGAAGTCAGGCCTCTCCTTAGCAGATGATCCTTGAGATTTCTGAGGTACAGTGGGAAGAGGCATTTCTTTCTAGGTCTGGACAGGCTGCCAAAAGAATTCTTTCAAAAAGCAATAGCGAGGCAGTCAGGCAGTTATTGATAAGAATATGGGGACAACCGAAGAGGTCAGAGCTTATTGGTCTCCTGCTGTGACAATCTGGAGAGAATTGCAAGTCTGGAGAAACCACTCCAGTTCTCATTAGAAAATCTCACAAAAAAGCTTTAAAAAGAGAGAAGGCATTAAAAAAAAGAATACTTACAGTTCTCTGTAAAGCTTTTTTTATGGGATCCTAAATTTGCCATGAACTTGAATGAAAAAATGTTAATGGGTAGCTGTGATTTTACAAATTTAATGTTAAGAATTCTTTCAGTTTGAACATGTGATTCCCTCCCTCCCACCCGCTGGCCAACATATACTTCCAAGCACAAGCAGAAAATAGCCCACTAATCAGAAGAATTTCAACAGAATGGCTAACAAGTTTTTTCCAGTTTATGCCAATTTCTAGAATTAAGGAAGATGCATTATTTTCACCTCAAAAATAGAGTTTTGGGACTTGGGTATGAATCTCCTTAAAGCTATAATTGTTTTTATGCTGACTGTTATGTACAAAGTGAAATTTTTGGTTCTGAAAAATATTTTGGAGGCATTCCAACTTTTATTATTAACACAGAATTGCTAGAAGTCGATACATAAAACAGAAATATATGGCTTCCAAGAATAGCAGCCTTAGGCTTGTTTTTATGACAAAGGTCACATGGACTACATGGACAGCAAAGTCAAAACTCATGGCATTGGTCCTTTAAAGCAAGATATAGCTGTATAGCTTCTGCAGCTTCTCTATAGTTAGATGTTGTGGCACAAAACCTCTTTTATTTAGTATGAACCCTTTATGTCTTCCAACATTTTCCATTCTCAGTCATCTCCAATTACAGCAGAGCACAGATCAGAATCCAGCTGTTGAGGTTACTGTTTGTGCTGGGGGGTGGGGAGGGGACTTTGAGCTGTGACCAAAGGCTGATTTGTAATTACTTGGATGTAATGATGATAATGGAGCTTAATATCTGTAGCATGTGCACAGAGGGTTTTTTTGTTGTTATTTTTGGTTTTAAAATTTTTCTCCTCTACACATTGGATCACATTTCTTTCTTAGAAGTCAGATTTGCTTTTTACTAGGTGCAGCATTATAGAGATAATGGTATGATGAGTGACTTAATGAAGTGAGTGTTCAGTGGAAGAAAAAAAGGTAAATAATGCACATGATGAGGCAGTATATTTAAAAAGTGGTTTTGAGCAGCACGGGAGAAAGTTTAATTCACAGAAGGTTCTTCTGGGTGAGAAAGGGAAATATAAGAAATAACAAACAAGAAATTGTTATTTCCCACTCTTCTTGCTTCCTTTCGGTGCAGGGGAGGAATGTGCAGGCTTTCTTTGACTCCTGAAACTGAGTTGAAAGGTCGACACCTAGGCTCAGCAGCTAGAAGGACCATGATAGCTCTTCTTAGGATCAATATAGGAGCTGTACTTTAGTTTAATTACTGTGGATGTTTAAATATCGAAGCCCAAGGCTGAAATTTGGAAGAAAAGATTCTCCCAGAGTATTTTGTCTACATTGTGCACATGTTTTTGCTTATCCCTGCATGGCTTGTAACCGTTGCCTGTTGTTCAGAACCCTGATCAGAGCAGTCAAGACAGTTATTCCTGTTGTCGCTGTTTTAGTTACAGCTGCTTCCTCTTCATGTGATTTAATTTGAAGTTTCAACCCACCAGGGGGCTAATGGTCCCCACCTATGCAGCTTTAAGTGCTGGCTGTTGTTTTCCACGTGAATGTTATTTCCATTCCTATTCATAGCGCTTCTTTCTTCACGTTCATCTGGCAACAGCAAGGCAGAGTTCCAGAAGCCCTCTTCACAGAGCGAAAACATGGAATCATTTAGATGGAAAAAAATATAAATGAAAATCACTCTGTTTGCTTTAAAATATTCACTTTGTTGTTTTGGTGCATGTCAGCAATGGAAAAAGATTGGCTAATATCCTGCTTTTAAAACTCACTTAAGATTTTCTTTGTAAATTTTAATGGTTACACAATTCATTTATTTCTTCCTGGTTGCACCAGATAATATTATGATTTTATCATTTAATAATCAGGCAAGTAAACCTCTATATTTTTAATGGCTTAATTTCACACTGCATGGTGCAAAATAAAATGCTAAAGATGTTACCAGGTACTGCGAGATGGTGAGTGAGTATATGTATATGTACATATATACGTATACACACTTGCACATATTAGAACTCTAAATAGATCTGAGAATAAGTATACCAGTGCTATACAAGATGCTATACCGAGTATATCTAAAATGCTAATGATTGATGACTGTATAGCAGTAACAATTGAACTTCAGGAGCAAAAAGATTAATTAAGCTTTTTCATAGATTTTGCAGCTATTAGATTTTAATAAGTGGACAAGAAATGTGTATAGATGGCATTGAAGGATTTTTTATAAGGTACTTTTTGTTAGTGCCTGCTTGCACACCGGTACAGAGGACTGTGTTCCCATGGAAAACTCAGTGTTCGAGGAGAATTTTGAATGTCTTGCATTAGAAAAAAGGAATTCGGAGCTCATGGTAGAGGTGATATCTTTTATTAGACCAACTAGATTTTTGCCCAGAAATGTATTTGTTGTTGTTGTTTTGATTCCTTTTGCCTCTATACTAATACGACTACAACCTGAATGGAGACACTTGCAAAGCAGACCCATGCTGCATTTACTAGCTGGAATTGTGGGTATGACTGTCTCCTACCTCTACCACCACAATTTACCTCCTAGAATAGGAACCGAAATCTACATCAGTAGCTTCTTGTTTAAAATATTTTTTTACATTAGGGAAAGGATGGAAGGTGGAATACCCTGATGGAAATGGCCCATATTAAATCTCATTTATTTCAGCTATTATTAGAGACCAGTGCAACCTTTCCCCTCTTTGGACTGGAGGATGCTATTACCAGATTTTGGCATTCGAGGTCAAGGCACTTTACAATACAAAGCAAATATACTACTTTCTACAGCCTGATTGATGGAAAATACTAACTGCTAGGAAGCAGTTTTTCCAACACTGCTACTTAACCATATTGCAGTGATTGTCCTTTTTAGGCCAATAATTTTAATACAGTGTTGCTAACAGCATAATTTAAAGAAGTCAGATTGCAATAGGTATTCTACAACAATTGATAATTGCCATTTGGGCAACTGGCTTGTTATAGCCTTAACTAATTTAGGCCCATACAGATTGTTAACTAACCAGTTAGTTGGTTTACTGTTAGTAATGGCTATTAGGATCGACTGATTGCTTGAGTAGTAGTGCTTGTGGTGGTTAATCAAGTAGATAACCTCAAAGATGGGAGTTCAGTATTGGTCCTGACAGAGTTGCTGTTGAGGCAAGGCAGCATTAGTCATTGACTGTGAATGTTAATCACTCCACAGCAATGATAATTTACAGCATTGTTGTAGCACTCTGGTGCTCATAAAATGAACTTAATAACCCACTGCTACCCGTGGGATAAGCCTCTTCTTTTTTCTCCTGCAATTCAATACCCAGCCTGGCTACATAATAGTCTTGTGAAATACTGCATTAAAAAGGGTGAGCAGCTGTATGATAAAATAAACAGCTCTAAAACAGATTTGTTAATTATCTCCTCCTTTTATTCACAGAGGGTGTTTGTGAGATATGGCTGACCAGTGAAGACACAGGGGCTTATGGTAGAGACATTGGCACAGATCTCCCTACACTTCTGTGGAAGCTGGTTGAGGTTATCCCTGAGGGAGCTATGTTGAGACTTGGCATGACAAACCCCCCCTATATTTTGGAGCATCTGGAGGTAAGTAAAAAGGAGAATCATTTGCATTTTAACATAGCTGTTAACTAATCAAGTCGGTATGGTATCTGGTGTAGTGTGTCAATAACTTTTGCAGTCACAAATTACAAATAAATGTATCAAATTAGACTTTTAACAGTAAGTCACTTGCCTGACAAAGGTGGCTATCCAATCAATCAAATATACACTTCTCTTTTTAAATGGGGGGTGTGAGTTTGAAGTTAGTGTTGTCAGACTTTTGCATGCATGTCCAGCTTTTTAATATATAGTGGAAGTGGTCATATCAAACTACAGATTCTGAGTCAAAATCTTCCTCCTGTACATGCAAAAATGCTGTCAGAAAACCTTGTCTTAGTTTCTGTGTTCATAATATGAAGTCTAGCCTGCGTTTCTTGTGGGGACTTAGTATGAGCATGCTTTGCTGTAAACAATTCCTATAAATAGTTTCATGAGCAGGACATCTATGTGCTCTTTCTCCCCAGGGGGGAGATGGCAGTCTGGGCCTGGCAGCAGAGCCTGGAGATTGTTCCCTGGCTAGTTCCCTGTGACATGGTTTAATTTTATTGGGCTGTTATAGGTGTTGTCTCCCAGTTAATACTATACTTTTTTTTAACTGTCATGTTGCAAGAGTGGCTGTCTGTGCCTGAGGAGGAAGAGTGACACTCTGAGAAAGCTGAAGGTAGAAAAAAAGGGGTACTAGGGAGCATAGAGAGCTAGAAAAAAGGTAGTCCCATTTGGGAGAGGGAAGACCAAGAGAAGTAGTCCCAGGGACAACAGAGGGACCTGCAGTGGCGCACTAAATCTTCAGAGCTGAACCGTTTGCTGTCCTTTTTGGGACATTGACATTTTGACCCCCTAATGCCACCCCCCCCACCCCCCCCCCATTTGAAGAAGAAAACACCTCCCTTCCCAGGCACTGACCAAAAAGAAGGAGCTCTCTATCCATGGTGATCTATCATGGATCACGGGGGGAGCTAGATTTCAAAGCTAGACTTCAAAGCTAGATGTTTGACTCTTGTGAAGCCATGCCAGGGCTGGCTTCAGGGGGTCCTTCAGGAGAGGGAGACCAGATAAGGTTGCTTCTTGTGGGAGTCCTTAGGCAGAGCTTCCTCTCAAAAGTGCCATTGATCCATGACATTGGACTGTCTTGCATGTTCAGCTCTTCTTTAATAGCTAGTAGAAGTGATCATATCAATCTATGGATCCTGAGTTAAAATTGTCCTCCCTGTGTACCTGGAAAAATGCCTTCAGAAAAACTTATCTGCTGTCTGGGTTCAAAATCTGACAAAAGCCAGGAAAAAGAATAAAAATTAACTCATGCTTTGTGTCCAGGGCTTCCCTACAAAGAAATGGGAGCCTTAGATGTTTAGCAAGAAATTGTTTTTTAACAAACTATATGAAGTAAAATAGAAGCAGAGCTGAATGCTGAGGAATTAAAATGAACAGCAATTATACAGGTAGCAGGAGCAGAGGGAATTTTCTAAAGAATTGCTTTGTTTGGTGGCCAAATGAATTTATTGAATCTTGTGTAAATTGGTCATGAAAAAACCTAAACATAAAGAAAAAACACAGATGAAAGAAGATTGGGGAGGATTTATGGGCTGATTATATCATTAATATTTGGGGTGCAACTATCCGTGTATGAAAATAAAATACTTGTTGCCCATTCAGTAGCACTTCCTAACATATTGCATACTAAGTATTGGTCACTTGGGATTCCTCAAGGTACTGAGATGGTGTTGTCTAAAAGCTGTGCCCAGTCATTTTTCTAAAGTCCAGAGAAATGAGGAGTGAGCTTCTACTTCCATTTCTTAAAAAAAAAAAAAAAAGTAAGCAAATGGGCATGATCTTCAGAGAAGTGTCTGATATCCAGTAGAACCAGAATGAATGGTTCTGTAGCCTGAGAACAGTAGAGGCTAGTAGCACATGAAAGTTGGCAATCATAACTCACAGATTATGGTAAAATCTGTGTTAACTGGCATTCCACTATCTGAAATACTCTATTAACCAGAATTGCTGGCCGGGGTCAGGGGAGCTCGAACACAGCAGCCACGGCCACTGCCCACCACCCTGTACTGTTGCTTCTCCACATGCAGCCACCACCAGCTCCGCAGGGGTTTTTAAAAAGGTAGAAAACCCTTGTCTCAGATAACCAGAACTTTTGGATACTTGGCACCCCCCTTATCCCACTCATGCATGTTAACACAGCTTTTACTGTACTTTGCACTCGGGTACTTAATTTATAATTATGATTGAAGGTGCTACTGTATTACAGAAAACAAGGAGATGCATTAGCTGTCTAAGCAATCAGTTTGGGAAGTCAGAGAGCCCCTAGAATTGCCAGTTCATTTTTCAGGAGGGTCAGCTGGACCTTTTGGCTTTTTTTGTCTTTAAGATGTAATACTACCATGAAGTTGTGGAACAAGACGCTAAAATGATTTCTTGTTTATGAGAGGGCCAAGGATTTTCTGTGGCATCTTTTACTGGACCAACTGTATATTTGGGCGAACTGTTAGACAAACTTTCATTCATCAGATGCCCTTCTTCAGGTCTGAGTTGATTTGTGAAAATCTTAAAGACCCTTGGCACTTTTCATAAGAGCAGAGACTTGCATTTCTTTTTCTGGCCAAAATCTTCTGCCTTAGCAGTTTGCTGTGTGCCAGCAAGTTGCTTCCCATATTAGAGGTAGCTGTGTTTAAATGCTGGTGTTAGGTATATGATTTATGAAGAACTCTGAAGTTTTAGAGGACAAAAACTTGGCAAGATTCAAAATTAATTGCACATTTGTATGGAGAACAAGAATATCAAAAGTTGCCTTGAAAATTTTTTTGATAAACCTTGTGTTTCACAGGTAAGCCAGTCTGATGCAAGACATTGGGAAGCAACCTAATGTAGGGAAATAGATGATCTCTTAACTCTCTATCCAAAGTATCTTGGACTGTCCTCTGAATAACCCAAAGCTGGGAGACGAGACGCTGAATTTTCAAAACCTCAAGTCTGTTCTAGCGTGGCCATTTGCGTTATGTATTTTAAAGTCCCTTTTTTGGTTGAGGGAAGAGAACAAGGGGGATTCTTGTGCATGAAACCTCTAGGTTCCTGAGGAAGACATTTAGTGTTAATGGAGAAAAATCCTACCATTAATACATTTTTCATGTGCTGAGATACAACTATAATGGATATATAAATACTTAAACAGAATGAAGACGCACTCTTCTGTAGTGTCTTTCACAGAAAGCAGGTTGACTTGTAATCTATCTGATAATATTTAGCACTGAAAGCAACCTTTTCAAGTATTGCCCTGAAGTGTCTTTTGACTGTATGTGGAAGTAGTGCTGGGGGGGGGTGGGGATTACTTCTAGTATTGATTCTTTTAACCTTGCTCATTGTCCATCTTTGTATAGTTCCCTTGAGTTTATATATAGGTCAGTATACTGATGCCAGGATACTTAGACTAATATTGGTATCTAGGCCTATTGCTTCCACTTAACAATCAATTTCTTGACTTCCTGTTAAGTATTGTATTGATTGTACAATTTCTTTATTGATTTCTAAGGCATCACATGACCTTGGCATTGCTTAGCTAGTGGATTTATTTTTGTTTGTTGATATTCATGGATGCAGTACTACTTACATGTAAGGGTACAGAGTTGTGGAACCATTCCTTACTTTGTTCCCTGCTCTTTTGAATCCACTCTGTTAACCCAAAGAACATGATGATTGTTAACATTCCAACTGTATAATGAATGTAACTTTTTAATAGAATATTTAAAATAGTGGGTTTTGTAGGATGGTTTGCTTCAGCACTTGGGTCATGAAATAGGGCTTTTAAGGTTTTGGGTTACAAGAAAAACCTTTTCTTTAAAAAAAATCATCTGAGTTGGTTGGATGCTCTCTGAATGAATGCACTTGAAAGAGAGGGGGAACATATACATGTCACCCTCTTTTTATAACAAGAAAACAGGGTGAATGTTTATTGGGGTAGGGGAAGTCCTGAATATTTCCTAATGCCATGGCTGGTGTTGGGTGACAAAAAAGCATCTTTTTTTTGCCAATCTGGTATACTCATTTGAGATTATAAATATACATGCTTCAGATATTTGAAGGACTAAAATTGTTGTGCTTTATAATTATTCTCTACTTTTTTAATTAATCTGTACAAGTGTAAGCTTGCATATTGGGAGGAAAGTTAACTGCAAAGCAGGTCAACAAGTGGCAGAATCTTTGAAACAGAATGCACTAAGAGACTTCTTGCAGCAGTTCGTCATTCAGATAACCACTAGGATTTGTCATGTGTGTGCACTGTTGCACTTATTGCAGTTAAGTTGTACACCTATACAGGAAATTTGGGCCAAGATGATTAAGGGGCGAGGGGGCTTGATGAAGGAAAAATCTTTGAAGGATGGAATATGTAAACCTTAACCAAATGATGATTAACAAATATCTGAAGGAAACAACATATACCAGCAGAGGCATATGACTTATTTAGAACAAACCACCTTATAAGGGATTAAGTCATGCAAAGTATTATTTAGGACGTGCATGAATTACTAATGATGAAGTCTGTTAATTTATGCAATTGCTTCCCCAGGGAAGTGTGGAAATCTCTCACTATGGTGATGTTAAATTATATAAAAAGTACAGGTACATAGGCAGAGAGGACGCTGTAAAATATATGACCTTCCAACTCATTGTTTATGAGCAACTACTGCAGATCATTGGTGTCAGTAGGGATATAAATTTGTACCAGCTGTCTGGAATATTTTAATATGGTATGTCATGCTGTAGTGCTGAATGACCATAATTCAGATTGGCCATGTTACGGTGGTTCTGGTACAATAAAATAATCCGTCATTCTGTAGTGGTTTATGCTTCTTACTTGGCTAGTGAAATCCTTGAGTTCATTGACATTTGTGTTCTACTATAAATTGATTAGGTGGTTTCAGTGTTACCAGGTTACCTACAGACAAGTTGGATTATATGTCTGACTTGGCTCTGCTTGGCCGGTTAGAACTTAAGCGTCTTGCAAAACAAAGCATGTGGCATATGTAACACCATGGCTAAGTGGTGTGTTCTGTGTTCCCCACAGAGAGGCTAAGAATCTATTGCTGGTGTCAACTAATAGAGTTTAACCTGTAGCTCTTAAGGGAAAAGCCTGTGCTTTTGGTACTAGGTTGTTGGATAAGGTCAGGGTCATTACACACAGTATCTATTTGAAAAGTTTTTTTTGGTTTTAACTGAAATCTAGCTATTCGGTGTCTTCATGAGAAGTGTTGCTAGGTTTCTTGCTGTTAGAATCTGCTGAGCAGAATTAGTTATCATGATAATTTAATTTTGTGCCAGACAGTAACAGCAGGAATCTTAGCAACACAGACTAAAAGGTTTTAAATTAGCAAACTTTATTTAATAGTCCCACACTGCATTTTTATGTAATAACTACTGATAATTTCTTTTGTTTTTATAATTTTTTTTTGTACATGATGCAGCCATGAAACAATTGGCATGCTCTGACCGCAGATGTGATCATATTGAAAATGTCATTCAGAAATGGCAGCTTGTTTTCTGGATACTGTAGCAAGAAGGCTTTTTCATAGTGATTTTTAACAGGAGTATTTTGTTTGTAGACTGCAGCATGAGTAATGCTGGATTTCAACTTTGCAAGCCATTGCAGGTTGTATTAATGGAACTGCTTAATTTAGGAAACCTCATAAAAGGATTCTGCTACTTTGCCACAGAGTATCAGAACGTTATTCAAAGGGGTTTTTAAATTTCATGTTTAAACCTGAACTTTGTAAGGAAGAAAGACTTTATTGCTTGCTTTTTATACGTTTATCCTTAAATCACTTTAGGCTTCTCTGTATGCATAATCTCTCCAACTATAGAGATGCAGAGATGCCAAAACCCACTGGAACTTGTTGCAGGATATAGGAATATTTTGGTAATTAGACAAAATGTTAAACTGAACTTAAATCAAAAGTGGAAATAGTTAAAACTAGTCTTCATGAGGAAAATTATCAATATAATTACACTGCCTTAATTATATAGGACAACTCCCTGTGTAGACACTCATTCCAGTATAATGATACCAGTAAATTTCCCCACATGGACAGGGCCTAAGCATCATTTCACTTGTTAGGTTTTCAGGTTAACCTGTCCTCAAGATAAATACTGCAGCTCGTGTCTTGCAGAACCTTCAGTCATGTTGAGCCTTTCAGTTAGTCTTCCTGTGTCAAGAAGCGCTTGAATCAATGTTTCCCTCAATTCTAATTTAAAAGGCTACACACTTTATTTCTTTGTCTTTCCTTTTTTTCCACTGTATATAATGTTTTGTGAAAACTTAGATTGTGTTGTACAGTTTTGCAGAAATTGATAGATTCTGTGGCAAATTCTGTGGAATTTGTAGAAACCAGAGCATTTGCAAATTCAAATAGAAAACTGCACATTTGTACGTGTGTGTGAGAATCTGCTTTAATTTGTATCCCCTTGCTGTGTGTATATACAAAATAGTTGCCCCGAAATCAAGGTATTTAAAATTAGCACTGTACTTCAGCTACCCAGTTGGCAATACAGGAATATTAACAGCTACTTTACATGATTTTTTGTGACGCTTAATAATATAAGCAATTCTGAGATCTTCAGGTAAAAAGCAGAACAGAAGTATTGTTTCTTAAAATGTCTATTTTGGCAACGATACCAGCCGTAACCATTCATCAAGGTGCAAATCTTGCTTGCTGAAAAAAGGGAAATTTTCATCTCTTTTTTTCTGAACCTTTGGCTTCCCAGTGACCTTTGGCATAAAATGCAGTTTTTTAATTTTGTTTCCCATCATGCATGTCTTCAGCCTCACCAGTGGCTTATGCTAAAGGTTTGATGCTAGCTAATAGGCCTGTGCAAACAGGGAAGTATTTGATTCAGATTTGGCCAATTCGGATGACAGTGATTCAAATCACTATTGCCAATTTGATTTGGCTGAATCAGAATCGGAGATTTGGCACTGATTCAAAGATTTGTATCGCCCGGGGAGAGGCAGGTACAGCTGGGTGGCTGCAGGTTCTCCTGTGGCTCCTCCAGCTGTGCCTGCCTCTGCCCTGGCAGGGGGGAGCTGCAAGAGAAGCCCCCATGGCTGCCCTGCCCAGCCCAGCCTCCTGGCACTTTATATATATTTTAAAAAGCCATGCAGTCTCTGCCTGCAGCAGCAGGGATCAGAGCCTCTGGGGTCTCGTGGAAGAGTTCCCCCCCCCCCCCCCCCGCAAGCAGTGCAGAGCATTGGGGGGCAGTGGGGATCGACCCTGCTTGGCTCTCACGTGACAGCTGTTGCATCACGTGGGTGCAGTGCAGCTTGGCAGGGCACCGCGCACTGTCTGGGAGCTGGGGTGGCTCCAGCAATCAGCTGGAGCCCAGCACTGCTCAGCCCCAGCTCCCAAACCGTACGCAATGCCCTGCTGAGCCATGCTGCACTGGTGCCGGGGGGGGTGATCCCTACTGACCTGTGCAGCATAGAAGGGGCCTCAGAGTCCCGATCACTACTGCTGCAGCCAGTGAGTACAGGGCTTTTTTTTTTCCCCCAGAGTGCCGAGAGGCTGGGGCCAGGTGGGGGATGGGTGACTGCAGGTTCAGGCAGGGCAGCCACGGGGGGCTTCTCGCATGGCTCCCCTTGCCCGGGGAGAGGCAGACCGAGCTGGAGGAGCCACGGGAAAACCTACACCTCCCAGTTGTGCCTGCTGATCCGAATCTCTGAATCCCTCCAAATCTTTTCTGAATCTATTTGGAGGCTTTGATTTGATTTTGGACCTTTTAATGGGTCTCCTGATTTGATTCAGATTTGAAGATTCAGCTGCCAAATCAGGCCAATTCTTCTCCGAATTGAATCGGCAACCGAAGCTTCGCATAGCCCTCCCTACTGGCTAATTTCTTTGTGATGTATTCCTAGCATTGAATATTTTAAAATCACTGTATCTTCCAAGTTCATGACTCAATTTGAAGTAATAATGTATGTATATACAAACGCATACAGTATGTGTGTGCACACACGCATACTCTCTCTGCTACTGCATGTAATGAGAAAAACAAAGAGGAAGAAACTTCTGTGTTAAATTGTTATTCAAAGTTCCAGTAAAATAGTTGCTTATTAAAGACAAGTCTTTTTGATCACATTGGAGCAATGATGATAGTGTTAATTCCTGATCCCACCCAAAATATACTCAGATGGAGCTCACTAATTTCACTAAGACTAGAACTCTTTTTTTTAAGCCTGATAGTGCATTTTTGAAAACTGTTCAATATGTGAACTTTGGCAGGTTACTGCTTCAGAGAGGAATGCACCCTAGGGCCGGCTATACTCAAGCAATGAGGCTGCTCCAATGCGCTGTCAAAATAGGCTTGATTGATTGGGTCTGCTGGAGCATGGCAATTACTGTGCTCCAGCAGACATCAGCGTCCCTTTGCTTAAAAATGGCGATGGGAGCACTTTAACTAAAGTTTGTTCAACGAGCTTTAGTGAAATGCCCCTGCCGCCATTTTTAAGAGTAGGAATGCTGCTCCCCAAGACGCTCCAGGTGCTTTAATTCTAATTAAAGTGCCATCCCCCTCCCTCTGCTGTACTCCCAGAGCATATGTATAAATGCCCTAGGTGTCCTGACTCCTGGTCTCATGTTCTGACAGTTAGGCTACATCAGGCATGTCTACACACTTATTAATATGTAATTATGGCGTATTAAGTTTAGTACCTGTAGTAACATGTACTAACTTAATGCACCACAGTTGGTGCTACTGTGCATTATTGCAGATGAATGCTTTTTGTGCTGCACATAATGCACATTGGACTAAATATACTGTGCATTAGAACATTAACATGGTTTTTACCAGCCATGCTAGTGTGCAGTAGAATTAGTGCAGTGAGCATTAAGTATCTCATGTAGACACGCCCACCTTTCCCTAAAGAGGCCGACTGGCAAAATGAAGCATTAAACCAGTGAGCTATTTTATCTGGTCTTGCCTCAGTGAAGAAAGTTCTTCACTTCACCAGTTAAAGGATTCAAGTTAATGACAGTTCTAAGAAATTCGTCAATTCATGATTTCTCCTCTCAATTTCTGTCAAGAAAAAAGGTTCAGTATAGTGAAATTTCTGAATACTTCAGTTCTTTTTTCATTTAACATAAGTTTAGCCCAGAGATCAGACCCCAAAATGTGGTTAGATGTCTTGGTGCTTTAGAGAAAGGTAGTTAGTTTGTTTAGTCTCTAAGGTGCCATTCTGCCATGCTTTCTGTGTAATATATTTGATAACTGTTAATTGCCCTTCTGTCTCTCTCTTTTTAACAATCTCAGTATCTTAATCCACAGCAAATTAAGGTTCTGCTGATTTCATGACCATTGCCTTTTCTTTCATTATCAGTCTTCAATATAAAAAGTGATTTGACATTGGGAACCGCTTTTACCATTCCTGTATATGTTATGAGGTGCTCAGAAAGGATGTTTTGTAATCGGTTTTTGGGAATAACTATGTCTTACCTAAATGGCATTATAGTCTCTTCAATCCAAGATAATCTGAGTGGTTAGCTTTGTCTTTCTTCAGTCAGTAATAATTATGGCAGGCATGAGCATGTCAAGTCTGCCTTTTTAAAAAAAAATTTTGATTTATGGTCAGATCTCACATTTTCTGCAAACAGCTTTTGGTAAGACTATACTGGAAGTGCTGTCTACAGCTGGTTCATTTGCAGGAATGAAGGACTGTAGTGCTGTGTTATCATTTCATATACATGTATCTTCATAAAATAGATTCTTTAAAATATGATAAAGCCAGAAAAAATCATAAAGTATTTTCTAAAGGTACTCTTTTCACCAGCATATGCACTTTCTTTGTTTGCTGGGCATACAGAAGATAGGTGTGTTCATACAAAATCCATTAACTCTGCAGGAAGGCTAGGACAGTCTTTCTCACCACATACTGAAGATGGTTTATTGAAAGCATCCACACAGTTTGGGAAGTTGGATTGAGGCCCCTGTTTGAAATCGGTATACCACGATGAACATGGAGCTTCTATGGACCAGTGTGCTACACAGATAGTAGGGCTGTGTGGAATTTCACCGGCTGTTTCGTTTTGACACTGTTTTGACTTATTTCGAGGTTGAAACAGCAAAATCAAAACAAAACAAAAGGCTTCAAAACAGCCTTGAAACAAAACGAGGCTAGTCAAAATGTTTCAAAAATCAAACATTTTGACCCTGGGGCTGGGGAGTCAGCTCTGATGGTTGTGCTGGGGAAAGGAACTCGGCCCACCTGGGCTGAGTTTCCCCAGCCTGATGGTTAGGTGAAACGTTGAAACAGCATCAAAACAGCCTCACTGTTTCAACTTGAAATTCGATACAGAACACTGTTCCATATAGATCTTGAAACAAGTTGGAACGGACCAGCGCTGTTTCATACATTCCTAACAGATAGCTGAAGTTTCTTGCTATATGGCTGTCTAGTATTTTACATATTTTCCAGCTGACAGGCTATCTTTCTATTGACAGCTAATTCATATGTAGCAATATTATGGTTTGCATCTTAGTAAACAATTTTTAACTTGTCTTTAAGTGGTTTGCAGAAAGAAATTTGATGATCTGTTAAACTGGGTTATAAAGCTTTCTTTCAGTTTTCTTCTGCCTTTTTCCCCTTCATTTTCATCAGTGAAAAGCCACAGGATATATTGGCAGTCTTTTATAAATTTCCACCAGATAAAAGCCCACACTTCATTTTAAATTACATCCTTACTTTCTGATAGTAGACAAAGAAAAATAAATTTTGTTTCTTAAAAAGAAAAACTATTAACTGAAATGAGTAGTTGATTCTCTGATGTATATTATTTTGCATTATGGCTCTATGATGCCTAAGAGTAGTAATGATCAGCTTTGAAGTCCACCAAGAATTTGTAGACACTGTTTTTATATCCTATAATGACACATTTGTTTTATTTATTTCATTAGACAGTGTGGTTGAAAATTGTGAAGACTTTAGATGCTCTGCCTTTCTATGAAGAATTCTTCTGTTAGTAAAACTACTGCAATCTTGTGTCATTTAATTTATTCAACTTTAAAATACAAAAGATTGGAACCAATTTTGTGTTCTTTAAAGTCAGAACCTGACATTGATTAGAGAGACAAGCATATAGATATGACTGCTGGCTTATTTTTTCTTTCAACTTGCAAATGCACGTTTCTGATAAGCAGCATAAAGAACCCATTGTACAAAATTGTAGAGTTTTATGATATAGACAGATTTCTAAAAGCAGAGATAGAGAGAAATGATTTAATTTAATTTGTGATTTTTTTCATAGTTTAACCTGAATCATGTTAGTTCTTGCTACTAATGTGTCTATTTAATGTTGTGTTGTCTTTGATAGCAACATTAAGTGAATTCATACCAGTTTTGCACTTCAGTCAGCTTTCTCTGATACTATGTTAATGCATCATCATAGGCTTAGGTTTTAATTAGAAAAAAGTTGATTGCCTTAACATTCTTTCTGTGGGATATTTATTTTTAATATCAATATGTCTTGATATTAATTTTTGTAAATTGCATTAACTCCTCCATTAATTGGGCTACTTGCATGAAGAGTTGACAGATCAATTTCAGAAAATAGTTTCAAATTTCATTTTTCTCTTAAGTCACTGATTTTTAATCTCTCCTAGATAATCTTGTTGAACAAGATTTTAAAAATGTAGGATTTTAAGAGGTTTTGATTGGATTCAGATTGCTTCAATGTAGGCACATAACCAGGATTTAAGACTTGAACTATGTACAGACGATCCATTTTTCTTGGGAAAAAAATCACTGCTCTCCCAGGGGGAAAAACCATGAGTAAACAGATGTTCAGGATTTTTCTCCCAGAGCAAAAATGACTGCTCCATGAGTAAAATAACTTGGAAACAACCAGGGTTAAAACACTTTTTTGAGAGTTTATTGTGAAAGCAAATGTCTGTACAACTTACCTTTCTAAGAGAAGCCACAGCACAGTCCTCCAGCATCCTCAGGTGCTTTGCTTCTGCACTCCTCTTTCCCCCCATAAAGAAGACTGTGTTGGTCACTGGACTCTAATGCTTCAGCCAAGGATGGAATAGAATATGCCTTCTTCATATTGTGTTGCAAAGAGATACAGAATGATTCTGAGCAGCCAGTTAGGGCTGCCATCTGTTGCCAGGCCCACTGAGGGAGCCTACAAAGTACAGAGATGTGTGCACAGAGGCTCTCTGGAGCAGATCCTCAAGAAATCCATGTGTAAGCGCTTGGAGGAGAAAAGGGTGATTAGGAACATTCAGCATGAATTCACCAAAGGCAAGTCATGCCTGACCAATCTGATTGCCTTCTCTGATGAGGTGTGGATGTGGCGTACCTTAATTTTAGCAAGGCTTTTGATACGCTCTCCCACACCATTCTCTCAGGAAGTGTGCGCTGGATGAATGGACTGTAAGGTGGATAGAAAACTGGCTGAAGCATCAGGCTCAGAGTAATAATCAATGGCTTGATGTCTGGTTGGTAGCCAGTATCAAGTGGAGTCCCCCAGGGGTCAGTCCAGGGGCCAGTTTTGTTCAGTATCTTCATTTGCGACCTGGAAGATGGCAGAGAGTGTACCCTCAGCAAGTTTGCAGATGACAGTAAGCTGGGGGCGGGGGTAGTACATATGCTGGAGGGTATGGCTAGGGTTCAGAGTGACCTAGACAAATTGGAGAATTGGGCCAAAAGGAGTCTGATGAGGATCAACAAGGACAAGTGCAAAGTCCTGCACTTAGGACAGAACAATCCCATGTACCAGTACAGGCTGGGGGCTGACTGGCTGGGCAGCAGCTCTGCAGAAAAGGACCTGGGGGTTACAGTGGACAATAAGCTGAATATAAGCCAGCAGTGTGTCCTCGTTGCCAAGGCGGCTAATGGCATACTGGACTGCATTGGTAGGTGTGCTGCCAGTAGGTCAAGGGAAGTGATTATTCTACTCTATGCAGCACTGATGAGGCCACATCCGGAATACTGTGTTCAGTTTTGGACCCCTCACTATAGAAAGGAATCAGGGTGAGTCCAGCAGAGAGTGACAGAAGTGGGGAGGGGGCTGGTGGGCATGACTTATGAGGAAAGACTGGGAAAACTGGGCTCATTTAGTCTAGATCAGAGGAAAGTGAGAGGAGCAGTCTTCAACAACCTGAAGCAAGGTTCAAAAGAGGATGCACCTAGGCTAGTCTCAGTGGTGGCAGATGACAGAACAAGGAACAATGGTCTCAAGTTGCAGCAAGGGATGTTTAGGTTAGATATTAGGAAGAATTTTCTCATTAGGAGGGTACAGGTTAGGAGGGACACTGGAACAGGTTACCAGAGAGGTGGTAGAAGCTCCATCCTTGGGGGTTTTCAAAATCCGTCTGGACAAAGCTTTGGCTGGGATGATGTCATTGGGGTTGGTCTGCTTTGAGCAGGGAGGTGGACAGGGTGACCTACTGAGGTCCCTTCCAGCCCTTACTTCCTATGATTCTATGATTCGAATGCCTGTTCAGGCATCTCTGGGTAAGTTTTTTCAACCAGGAGAGCAAACCTGGGAGAATTTTCCCTGGTCATTTAAATGTGTGTACACAGCCTTAGCCACCTACCTCTTGCATAAGGAATACTGTATTTACTCAACTACAAGATGATCCTGAATATAAACTGCATCCCCAATAATTAGGTTCTGTATATGGAAAATGTATACATTTGTTATCATGTTCTTTAGTAATAGAATCTAATTCTTGGAAATTTGCATTGAACTTGCCCTCCTCCCACTACTACAGTAGGGAAAATAAATTGGGGGGGGATCAGGTGGCCACTTTGTCCTCTGCCCCCCCAACTTTATCACTATTAAGCCCCTTCCCTGCCCCCCGCACCCCAAGCACATGGAAAATAAATTGGGGGGATCAGGTGGCCACTTTGTCCTCTGCCCCCCCGTAACTTTGTCACTATTCAGCCCCTTCCCCTGCCCCCCCCCCACCCCAAGCACATGGATTTGAGGGGCAAATCTAAAAACAACAACTTTGAAGCAAACATGCCTGTATTAACTTGCGTATAGGCAAATTACTATGCTACCCATATGCTTTCCAGAATTGATTCATTTTACCTTCTCTGAAACTGCTACAAGTTTAACATAGGTACTCCACAAATACATTTTAGCAGCACTTTTGTACCTACTTATTTGTAGTAGCAACTGTGCATGATATTAGTCCAAAGCAAAATGCTCACGATTTACCATATAGTTCATTGGGCTAGGCCCCAGCAAAGTCAACAGTATTTCAAGCCATGGTGACCCTGTAGCTCAGTACTGCTCGATATGAGTGGGAGTGAAGAGGAAGTCAAAATGTATTGTTTAGTGGCTCACCATGACTTGAAAGAGAGTCAGCACTGAGGGAGACAGAGTGCAATGGGTACTACCATATATTTTATTCAGATGGGTTGCACTAACCTATCTTTGGTGTAGTTTCCCATCGGTATGTTTGCCCAGTAGGCGCCATGTGTGTTGTAGTCATGCTCAGTGTTGGCTGCATTTCATCAACCTTATATTTAGTTTCCATTACTGAGCACATGGTGCTTTTGGCAGCAGTTTAGTGATGGCTAATATATTTAGTGAAGTTTTTTGTATGTGATTTTAAGATGAGGAGTCTTTTCTTCTATGCTAACTGAGGGGAAAAAAAACCTCATCTTATATTCAGGCAAGTCTGGTAATTCAAATTGGCCTGGTGCCAGCACCCTAGATACTCAGTTTATGTCTCAATCCACAAAGCCATTTCTTTTTTGCTTTTCGGCATCTCCACATGGGCTCATGTGTATTCTCTTAACCAACCTGGAGCATGCCCATTTAGAGATCTTTGTGAAATCACACCTAGGTGTTATAACATTCAAGCTGCCTTAGTGCACTTAAAACAAAAGCAGACTCAGAATTTCCCAAAAGGTCCAAGGGGCTTGGTTGATGGGAAATGTTAAGCAGATAAATCATCTAATGTTGATTTTTTTTTTTTCTTTTTTTTTTTTCTTCTCGTCACAACTCAGTTTAGTATCCTCCTCTGTCCACTTGTTTGGTTCAGTCTCATATCAGGTTTCAGCCTGCTTCCATTTCCTCCATTCTTTATTATGGCTGACCCGAGCATCATCCTTTGAGCCAGTTGCTTGAGAGGAGGGGTTTTCTATTTTCAAGCTACTAGCAAATAACACTGCTTTTTTCTTTTCTTCTTGAAGTGTGTCTTGATCACTTACCAGGGTGACAATTCTTCTCATTTTAACTTAGCCTTGTGTTAACTTTTATACGTTATACTACAGATTCTTTAGGTTTTGAAATTTATATTTCCTGTCTGTTTTTCTGTCTCTCCCTTCATGTCTGTCTTTCTCTTTCTCTTCTTCTCTCCCTCTCTTTCCCTGGCAGACGTGCAAGTAAAGGCACTATGGGATTAGATGTGGGTTCCCCACAATCATGCTTCCTGCCATGCCACATGTGCATGGCAGGAGGTGTGATATTAGGATCCAGCATTAGATCCCATCTTGCCTTAATGCCAGTGTGGGAGAGCTTGGGATCATAGTCCTGGGTTCCACGCTGGTCCAGTGCACAGGCTGTGGGGTCAGTCAAAAACCCATGGGCCTAGTCTGGCGCACAGACTGTATGTTTGACAAACCCTTGGTCTAGATGAAGAGAATGTCAATACAGTAAAATCCCCATTCGGCATTCTGCTATTCAGAACACTCTACTAACCGGAATTGCCAGCTGGCTGAATGCGGAGGGGGAAAGCTCGCATGTGGTGGCCTCTGCCGTTGCCTGCCATCCTGCAAGGTTGTTGCTCTGCGTGCGGCTGCTGCTAGCCCGCACACCCTGCTCTGTGTTCAGCTGCCCTCGCTCTCCCCTCTTCCACCCTCCCTGCTCCACATCTGTCCAGAAACCCACGCTCCTCAGGTAACCGGCATTTTTAGATATTCAGCAGCCCTCATTCCCCACTCATGCCAGATAATGGGGATTTTACTGTAATAAGTTCTGATTAGTAGAGGGCGTTGAGCATGTTCATCATCCAAGTGCATAAATACTTAACTTTGTGCAGGAAAAAGCCCTGAAATGTTTTGGCCTAAAAGATTTTTAAATTTCCTAAAAATTTGAGTATGAAAGCAAGAAATAAGAAAGGTGTTTACCAAGCAACTTTAACTATTTCGGGTACTGCCCTCCAAATATTTATCTTATATATATTTATACAAAGCTGTCATTTCAGTTGTATAGCTTCAGATGACAGTGGTATTATCATCATATAGTATCACTGTATACCAAACTGACATGCATTTGTATATTGTGTTTTAGGAATGACCTCCAGGCAGGGACTTTTGTCATGGAGATACTGGCCTCACACCCTGAGAAACCTTTATTTTACATTAGCTTCTAGTGACTTTTGTGCTCTTTCACAACTATAATACTACAGAGCACAATACCAAAGGCCGCAGGAAAGAAGGATGTATTCTTTCAGCGGAAGATGCTCTGGAATGAGGATTGTTTGAAAAATGGGGGATACTGTGATTTTGAAATGTGTGATTGAAGGGTTCATGAAGGGTAGTGCACTGAAGAGTCACATTGGCTAAGGACTGGGTGACTGAAAGCCAGCAAAAAAGGTTTCTGCACTATCTTTATTGATATCACAAATACACAATTCTGAAGTATGCAGTAAATGCCTTTGTCTTGTAGAAAGAGCTGCATTTATCTCTAGCAACTTAGTGCCATTAAACTAAAGTGTAAGACCCACAATAATTTATTTCCCTTGTAGTCAAAAAATATTCTCTTTCAGTTATTTTGTGCTTATTTCACATCAAGATTTGTCTGGCTGTACAGGACATCACATTTTGAGTGCGATGTGGTGCTTCCAAATCTGTATTTAAAGAAGGCAGTTCACACCTGCCATTCCCTTAAATGCTTAATTTCACATGACTAGATGAGTAGTCTTCCTTGTCACCTGTCAAAATGAGTCTATTTCAAACACCACCATACACCATCTGTGGGCCTTATCTTCGTTATTAATTCAGGACATTTCAATGATACACCAGCCATTGAGATGGAGTCTGCGTGGCAGTGTTGCCTTTGAATGCGTGAGGAATGCCAAGTATGCTATGAGTCACAATAGTATTTCTTTGCTCTTTCGCTTTGATTCTTCATGTCAGCTCAGCGTTTGTGTTCTTTACCCTCATTGAAGCCAATATTCTACAGATGGCTTCCCCAGACATGCCCTGACACAACACATAAAAATGTATTGCTGTACAATTGCTAATTTATTTTCCTTTTATTTATCATTGTTTTTCCTACTTACAGTGCATTAGATATTTTTGAACACTGTATAAATTGAAATTTTCAATAAACAAGGAGCATAGATTGATTTGAAATGCATTTATTAAAGAAATAATATACATGTATGTCTAAAGAGCAAATAAAAAGGCAGCAAGATTTCAGGAACTGAAACACCTTTAGGGCATTTATTCACTTTGTTTCTAGTATCTTTGTTGTCATTCTCCTAGACTGCTACATTGGAAAATGCCAATTAAAATCTGTTGATTTGACCAGAAAAATGAAAACCGTCAACATACATTTAAATAAATAAATACTTAAACCTCTAACCTTTTAATGCCATGAATTTTCTCATATTTTGTAATCAGTGGACCATTAAAATGTCCCTTACTGTAATTATAGATGTCTCTCTCTTCAAACTGTTTTTCCTAGTTGCAGGACAAATTAAAGATGCTTTAAAAATAAATTACTAGAAAATCTAGGATTGGACATTTGTAATTGGGGATTGTGAAAAGCAAACTGAAGCAGCTTGCAAAATTAATTTATGCAAGAGGCAACGATTTTTTGTGAGTGATCTCTTTTATTTCACAAACTGCCCAAATCTATCCCAACTATGAAGTTGGTCCAATAAATATCACCCACAAAAGTCCTTGTCTTTTGCATATGTCCATGGCTACAACATCACTCCAGCACTACCAAAATTTATTTATAAAATTGCTTGCCTTCTATCTCGTGTTCAAACTCTCCATTTGCATCTTCACCTTCACTTACCATTTTTGTTTCAGATAATCACTGTATCTTTTCCGTGCACCTCCCTTTTTATACTCCTAATATACTCCTGTTTCTCCATTGCCTTCATTTCTTAACACAGTCTTCCTCTTTTGGTCTGCCAACAGACTAAATTTCATTTAAATCTGCTCCTGTGCAATCTGCCTGTTGGGTGGGTGGGTATGTTGATAATGTTATTGGATCTCTTCTGTTTTGAGGTAAACCTTGTCTTGTCAAGCCATGCACTGCCTAATCTAGACACCTCTGGCAATGTCAGCTTGTCTCAAACTATGGTACATGTACCATTTGGTGGTGAATAAGCTGAAAACAAGAGGCATATGAGTTGGTTTAATGTCAGACAGAGAACGTATTAGAATTCTGCTGATCAAAAAGATGCATGATATGTAGAGAACTTAAAAATTGTAGTTCTTACTTAAGTTTTAGAACTGCTTGTTTATATATTGTACAGTAGCAGACGTGTTGCTGCTAAATATCTCCTTTTTACACATGATAGCAAAACACATTTTGGGGGTGGTAGGAGAAGAGCATTCACATTTCTCTAAAACTGTCCCAGGTTTTCTTGTATGTTGTATAGAAATAGTTGCCTTGGATTCAGGACTTATTTCTTGAGTCTCATTTTAAATATACCACTGCAAGGCAAAACTGATATATTTTACACACTGTCCTCTGTTAAGTTATTTTTAACAAGCTGTGGATAAAAAATCTTGTTTAAGAAAACGATTTTTTGTGAAGTAACACTTCGTTTGACCAGTTAAAACCATGAATGTTAACTGCAGCATAATTGCTGATTTTGCTAGTATCTCTTCTCCCCCAGCCCCCTTTATTAGATGACTGAAGATTGAAGAGTATTTGAATGCAGAGATCCACTCTTAATCTTGTGTTCAGTGTCAGGTCCTCTGTCAGTCACTTGTAATACCATCTGCCCACAGTAACCCTTTTGAGCGCAGGCTTATTTCATTGGGGGTTACTGAAGAAAAAAATCAGCATTAATTAAGTCTCTTGAATGTTCTGTGACAAGTTTTACTAGCACAAGACAATACAGTTCTGCTAAATAAAATGCATATTTTAACAGTAAGTATTGGCTTCAGGACACAAGGTCAGAGGATAATGTCAGTAACACCAACAAATCTATACCTTACACAATAAACTATCTGTTCTTTTTTTTTTAATATTGCACTTTCATTAATAATCAAATGAGATATCACTTTCCCAGTTATTTATATTCTAATAGGTAATTAAAGTTCTACCAGCCACCATCCGAGCTGTTTTAAAAGCCTCTATTTAGTTTAGATGCATAAAATGCTTTGTTTTCTGTGATAGATGAGCTGTCACATTCACTGTGCTAGGCAACATCATCTGCATAATCTTCAGTAAGACTGCTTGCTTCATTAGGCTTTAGCGTTTCTTTAAAAAAAAAAAAAGGTTTGATTTTTGGTGATTCTCTGATTTTTAGAAAATGTGTAAAATGAAATTAAGAGTAATGTATTCTAGAAACTTCAGTAATACTGCAGAGTAATATTGGGTTTTGGACATTTGCAATGCTATAAATTGGAGAAAAGGAAGTATAGTTTCTCATTTAGCGTTATGCATTAAATTAGTTTGGTTATGTTCAACTTATAAGAATGAAACATTGAACTGTTTACACTATATTTTAAAAGTTTGTACCGTTTTAATATTGAAGCATATTTTTATTTTATCTTTTTGTGAGATCTTGGGTCAATTTGGAGAATTAAGGCTTTTATGAAACTTTAAGAAACTGATAGCATTTGGGTAAACCTCAGGTCTTGATTCTGTTCTCCTATGATTTTTACTCCAGTATAAAATAAAAAAACTCCAGAAACCTAACTTTTGAAATGTGCTAATGTAAAATCAAAATTAGTCCTTTACTGTGTGGAATCTTCTTGGGACTGATCTGCTGCAGCTGAATCCTGATTAGGTGTTAGATTCTTGACCCTCTTTACAGAGACTATCAAATATGTTATAATGTCGTAGACTTAATAGTTTAGTATTTGTGAACAAATGTGTAGTATAGACAGGACTATCAAACTCATTTCACTTATGACCTGATACAGATTTCTGAAGGTAAGGGCTTAGTACTGTATCTTAAGCCTGTCAGAAGAGAATCTGATGTCAGGTCCCTGTAACCTAATGTGCTGGGCCCCAACCATAACATTGGACAATGAAAAGGGACCCCTTCAATGTTTTTGCAGGATATTGTTTCCCTCATCTCCATCTTTTCTGCTTCATTTATGCATGGAATGAATGGGTTGAGATTCTGGCTTCCTGTGCAGGATTGGGAATACAGGTAACATGTTGCACATTATCCATCCTCAGGTTTGTGAAACCTGGGGGCCATTGATGCCCAGTTGAATTTTTACTGGAATAACCCTGGCAAGTAACATGATGGGGAGTTCCTTGCTGTTAATAGTTCCAAAGAAGTTAGGGCCTCCACATATAACCATATTGTGTCATTGTTGCTATATCTGCATAGATGATCACATCTGTTCCTGGACTGCATAACAACAGCACCACTTAAAACATAGATCACAGCCACTTGATTCTCATCCAGATTCTGCTAGTAGTGCCAGTCACCACCTATTTTTAATATGCTTCTGAAAGGCAACTGTCAGCAGAGACCTTTCATTACATGACCCTATCTAACATCTGTCAGAAGGGGAAAAAAATTGAGAGATTATCCATATGGGAACATGACAATGAAATGGCAAGTGTTTCTTTAGATCTGGATTTTGGAAAAGACCGAACTTCTTTATCTGGGTAGCAGTTATTAATGTCAGTGTTCCTTGCATATATGATGGGGCTAGAGTAATTGAGTGTGTCTAGGTTAGGCTGGTAGAAATATACACAGTTCAAAAAGCCTGCTGATTCTGTCATACAGATGCAAGTATATTGATTTTTATTGTCTGAGTGATTCAGTTCTAATGTGCAGGCTATCATTAGAAATAGAGTGATTGATTTACTTTTTTTAAATGATTGGTTTACTGAAAATTGTGTGTTGTAATTGTTATGACAAACTATACTGACTAGAAAAAATCTTTTTGGCAGTGTCCATTATGTGCTAATGTACCACAGATGTTCAAGTAACTTTTTATTCATTTTTTATCATGTAATTGGCATTCTAACAGATTGCAGGAATGATGTTTCAGGGTCTGAACTCTGTAAAATCCGTTTCAAATGAAATCTCTCAGCCCTTTTGAGCCTAGGTTGAATCTCTTCTTTGTGTACAGCTAGCATTCTTTCATATAGTTATTAGTAGATACATCAGTATAGAGAAAAAAGTAATCAGCTGTTTCTATCATGATTAAAGACAGGAGTTTCTTTTCACAATCTTATAGGTTCAAAATGCTGTTCTTTTATTGCATCCAGATGGGAATAAAAAAAGTTTTGTACTACATTTTTTCCTACTGGTAAGAATATATAATTATTTCTGGTAATGCAAAGTACTTTGTAAAATGTAAACAGGAAACATGTTAAGAATGTAGAGATACTGTCAAGTTAGAACTAAATGTTTATTCACAGCATCCTTTGGGTTCTCTCTGAGCTACTTACTGATAGTTTTATTATGTGGTGAGGTCTAACTTTGTATTCAGTGCATGCTGTAGGGATGGCTATGAAGCTTAGCAGAGTACAGCTCTTCAGTACAAAGCAGACTTGTGGAGTAAAGTGCATGGGTGAAGTTTTAGGAAGAAACTTGGATATCTTAAAGTTTGAGCATTTTCTGGTAACTTTTCATACGCTGTTCCATTTTCTCATGAACCAACTGCAGATCCTTGTTTTCTTGTCATAAGTAGAAATTTAAGGAAATGGCATGAGTGACAGAGAAAAAATACCTGACTAGTCAGGATTTCTTTCTTGGCTCTGTCCATATTACTAAAAACTTTTAAAAAAATGCATTCAGGTTAAGGGGTTTGACCTGTAATGGGAAATTATTTTATCAGCAGAGGTTTATGACAGCTGAATGTGTACAGACAGGGTCAACTGAGTTTGTACAATTTGAGTTTGGTAAGGTTCCTTTTTATCTCTCACTTCCTATTTGTTAAAGTTATGAGGAAAAGCTAAGTAGGAAGATGGACTAAATGACTTCATGTGGACTTTTCCAGCTCTTTGAGCGTATCCTATGAATTGTCTGCATGATTTTGTAGGAGTGCAACTTAACTAAATCATCTAACTTTGAATCTGAATGAAGCAGGGGTATAGTATGAGTAGTTCTGCTGCACTTGCATTGCTAAAGAATTATGATCAGACAGTTGTATCCTAAGAGTTTAAATTTGTATACTTTAATATAATATCAGTACAGTTGTTGTATCTGTCACTCCTTTCATTGAAGACTGGTAGTGCCACTGCCTTGCTTTTCAAAAGAAAGAAAAAAGGGAAATGTTACTCAAATGCTGCTCAGAAGAGCAACACTCACTCCAAAATCAAGTTCAGTTATTTCATTGCTGTGTTAGAAAGCTAAGTTTGGTTAATAACTGATGAAATATAATGGCATATGAATGGTTTGTCAAGTACGTCTAAAGAAGATTAATTCCTTACTTTGAGTCAAAACCTTGAGGAAATCATGTTTGTCCTTGCTAATTAGATACCTTGAAACTTTGTACAATAAAGTTGTAAATCTCTGACTTTCTCAAAAATAACAAATCCTTTAAAAGAAGTATATCTCTTAACTTGCACATGATTCTTTAAAACATTTTGAAAGCAAACCTTGGTAGAGGACTGTTCAGATGGTATACAGCCTCCCCTTCAACAGGAGTCTGCAAGTACCCAGCAACAAACCTAAAATTAAGTGCTTTTAACTGCACAATTGCCAGGGTAGATGGGATGTCCTTTTGGCATTCTCTGCTGGGATGGGCCTTCAAAGAGCTGCTGGCTGGGGATTAATGCTGTTCCCTCCATGGAAACTTGTGGGGATCAGGTAATAGTGGCTGTGTACAGCCATGCATTCCTATCAAAATACATTTCTTCCAGTAGAAAAATAGCCTAGGAGGTAGACTATACAAGCAAACTTCCCAGCCGGGAGCACTAGAGGGCTGCTCTGTGGGAGGTCTCCTTCCCCCACCATTAAGAGAACCTGTGAATTGACAGCCTGCCCTCTCCCCTACCTGGATAAGGGCCAGGCTGTTATGCAGCAGTTGGCAGCTGGTAAAAAGCAGCAGGTGTCACAGCTAGCTGGATAGGGTTGCACCCCTATCTTACCACTCAGCTGACTGGCAGGAAGGGGCCATTCTCTCATGGTGGTAACCTTCCCAGTTCTCCCCTGCAGTAGAACAGCTTCTGCTCTTTCCACTTCTCTGAGCTGAGTTGGAGGAGTGAAAGAGGGGAAGAGCACTCAGCCATTGCAGCTTGCCTTGCCCTGCACTTCTTTAGGCTGTCTGAGAGCAGTGCAAGTAAGGCAGGGGCATTTTGTCATGGCAGCAAGGGTCTCGAAACTTGCTGCAGCAAAACAGTAGCCTTCTTTGTCCTGCTCAGCTCCAGGTTAGCTGAGTGGCAGGGACAGCATTGGAAAAGCCAGTATGGCTCAAAGCTGAGTATGCAGAAGCTTTCCCTGAGCCAGACTCTCGGCTCCTCCTACCTTTTAAATCGCTGCCCCCACAACTCAGCCAAGCAGTGGGAGGAAGCAAGAAGAAGCTGGTCCGGCTGAGCGGTGGGTGGGCAGAGTGCAGTGCTCCTTCCACTTGGTGCCTGGCAGCCAAGCAGAGGGAGAGGTGGGGCAAAGCCCCTCCTAATTCTGACACAGGGAAGTCAGGTGTGAGAAGCCAAGTGGGAGCAGCCGCCTCCTCCAGTTCTCTCCCAGTGTACAGGATAAGTGAGAGTAGCTACCCTGCATGTTCTCCAGATTGGTGATCCCAGTTTCAAGAAGGCACAGGAGCCTTTTCTCTAGGTCTACTCCTTCTCGTCCCTGGGAAGAGTTAAACTGGGAGAAAGTATGTGGCCAGGAGCGGCCATTTTTGCTCCTGGAGGAAAAGCTTGCATGTCTGTACATTTGTTTGTTTTCTCCCAGGAGGATGGTAATTCTCCTGATAGAAGCTGAACATTTGTACATAGCCAGTATCATTGCCTACCCTGGCAAATCTCTAGGGCTACAAGGAGCAATTTATACACTTCTCTTCCAGTTTCTCATAATCTCACCATCTTTGTGTATATAATATGTACAAACCCTGTATGTGTGTCTACTGTACATACATGTGCAGGCTCTCTCTCTCTCTCTTGCTATCGTCACAGATAATTAACTTTTTAAAACATACATTTGGCTTGATACTGAGGGACCTGTGCGTCTCTTTCTAATACAAGCTAGTACTGTGGAAATGTCAGTGACATTTATCAGGACAGAGGTGACCAGCTGATGCATTCCCCCAGGATTTTTAACTTCTTGATCTTATACTTGTGGTTCTTTCTGTGAAAAGTCAGAGGCCTGTAGTGACAGTTGAGGAGAAGTTCAGTTAATTAAAGCTGGGAATCTTTTGACATATTAGCATGGAATGGAGCAAAATGAGTTTATTAACTGAACATAACCATGTTCTTGATCCTGATACAAATCTGCAACCGTGATTGCAAGGATCATAGAACCCCTGTGTGGTTTCCATGAAAGCTAATTAGAACCAGCAGTTTTGGCTGGGGACTTATATTAATATAGCTGCTGTGAATGCATATAATGTTAACTCTTCCTTCCTCAGTGCATATAGCTGAAAGTTTTCTGTTTGCAAATTGTGCTTTTATAAAATCATATGCAGATTACATTGATTTTCTGTGAGTTATTGGGAGAAAATTGTATGATACTTTTCTTTGGAGTGGTCGATGCAGAAAACTGCGTACTGATTTCTGAGCATTTGAGACTCATGTTTTTCCTCCAAAAACTTGATTAAAAAAATGAAAAGGAAGATTTTCAAATAATCACAGAATTCCAGGAGCTAGGGCTTTTAAGATAAATATTCTGAAACTTGCTATAAAATCATGGGAGTTGACAACAGTGCAGTTGTGTACCTGTACAGCTTATCATATCAATAATTTATTTCTAGCATGTTCAAACCATGCAACACCCTAAAAGGATCTCATGCTGCAGCACCCTGGTTGCAAATCACTGCATGTAACCTGCTTTTGCTGGAAGATAGGAGCTATCATCCTGTGGGGCTACACTGGAGCTGCATGATGTACATCCTGAGAAGGAAGCATTAGTAGTGGCAGTGTCTATGGGCATTTTCTTTT